>NC_041229.1:45534521-45551783 GCF_002837175.3 Physeter macrocephalus
CCGCAATGGGAGAGGCCACAACAGTGAGAGGCCCGTGTACCACAAAAAAAAAAAAAAAAAAAAAGGAATAATTGTCTAAGCAGTCATTCTGATTCATGACTCCTAAATTTTTATCAGCATCTGTCCTAGCACTGAAGCTCTCTCACAGGAAAACAGGGCAGGGTATGGAAAGAGTTAAAAGAAAAAGCTTAACAATGTAAAAATCGAAGAATATAAAATATGCTTAATTGTCTCATTTTGGTACTCAGGTATAAGTTGAGAATTTAACTGATAGGTGCCCAAACTAAACTGCACTCACCCAGTTTCACCATAGAAGTGTGTACCTGAGAATACTAAGCAGTTTCCCATATCTTTTTCTTAACATTTTCTTTGCATTTTGAAACAGAAAAACAGGACAATGAAGGACTTACTGAGAAAGCTACTCCTACTATTTGTCCTTAGGTTAGTTGGCAATTAATAAAATTTCATTTCTAGGACTAGACCCTGAAACTTATTGTAATATCACAAATAGAGAAAAAGCCCATGTCTTTCCCTATTCCTTCACCTTGAACACTAGATCACTCTTCCTTCATCTGGGCATTGTCTCTTCCCACAGAATTTGCACTAAATGGAAAATAATTATAACCACTCTGAAGGCAGGGTCTGAGTCTTTGTCTTTATAATATCTTGCTATCAACCTCACTTATGACCAACCATTAGTATGTCACCAAGCCCATCTGTGAATCCTCAGGTGACTAGAATGAAAGCAATAGGAAGTCACTATAGAATCTGGAGTCAACAGCTTTTTTACTAATATTCACTATACTTGACTTATTAAGGCAGAAGCAGTAGGCTCATAGAGAACATGAAAAGATTTTAAACAAGGATAGAAATTAAAATGATTTTCTAATTCCATGTAAAATTTTAAAATAAACTAACCAGAGTCCTTAATTCTTGACGAAAATTTAGCGTTTTAATCTCAAAAACAAAACAAAATAAAACAAATCACTTCTCTAGTTCAAATAGCCTCCAAAGAAAATTCAAGGAAAAAGAAATCAGGAGCATAAATACAAATGAGTAGATATTTCACCAAAGATTCCACAACTTCTGAAATTTTCTAGGATCACATAATCATTCCAGAAAAGACACTAGATCTCTCAAGTCTATCCTGAACTTCTTTGTGCAGATATAAATTTCTTCCTTTTGACCTAATCACAGATATCCTGAAGAATAACTTTTCCCTATTCATATGTAATACGTCTTTGAGATTTATGGAGTTTACTGTTTAGCATTTCTTTCTAAAGCTATGTCTCTACTAATGAAAAGAATATGCTCTGATGCACACATTATTGTTCAAAATATTTTTTCATACAGGCAGAACTAACCGTTATGCTTGTGTGTAAGTAAAACATTACCTGCCCCTCTTTTGACCCTTTCAACATTCTTGGGGGGCCCTCCACTCTCAGATGGCTTCCCATATTGGATCACAAAATAGGCTTTCTCCAACTACCAGGTGCCTGCAACAACTCAGGACATGCTTTCTTCCTGAATCCTAAACTCCTTCCAGCCTTTGCTGAGTTCTGGCTGCAGGATTCTAGCTAGAATATTGTAGACATCCTAGGACCCTGTTGATATTATATGTCTCTCCTCTTACACTCCTGGATGAGGCAGCAATAAGGTACAAATCTGCTTTCTCCATCACAGATGCAGACCTGCCCAGGGAGTTGACTAGGCCAATTTTCAACTTCCTAAGATCTTAATTCCACAAGGTCTGGGGGAATCTAGTTATGCACAGCAAAGTTGGAAACCCATTCTGAATGCCAGACAACTTGGGATGGATTGCTGTGGTTGGACAGGAGTCCTGGGAGATGGAGAAGTCAGGAAAAGAAAAGAGGAGAATAATACACAAAGAAATTGCTGCCTTTGTTGAGAGTATGACTTCCAAGATGTTATTCCTGGATACCTTGATAATCTTTGAGATGAGGATCTTAAGCTCCTTGCAACAGATGGGGCAATGCTACAACTCACAAGGGCAACCCCACAGTCAGCCAGTGCCAAGCCTCATGCAGCTCCTGAAGGGGTCTCAGGTTGTGAGTATACCAACGTTCTCCCTTTCACTGTTTCAGAGGCCCGTGACTGAGGAGATCCAAGTGCTTTCATCCTTTTTGTTGTCCAGGGTAGCTTTAATAAAGGTATTTTGCTATCAGAAGACCTGTTAACGGCAAAATGCCAAGAACTCCATTTCGTTTAATCTTTCTGAAATCACTAAATACTCTGTCTTTGCTGTAATTTTTCAGTGATAATATTTTACACAACTGAAAGCAAGAATAACTTCTGCTTATGATTAGTAAAGCCAGATGGACTCAACAATCATTTTTTAAAATACATTTTAAGTTGGGCTGTTGCCTTTAATCCACTTATCACAGTGTCTCTACCAAAATTTTAAGACTATAAAAAAAAATAATTTGTTAAACTCCCTCCAGAAAAAAAAAAAAAAAGCTCAGCCAGAAACGATATCAGGGCACTAAGAAAATTAGTTCTTTAGAACAGGTGAAAAGAGGGAATGAAAGGGTAGTGAGGGTAAATCTTGGCTTTCAGAATAGAAAACCACAAGAGCAGCCAGAAAGAAATGGAATATTTTAAAACTGTGACAAGTGGCTCTATGCTTCTTACATTAGCTATTAATTGCTGGAACTCATTAGGCATAGTATGCAAAAGGCAATAATTGACTGTGGGAACACTCTGCAGGGCCACAATGGGATTCCTATTTCTAGTGTCCACTGTAATTATGAATCATCCTCGAAATATGGGACTTACAGAAGAAATGCTGCCCTTGAATCAAGCTAGCCTTGTTCAAGGCATTTTTATCCTAGGTTTAACTGATGGAGGTAGACACTCAATTTACTGGATACAGAAAACCTGTTGCTTTAGCCTCTATTTGGTACTTCTGAGTACAATACAGGAGATCTTACCACAAGGGGTTTGAGGAGATGGGAAAGATGAGAGTCTCCACGTTCTCCCAGAGCTCACTTCCTCCCAGCCTGCCCCAGGCCTTACAGCCGTTTCTCGTTGCAGCCGTATTGTCTCTAAGCCCCTCACCCTTTCCTGCAGGGTCTACTCTCAGGCAGTCTCCCTTCTTCTACCAGGCCAGCTCCCTGGACTTAAAGCCACTTATCAATCTCTTCAGCCATCCCTGGACATGCCTTCAGCCTGACAAGCCCTTTCTACCTGCAGGTACATTCAACCTACCCACTCCCATCATCTAAACAATTCCTAAAACTACATCTTTCAAATAAGCCATCTCTTCATGAATAGCCCAACAGAAATAACTGTCAAGTCCTGAGTTTCCATTTAAAAAAAATCAATCATACCTGTGCAGGATATTGGGGTTTCTGTTCTCAGATTTCCATTAACAATAAGCTTAGAACAGATCTGGGCAAATGTGATGCCATTGTCAAAACACCCTGAGGTTTCCTTAAGAAGTCTAAGGACCCAATAGAAACAATAATCCTCTTATAGGAGGCATCGATCATGTGTCAGTCAGTATATAACCCCTGGAACGTGTGTTCACATCTGGAATGTTGATAAAACATAGAGTACACAAAAGAGAGACAAGCAAAATACTGAGTGACTTAGAAAACAAGTCAAAAGGACTATAGAAACCTGTAGGGATATTGAAGACCAGTGGTCCATTTTCCCACCCAGCCTGCTCCTCTTCCTGACTTCTCATTTCCTCTTCCGTCACCATCATTACACCAACACATACTCAGTCCCCATTATCTTCCCTGCCCTGTGATAGGCACTGAGGAAATAAAGCTGATTGATTAAAGCTTTGTCTCTGATTCCAGTTCCTGAGGCTCCCAGTCACTCATCCTCAGAATCCAAACACTGGACGTAACAGTGCAAACTTTGTTACGAATTCCTCCTGCCATTTTGCTTTGTGATGGGTGGCACTTAAGCACACTTCAGTTAGTATTATTATTTGAATGAATATTATTGCATAGTGGAAAGAACATGGAGTTTCCAGTCAAGTATAACTGGGTTAAAATTCCGTTCTGATCATTACTACCTGTGAAACCTCTATTTAAAGTATGTTTGCACTATGTAGTGACAATAATAATGACTGAAATAACACTGGTGATTCACCCAGCAAAAGGTCTGCCACATTGTAGTTAGTCAAAATTGTTAGTTTCTAAATCTCTGTCTATTCTTCCTAGTCTGAAAGTCCTTGAAACTTCTTTGCATTTCTCCTGATATATAATCCAGGCCCTAATGTACCTCACATCTGTTTGTTAGGTTACATGTTTTATTGGATGAACTCCCTGAGTTGTAGTTTCTTTGCCTCGGTGGATTGTTATAAAGATAGCTAAGTTAAGGAATAGGCAAGCTTTTTAAAAAGCATAAAGTACCCTATCTACACGTGACAGTGATGATGACCATAATCTTGATAAAAAGGGCACTGAATACAAGTGTCAACCACAGTGTCAGAGACAGGATGGCTGAAGTATGAATAAGTGCTAATAATGATTGTGGTAGCTCAGCATGTTAAGTATAATAACAGGTTTAATTCTCAGAACAGCTCTATTATCTTCCCTATTAATGGGAAAGAAATTGTGGTACCAAGGGATTAAGGAATCTTCTTAAGAGAACACATCCAATAAGTGATGGAATTGTGATTCAAACCCATTTGGTTTGACTTCAGGCTAAGTGTAAAAAGCTCCATTGTCAGGTCAAAACCAGGGTGGTGCCACAGCTTTGGTCAATGGTCTCTGTATGCTCAATCCATATACATGGAAACAAGCTGCATTATTTTTTTCAGAAATCTGAGATTGTTTCCAGCTCATGCAATATATCCTTTACCATGTGGAAAGAAGCCTCTTTGCACCCTGAGAGTAATGGACTGGACTTGGCAGAGATTACCATGATGAAAGCCACTCTGGCTGACTGTGGTTCCATTCAGATACTCTCACTTATTCTGTCAAATCCACTTGTTCAGTGCACTTGAAAATGGCTGTGCTTTTTCCACAGGCAACTCCTCAGGTAACAACTATTGCTCTTTCTTTTCATCCAAGCTTCAGAGATAACTGGAAGGTATCTGTGAGTGTTGGCACTTTTAAAGCAGCTGTTGACTTGCTCTCACTCACAACAGGAATAAATGCTTTAGTATATAAAGGAACAAATCTTAAGTCCAATCAAATGGATATATATTGTGACAGTTCACTATGCAAAGACAAACATGCTGAGAAACTTTCCTTTAGCCATGTGAGTCCACATGATTTCTGAAAACAGAGCCAGGTCCGAGATCACACAGCCAGTAAGGGGAGAGAGCTATGATTCTGACCCAGGTGTGTCTGAGCAAAGTTTGTGTTCCCGCTAATCTTTGAAACAAAAATGTGTCCTAAAGATTTGCTTTGAAATGACCTAGATACCCAAATGTTTATCATTGGGTCAATGCTCTTATTTTCTGTTTTCATGTTACTGTGTGTGCAAATTTATTACACGTACTTGATTTTTCATTTGGTCTCCTCAGGTACATTACATGAAAAAATCTTAGATTGTATACAGAAAAGAAATGAAGTCCCACTTTGGTTTAAAACAAGTAAACAACTAAAATTCCAATTAAGGAGTCTGTATCTCATAGAATTTAGAATAAAGGCTTTGAGTCACACAGCCTGAGATTGAATTTTGTTTCTTCAACTTGCTAACTCTGCAAATCATGTACTTCTTCTGAGTCCAGGCTCATCATCTGTCATATGGTGCATGCCGTGTGATTAAACAAATGTTTATAGTGTCACTTGGTACAGATTGGAACCTGTAGTCAGAAGAATGAATAGATGCACAAATTCCCAATTCCCTTAGAAGAGTTCAGAGAGCATGCTTGGGATGAGCCACAGCTGGACGTACCATGGAGCTTTGGTTCAAGAAAGGATCTCCTTTCTGCAAGGTCAGAAGGAAATGGAGGACCTGTGCCACAGTTGACACTTCTGCCCATGAGTTCTAGTCTGCATTAAGTGGTGCCTCTATATTTGTGCAAGCTCCTGGTGCAATGACAGCTCCTCTATCATACAAAGAGCACAAAGCGGCAGGCATTACTTGGTGCAAGCTGGAACCCATGGATAGAAGGACCAGCAGCTGCATAACAAATTAAAACATCAATGCTGAAGTTAAGGATTGTTTTGAGAATTTCATTAGAATATATAAGTGCTTAGCAGTTCCTGGAATATGATAAAGTTTCAGGAATAGTTAGTGATGATGATGATAGTGATGATAAGGATAATGATGGTGATGATGAACATGACTGTGATTATGTGAATAACATTACCTCATCTAAGATTCTATTAAAACATACTGATCCTTTACTCTGTGTTAGGTACCATGCTAGTGCTTTAGTTAAAGCTCACAAAAACCTTGAAAAGGCTATATTTATATTTATTTTGTAGATGAAAAATCTAGGGCTCAGAAAAAAGACCTAGGTGTTCTGACTCCAAGCGTTCATTCTATTGGGTTGGCCCAATAGTTCGTTCAGGTTTTTCTGTAACATCTTATGGAAACACCCGAACAAACATTGTGGCCAACCCAATATTATAAAGTCTTATAAAGAGCCCTTTTTATTAAAATCTTTTGTCATAGGCTCATTTTTCTATATAAGATTTTGTGTATTTCAAAGTATTTTATGCACATTTTCTCATTATTTATTTGCTGACCTATAGAAAGGAGTTGCTGAAAATATAATATGTGAATCAGAAATCAAATTGTATTTTTCCCCTTTAAAACCCAATAGGGCCATTAGAAGAGCTTCCGTTGAAAATTCTTACAAAGACATGTATTAGTGTAAATTTAGAGCAACTGGAAATCTCATAAATTACTGGCTGGAAAACTAGCAATTTCTTATGAATATAACATACATCAACCCTATGACCCGTTAATTCCACTCCTAGGTATTTATTCAAGAGAAATGAAAACAAATGTCCATTAAAAATACTTATACATGAATATTCATAGTCACTGTATTCATAGCAGTCTAAATTTGTAAATAGCCCAAATGTTCATCAATAGAAAAATGGACAAACAAGCTTTGGTGAACTCTTGTGTTAGAATCCTACTCACAGCAACACAGATGAGTATTAAAACTCATTTGTCTGAGTGAAAGAAGTAAAGTCGTATATGCTCTTTGATTTCATTCCCATGAAGCACTAGAACAGGTAAAACTATTCTGTGATGATGGTATTCAAAACAGTAGTTGCCTAGGTGTTGGGGACCGACTTAAAAGAGGCATGAAGGAATGTTCTGGAGTGATGAAAATGCTTACTCTCTTAATAAGGGTTTGGTTTAGAAGCGTATATATATACACTGAAACTCATTGACTGTAACAGTTAAGATCTGTACATTGCACTGTGCATAAATTATGCCTCGATAAAAATTATGCAGCAGAAGCCATAATTAGATTTTTCATCAGACAAGCATTGATATTTCACTTCATCTCTTCGGATTGAAGATTAGTTTTAAGGCTATCCATAGGACTAAGTCTGAGACAATTTTTATTGCTAAAGTTCCAGACTCAAGTGCTTTTACTGCTGCAGTAGAGACTGGTCATTACCCCCACCACGGAAACACACACAGTATCCCATCACCCCTTCTACTTCTGTAATTCCCAGGTTTAGCTGTACATGAACCACCAGCTAAAGACCACACTCCTCAGCGTTTCTTGAAGCTAACGGTGGACATAAGATTAAGTTCTGCCTATTTAAACATAAGCAACTTCTGATTATGACTTAAAAGGGAAAGAGTGTGCTTTGTCCTCTTCTTTACCCTTCTCTGCCGGCCAAAATGTACTCCCAGCAGTTACAATGTCGAGCTAGTTTGAGACATGTGGATAAGACAATGATGGAGCATTAATATAAAAGGAGCTTGGGTTCTCACCCTGTCAAACCACCAACATAGCCCTGGACCACCTACCAAGACTTCTAAAGGAGAAAGAAATAAACTTCTCTCTTGGTTATGCTACTGTATTTGGGGTATCTTGTTAATAGCCACGTAATTAATATCCTACTTAAAATAACCACCCTGTGTGTTAAGCAAGCTCAGTCCTCGGGGATCCACTAAAGTCTGCTTGAGAAGAGGATCTCAGAAGCATCTGAGGCAGAGGTCACTGTCATATTACATCTTCAGCACCCACAAATGAACGTCCAGCCCCAAGTGAGGCAGCATCTCTGAAAGATACACAGGGTAGACGGTATCTCTAGCTGTCCTGTGTGGCTCACAAGCTTCCTCATTAACATTACATTCCAGGTATGGAGGATTTATAGAGCCAGCAGATGGACCTCCAACTGAACCTCCAGACTGTGTTTCTTCACAGAAAGAACTATGGAACAAATCCAGAATCCTTCCTCAGTGCTTTTTTCCCTGACTCCCCAGAGAGATTATTTCCCTGTCAGTCTGACCTGACTTTCAAGGTTTCATTGCATCTCACCAGTTTACATTTTGCTTATTTTATTTTCATTTGCTTCTGGTTTTGACACAGCAAGATTGTTATATCCCTCACTGCATTTTAATCTGCTATGTGATACCCTCTGCATCAATACTTAATTTCCTAACACAAATGTGCTCAAGAGACTTAATTCACCTCTTAGATAATACCGTACCCTTTGCGCCTCCCAAAGTAAATTCACTTTTTCAGCATATTTTATCTTCCAACAAGCCTTGAGCTAAGCAGAAAGTTTTAGTATCTCCATTTTACAGATGAGATACTTGAGTCGCAGTGAAAATAATATGTCCAAGATTACATAAAGAGATGGTTTGAAACTGGGTCGCCTGTTTACAAATGTAATACTCTCTTAATGAAACCATGATCTCTCTCCTTGGTACCTTGTTTGAAGTGCAGGATCAGAGATATAAGCAGAGCACTTATCTCTAGGTGAGGGGATGATAGTGGGGACAAAAAGAAAGAAGGGTTTTCAATTCTCACAATTTAATCTTCCCTCCCTGTTTTGGCGAATGGCAGCAGCATCATAGTAGCTGTCTAAGACAGAAAAATAGACTTCATCCAAGGCATTTCCCTTTTAATCATTTCCCACAACAATCATCTGCTGTTGTTTTCTTTCAACCTCTTTAATATCTCAAAAGATATGTCTCACTCCTTTTCTGATTCTTTTGCATGGGTCTTTATGATATCCAGCCTGGTTTAATCAATAATATTAGAACTTTTATCCTTGTCTCCATTTTTTATCTCCTCCAATCCATCCTGTACACTGCTGCCTCATGATCTTTCTGTAAGACAGATCTGACCCCAACACTTCCTACTTGAGCTGCTTTAATTGCTTCCTTTATTTTTCTGGATGAAACTCAGATTCTTTATCAGTGCATACAAGGTCCTTCATGTTCAGATACCCACACACTGCAGATTCCTTTCTCCTCCTTCCCTGCATTCACCCTTTGTTCTGCCCATACCAAGCTATGTGAAGCTTTTCTGATGCCTCATTCTGTTTGCTTTCTCTGTGCCAAGGTTTGAAAACTCAAATATGTTTAGAGACCAAGTGAGTAACGTAAGTGTGTAAAACAGCCTGGGTTTAAGATAATAAGGAGCAGTGGAAACTATGGCATGTGTGCAAAAAGCACTGGAAAATGAATGCATAAAGAAGATGTGGCACATATATAAATGGAATATTACTCAGCCTTAAAAAGAAACGAAATTGAGTTATTTGTAGTGAGGTGGATGGACCTAGAATATGGGAACATATGTATATGTATAACGATTCACTTTGTTATAAAGCAGAAACTAACACACCACTGTAAAGCAATTATACTCCAATAAAGATGTTAAAAAAAAAATGCTATGCTGAGACCAAACAGAACTGTTCTGAAGTACTATTCCAACTGTAGGCAGCCATATTATAACCTTGGTGTTTCTGTACAGGCTGTTTCATGTACCAGCAAGATCTCTTTCCCCTTCTACTTTGTCTCACTCACTACAACTAAATCTTTAATACTCAACTTGATCATCACTGCCGCTGATCACAGGCCTGCTCATTTTACATAAATTCTCTCCTAATATGGTCCTTTTGCACTTTTCTGCCACCTCTCTTACAACGTGAGATCCTTGAAGGCAGAGGTTGGTTATGTCTTATTGAACCTCAACTTCCAGTGCCTAGCATACAGTTGGTGCTCAACAAGTATTTGAGTGGATGTCTGTGTGAGCCAATCAATTTATGTTTGAATGGAATGGATGTCAATGAATAAATGGCCTAGATTTTATGCTTCTGAGCTACATCTGGAAAGTCTGTGTTGATGGGGAATGAGTTTTCCTTCATCAGTCCACCCTGTTTTCCTCAGAGAAGGAATATTTTCTACAGCTCTGAGGTAGTGTTTCTCTTTAAGATCCCCGTGTTCCACTTTTCATTTTATATAGCTGAATGTCAGTAATCTGGGCTTATACAGAAATATACTTTCTTCCTGAAAAATGCAACTAAGATTTTGTTTTGTTTTGTTTTGCAGTTAATTGACTGTCATTGAATAGTATACAGTAGAGAAGTGCCACCACATCAGAGTTTCATTTCCAAACATATACCACATTATGAAAAGCAATTAAATATTAAGATCATAATCTCTTCATTTTTCCATAATCTGTGTGTGCATATTGTAGCAAGTTAGCAGAGAGAATGGTAACATAATTGGCTTGGAAAATGAGGTTAGGGGAATAATGACATGAGATAGGCTTCAGAAAGAATGAAGGAGGCAAATCTTCAGTGTCATTGGTGTGAAGAGAAAAGCAGTTGGCCAGCAGGGAGAATCCTTCTAGGAGGTGCCATGCCTTAGTGAGCTCAGTAATGAATGGGGTGGGAACAAAAAGAAGAAACTTACCAATTGCCCCTAGAGGAAAGGAAAGAAGGACTCACTTGTTCCTTTGAAAGGTTGGGTGCTTCATAAATAGTGAGTGCCTAATAACTAGGAAATCAGAGCTCTATTGAATCGCAAGGAAGCAGAAATAGAAGGACAGACATTCAGGCATGACGTTGCAACAGAGCTCCAAAGGCGGATCTTTGAAGGGGGCATTAAGCTGCTGCTGAGTTAGCGTGAGATCATTAAAGGAACGTGATTGTAATCAAGCTACTTCTGTGCATGACACCAGGATCCCACATCTGCCTGAGGCTGCGAGCTCTGAAGAGACCAGTGATTGAAGTTGGGAAAATGGCAAGAGTAAATTGGAGCCAGATAAACCATTTTTCTCTGAGTTAAGTGATCAGTGTACCTCAGAATATAGAGAGAGGCCTATTGTGAAACAGAGTCAAGAGGGACTGTTAAACGCCTTCTATTCTATCCTCCTGCCTTCAAGAGGAATGACACCTAAGCCAACAGGGGAAGATTTGAAAGGTGTGCTTGGGCCAGAGGTGAGTAGAGCATGAGGGTGCCTGGTTAGGGAATCTAAAAAACAAAAACAAAAACAAAAACAAAACATGGTTGTGAAGAACCTAGGGGCAGGACAGGAATAACGATGCAGACATAGAGAATGGACTTGAGGACACGGGGAGAGGGAAGGGTAAGCTGAGAAGAAATGAGAGAGTGGCATGGACTTATATATACTACCAAGTGTAAAATAGATAGCTAGTGGGAAGCAGCTGCATAGCACAGGGAGATCAGCTCGGTGCTTTGTGACCACCTAGAGGGATGGGATAGGGAGGGTGGGAGGGAGACGCAAGAGGGAGGAGATATGGGGATATATGTATATGTATAGCTGATTCACTTTGTTATACAGCAGAAACTAACACACCCTTGTAAAGCAATTATACTCCAATAAAGATGTTTAAAAAAAAGTTACAATATAGCTTTGCTAAAGTGACAAGAAAAGGGGCTTCCTGAGGAGGGCAATTTCCTGCAAAGAGCTACTTACACTACTGCTGTTAGGAAAAAGTCCAAACTCTACAACGTGACATGCGTGGCTTTTCTAGATCTGAGCCCTATGGACGTATTCCAAATGATCCATCCCACTCCCTCACATCCTCCCTCTACCTGGGCAAAACTTAAAGGTCAAGCTTCTGTACATCTCTCTGCTCTTGTATATATATTCACTTTGCCTGCAGTGTCCCCAACCAAACATGCCATGGAGTCTTAACCACCCTTCAGTGCCTGCTCTAATGTATCCTCTTATGATGATGAATGGACCCCCTCAGCAGATCTGCTTCTCCCTTTCTTTGGCCACCATGCCCCTCATGCATTTCTCTGTTTTTGTACATATGTGTCAACACAAGCACTTAAGACAGTACTTGGCAAATAGAATACACTCAATCCATGTTATGTGGTATATTATTATTTTTTTGCACAGAATTTTGCAATTATCATTTATGTCTGCACCTATCTCCACTACTAGACTATAAAGGTCTTGAGGGAAGGGACTATGAAGGGTTTATGTTGGCACTCCCAGCTCTCTCTCTCCAGCTCTGTCTCCAGTTAGAATATAAGTAATTCTCTTTTATTTTTATTCCCAGGTGAAGGCAGAATATTGCAGTATAAAGAGCTTTGAAGGGAAGAAATAACCTCAGTTCAAATCCTAACTTTGCCATTTCCTACCTGGGATTTTCTGTATAATTCTTAACTCCTTAGATCCTTAGCTTCCTCATCTTTAAAATGAGGAAAAAATATCTACATCATAAGTTTTTTCTTAGGCTTACATGGGGTCATATTTATTACGTATCTGTCCCACGGTAGGACAGCATGGACATACAACCTGACGTGGAGATGAAAATGAAAGTCATCAGGATGCTGGAGATGGGAATGTGTTAACACGAGGGATTTATTAAAGAGAAAGCTTTTCCAAACTTCAGAGTTACAAAAAAGTGAGTCACACAAACCTTTTCTAACTGCTTTGCTTTTTTACTGTGAAATACAAAAGGACATAATTGTGTGAAGTTGGCGAAGATTCTTACCCTTAATGTGAAACTTGCAGAAATCCAAAATGCAGTCTAGAGTTTTAAAAATCAGATCCAGAAGTGTCCCTCTCCTTTAGAAAGTGACTCAGTGAAGAATTACTTGAACTCAAGGGGGAAGAATTCAGGACAGTAAACTTCAAAGAGTAGTACTTCACTTTGAACCCAGTGCTGGAGGAAAAAGGAAGATTCAAGTTTTGGATAAGGCTAGTTAGCGCTCTCTCTCTCTCTCTCTCTCTCTTTTCTCTCTCTCTTTTTCTCTCTCTCTCTCTTCTCTCTCTCTCTCCTCTCTCTTTTTCTCTCTCTTTTCTCTCCCTTTTCTCTCTTTTCTCTCTCTTTTTTCTCTTTCTCTTTTCTCTCTCTCCCTCTCTCTCTCTCTCTCTCTCTCTCCCCATTTTCACCCTCCCTGCGTCCCATTCTCTTTTTCTATTTGAAGAGCAACAATTATTGAAAAGAATCAGCATTTTAAGCATATAATACCAAAGACTTTAACTTACTGTAGAATCACTTCAGGTAAAATTGTATTTTTTTTTTTTGTTGTTACCCGTGTCTGTCTTTCTGATTGAAGAATAGCAAGAGGAACTAGTTCTATGAAACAAAGAAAGAAGAATGGCCTCTGGTTATTTAACAGTCATTACTTGGGGGTTTTAATGGCCTCTGTTGTGCAAGCAGGGGGGAGCAATTAAAATCTTTTCATCTTCCTGTCAGATTTCCTTATGTTCTTAGGCACAGAATTCAGCCTCACATAGTTTCCCTTTGCCATCCATTTGGTTGTTTTGTTTCTTAAGGATAATAATCCAGATTTTACATTACCCATTAAGAAGTTTTATTTACTTTTCATTATTTCTATTGATGTTCAAAGAAGACTTGGTGAGGAAAGGGAGACAGATACTATATCTCGCCCTTGAAATGAAACTGAGAATTCAAGAAGTCAAGTGATTTTGCCTAAGA
The DNA here is from genome assembly GCF_002837175.3 of Physeter macrocephalus. NCBI lineage: Eukaryota > Metazoa > Chordata > Mammalia > Artiodactyla > Physeteridae > Physeter > Physeter macrocephalus. The sequence continues at coordinate 45,548,369 of NC_041229.1, forward strand.
TTACAAAATACATGGACTCACGCTAGTAACTCCAAGCCCTGGACTTGGTTACTTGTACCAGCAGGTGTTGACTGTCTGTGGGTAGGGCAGGACCACCAATCCAAGTGTGGTTCAGGCTCTGAACTCCAGGTCCTCCTTACCAAATGTTTGGAGCTGTTTTATTGATACAAGAGCATCCTCTCTTGTTTTCACTGCTTTTCTGCTCAGCTGCAAATACCCTCTGAAATGATGAAAGTTTCCTTCTGGAAGGATTCAGAACTCATAAGCCACTCTCACTCTTCCCTGCAAACACCATCTTTGCTACCAGGTTTTCTGATTCTAATCGTGTTCCATCTTCAGCCAGTCTCAATTTCTCTTCTGAATGAGATGAAGGAAGGTGGAAAATGGAAACAGGGATAACATTAAGTCCAGTTGTCTAGGTTGGAAAGTGGTAGAGCTTGTGTCCAGACTGTTACCTTCTGCCTTGGGATGAATGAATCTGTTTGGCTGAGCTTGGGCCAATCTCCACATTAGTCCAGTTATCTTTGGCCAAAGGCAGAGATCAGCTGTTATAAATACAACTGTTTAGGTTGACCCCTTCATCAAGAACTGGCAGATGATACCAGAGAGGGAGGCAAGGGCTGAGATAACCTAAATACTGCTTTATGCAGATAGAAGAGTGAGAGATAAGGCTTCTAGGAAAGGATAGCAGGTCTGTCTGGGTATGCAGGGCACAGTGAATCTGCTTAGTATTGCTCAGTACCCAGGACATTTTTCTGCTGCACCCAGGGGCTGAGAAAGAAGTTTCCTGGCCTGAGGTATTTTTGAAAGAGTTGGGGTAGGACAAGAAGAAAGATGAACATAAGACAGATTTGTCTGCTAAACTAAATCCTATAACATTGCCCGATACTTTGACCATGAACCTGTACATTAACACGTATTTGGTGCCCTGAAATCCCAAGTTAGTCAAACATGAAGTCAAACTTTGAATTCATTTGTTCACTGTATTCAGCCATTACTGATTGATAACTTAGTGTTTTTTCAAGTCCTGGAAATACAAAAATGTGTGAGACATAGGCTTCAGGAATCTCAAAGACTGGCGGGACAGACAGTCATGTAAAAAATTAAATGCAATACACTTACCTACATACACTGTGCTGTCAGGATGTAATTGAAAAAAATCAATTTCATCTGGGTGGTTAGCAAAGATTTCAGAGAGAAACTAGAAGAATCTTGGGAAGAAATTTTACTTGATTTATTAAAGAAAAATGTGATGCTCTGGTAGACTCTAATGAGTAAAATAATTTGATTCCTTTATAAAGGATTATTACATTGACTAGAGTGGCCATGGAAGGCCTCTCTGAGATGGTGATATTTATGCTGAGATCTAAAGGATGAGACGCATCAGCCATGTGAAGGGAGGACAAAAAGACTGTTCCAGGTAGACAGAATGGCATGTATAAAAGCTTTGCAGAAAGAAAGACCTTGGCCACAAAAGGTGCATAATTAAAATAATGGACAGGCAGAAAGCAGTAAAAGATGAGGCTGGACTGGTTGGCAGTGGCCAGATCATACGGGATCTGGTACACAGAATAAGTTCAGGTTTTATATACTTTCAGTTCTGTGGGCAGCCATTGGAAGATTTTAAGCAGGACTAAGACATGATCTGTGTGCAGGAACCCACACGCCAGTGTTGCTTGAACATAGCCTGAGAGCAAGAAGAGATGCAAAACGATGTTGGAGAGAGATACAAAGGCAGAACACTCCAGCAGATTGTCCTCCCATTCCACCATGTTGATGAAGGGAAGCCAGCAAAGCTCTATTAAAGAAAGAGGAGCTATCCAGTGAAATTTCAATATTAGACTATTATTGCTAAGGATAGACCAGAGAGAGGCAAGACTCTAAGCAATCTTGTAAACTATGCCTCTGAAAACACCAGGTAGGGAAGTGCCAAAAGCAACAGCATGGGTTTTAGCACCACCTTGGCCTTCAGTAAGGTGGGAGAGGTACACTTGACAGTGTAGGTAACCCTTCTGAGATATAGATAGAAATGGACTGGAAAACCCAAACACGTGAGATTTTCCCTTTTTCTTTTTCCTGTGATTTTTATCTATTAATTTCTTGCACTGACACAAAATCTTAATAATGGTCTAAGTTGGTAATAGTAATATGTGCCTAAATTCTGGCAATTTCTTAAATGTGGTATATGTAGGCTTCTTTTATGACATGTTACTGTGTCCTATTGGCCCTCTGGAAATTTGTAAAGAAGTGCTTTAGGATGGGAATATTAGATCTTTGGAGGTGCCACTTCTACTTTGAGAAATGCACTCAGCAGCTGCAGAAATAAACCAGAATTGATGAAGCAGGCAACACAAGGTTGAAATGGTACAGAATAAGGGGGAACAGGGGGATAGGAAATTTACGGATTTAATTTGTCTTGAAATTTGAGAAAGTATTTGTTTGGGGGAATTTTAATTTGTTGTTGGAATCTAGATGACACTAGAGTTAACTAAAATAAAGTAAGATTGAAGTAAAGAGAAGATAATCTCTACCAATGTTGCCAGAAACACAGTCATGAGTTACCTCATGTTAAAACCCAAAGGCCTGTTGGTTTAAACTAATTTAACAAAAAAAAGAAAGAAAGAGGGCTTCCCTGGTGGCGAGTGGTTGCGCGTCCGCCTGCCGATGCAGGGGAACCGGGTTCGCGCCCCAGTCTGGGAGGATCCCAAGTGCCACGGAGCGGCTGGGCCCATGAGCCATGGCCGCTGAGCCTGCGCGTCCGGAGCCTGTGCTCTGCAACGGGAGAGGCCGCAACAGGGAGAGGCCCGCGTACCACAAAAAAAAAAAAAAAAAAAAAAAAAAGAAAGAAAGAAACAAGGATACTACCTACCACCAGTCCCTCCCATCAGGAAATTTGCAAATGCCTCTTAGATAGCCTCATCCACCAGAGGGAACACAGCAGAAGCAAGAAGAACAGAAGCAAGAAGAACTACAGAAGCTAGAAGACAGCAGAAGCAAGAAGAATTACAATCCTGCAGCCTGTGGAACAAAACCCACATTCATAGAAAGACAGACAAGATGAAAAGGCGGAGGGCTATGTACCAGATGAAGGAAGAAGATAAAACCCCAGGAAAACAATTAAATCAAGTGGAGATAGGCAGCATTCCAGAAAAATAATTCAAAATAATGATAATGAAGCTGATCCAGGACCTCGGAAAAAGAATGGAGGCAAAGATCGAGAAGATGCAAGAAATGTTTAACAAAGAACTAGAAGAATTAAAGAACAAACAAACAGAGATGAACAATACAATAACTGAAATGAAAACTGCACTAGAAGGAATCAATAGCAGAATAACTGAGGCATAAGAACGGATAAGTGACCTGGAAGACAGAATGGTGGAATTCACTGCTGTGGAACAGAATAAAGAGAAAAGAA
>NC_041229.1:45551842-45553688 GCF_002837175.3 Physeter macrocephalus
AAGAAAAAAGAATGAAAAGAAATGAAGACAGCCTAAGAGACCTCTGGGACAACATTAAACACAACAACATTCACATTATAGGGGTCCCAGAAGGAGAGAGAGAGAGAAAGGACCCAAGAAAATATTTGAAGAGATTATAGTCGAAAACTTCCTAACATGGGAAAAGAAATATCCACCCAAGTCCAGGAAGCGCAGAGAGTCCTGTACAGGATAAACCCAAGGAGAAACATGCCAAGACACATAGTAATCAAACTGGCAAAAATTAAAGACAAAGAAAAATTATTGAAAGCAGCAAGGGAAAAACGACAAATAACATGCAAGGGAACTCCCATAAGGTTAACAGCTAATTTCTCAGCAGAAACTCTAGAAGCCAGAAGGGAGTGGCATGATATACTCAAAGTGATGAAAGGGAAGGACCTACAACCAAGATTACTCTACCCGGCAAGGATCTCATTCAGATTCGATGGAGAAATCAAAAGCTTTACAGCCAAGCAAAAGCTAAGAGAATTCAGCACCACCAAACCAGCTCAACAACAAATGCTAAAGGAGCTTTTCTAAGTGGGAAACAAAAGAGAAGAAAAGGACCTACAAAAACAAACCCAAAACAATTAAGAAAATGGTAACAGGAACATACATATCGATAATTACCTTAAATGTGAATAGATTAAAAGCTCCAACCAAAAGACACAGGCTTGCTGAATGGATACGAAAATGAGACCCATATATATATGTTGTCTACAAGAGACCCACTTAAGACCTAGGGACACATACAAACTGAAAGTGAGGGGATGGAAAAAGATATTCCATGCAAATGGAAATCAAAAGAAAGCTGGAGTAGCAATACTCATATCAGATAAAATACACGTTAAAATAAAGAATGTTACAAGAGCAAAGAGGGACACTACGTAATGATCAAGGGATCAATGCAAGAAGATAGAACAGTTTTAAATATATATGCACCCAACACAGGAGCACCTCAGTACATAAGAAAACTGTTAACAGCTATAAAAGAGAAAATCGACAGTAACACAATAATAGTGGGGGACTTTAACACCTCACTTACACCAATAGAAGGATCATCCAGGCAGAAAATTAATAAGGAAACACAAGCTTTAAATGACATAATAGACCAGATAGATTTAATTGTTATTTATAGGACATTCCATCCAAAACCAGCAGATTACACTTTCTTCTCAAGTGCGCACAGAACATTCTCCAGGATAGATCACATCTTGGGTCACAAATCAAGCCTCCATAAACTTAAGAAAATTGAAATCATATCAAGCATCTTTTCTGACCACAACACTATGAGATTAGAAATCAATTACAGGGATTACTAAATAACCAAGAGATCACTGAAGAAATCAAAGAGGAAATCAAAAAATACCTAGAGACAAATGACAATGAAAACACGACTTTCCAAAACCTATGGGATGCAGCAAAAGCAGTTTAGCTATAGAAGCCTACCTCAAGAAACAAGAAAAATCTCAATCTAACCTTACACCTAAAGGAACTAGAGAAAAAAGAACAAACAAAACCCAAAGTTAGCAGAAAGAAAGGAATCATAAAGATCAGAGCAGAAATAAATGAAATAGAAATAAAGAAAGCAATAGCAAAGATCAATAAAACTAAAAGCTGGTTCTTTGAGAAGATAAACAAAATTGATAAACCATTAGCCAGACTCATCAAGAAAAAGAGGGAGAGGACACAAATCAATAAAATTAGAAACAAATCAGGAGACATTACAACAGACACCACAGAAATACAAAGCATCCTAAGAGATTACTACAGCAACTCTATGCCAATAAAATGGACAACCTGGAAGAAATGGACAAATTCTTAGAAA
>NC_041229.1:45554127-45563078 GCF_002837175.3 Physeter macrocephalus
CCACTGAGCCTGCGCGTCCGGAGCCTGTGCTCCGCAACGGGAGAGGCCACAACAATGAGAGGCCCGCGTACCCCAAAAAAGAAAAAAAAAAATCTTCCAACAAACAAAAGCCCAGGACCAGATGGCTTCACAGGTGAATTCTATCAAACATTTAGAGAGGAGCTAACACCCGTCCTTCACAAACTCTTCCAAAAAATTGCAGAGGAAGGAACACTCCCAAAATCATTCTATGAGGCCACCATCACACTGATACCAAAACTAGACAGAGATACTACAAAAAAAGAAAATTACATACCAATATCACTGATGAATATAGATGCAAAAATCCTCAACAAAATTATAGCAAACAGAATCCAACAACACATTAACAGGATCACACACCATGATGAAGTGGCATTTATCCCAGAAAAGCAAGGATTGTTCAATATACACAAATCAATCAATATGATACACCATATTAACAAATTGAAGAATAAAAACCATAAGATCATCTCAATAGATGCAGAAAAATCTTTTGACATAATTCAACACCGATTTATGATCAAAACTCTCCAGAAAGTGAGCATAGAGGGAACCTACCTCAACATAATAAAGGCCATATACGACAAACCCATAGCAAACATCATTCTCAATGATGAAAAACTGAAAGCATTTCCTCTAAGATCAGGAACAAGCCAAGGATGTCCACTGTCACCCCTGTTATTCAACATAGTTTCAGAAGTCCTAACCACAGCAATCAGATAAGAAAAAGAAATAAAAGTTATACAAATTGGAAAAGAAGAAGTAAAACTGTCACTGTTTGCAGATGACATGATACTATACATAGAGAATCCTAAAGATGCCACCAGAATACTAGAGCTAATCAATGAATCTGGTAAAGTTGCAGGTTACAAAATTAATGCACAGAAATCTCTTGCGTTCCTATACACTATAGATGAAAATTCTGAAAGAGAAATTAAGGAAACTCTCCCATTTACCATTGCAAACAAAAAGAATAAAATACCTAGGAATAAACCTATCTAGGGAGACAAAAGACCTGTATGCAGAAAACTATAAGACACTGATGAAAGAAATTAAGGATGATACCAACAGATGGAGGGATATACCATGTTCTTGGACTGGAAGAGTCAATATTGTGAAAATGACTATCCTCCCCAAGCAATCTACAAATTCAATGCAATCCCTCTCAAATTACCAATGGCATTTTTCACAGAACTAGAACAAAAAATCTTAAAATTTGTATGGAGACACAAAAGACACCGAATAGCCAAAGCAGTCTTGAGGGAAAAAAATGGAGCTGGAGGAATCAGACTCCCTGACTTCAGACTACAGTACAAAGCTGCAGTAATCAAGACAATATGGTAATGTCACAAAAGCTGAATTATAGATCAACGGAACAAGATAGAAAGCCCAGAGATAAACCCATGCACCTATGGTCAACTAATATGTGACAAAGGAGGCAAGGATATACAATGCAGAAAAGACAGTCTCTTCAATAAGTGGTGCTGGGAAAACTGGACAGCTACATGTAAAAGAATGAAATTAGAACACTCCCTAACACCATACACAAAAATAAACTCAAAATGGAATAGAGACCTAAAGGTAAGACCGGACACTATACAACTCTTAGGGGAAAACATAGGAAGAACACTCTTTGACATAAATCACAGCAAGATCTTTTTTGATCCACCTCCTAGAGTAATGGAAATAATCAAATGGTACCCAATGAAACTTAAAAGCTTTGCACAGCAAAGGAAACCATAAACAAGACTAAAAGACAGCCCTCAGAATGGGAGAAAATATTTGCAAACGAAACAACGGACAAAGGATTAATCTCCAAAATATATAAACAGCTCATGCACATTGACAGACAAATGTATAAAGAAAATGTGGTACATATATGCAATGGAATATTACTCAGCCATAAAAAGGAATGAAATTGGGTCATTTGTAGAGACGTGGGTGGATGTAGAGACTGTCATACAGAGTGAAGTAAGTCAGAAAGAGAAAAACAAGTATCGTATATTTACACATATATGTGGGACTTAGAAAAACGGTGCAGATGAACCGGTTTGCAGGGCAGAAGTTGAGACACAGATGTAGAGAACAAACATATGGACACCAAGTGGGGAAAGCAGCGGCAGGGTGGGTGGTGGTGTGATGAATTGGGAGATTGGGATTGACATGTATACAGTGATGTGTAAAATGGATTACTAATTAGAACCTTCTGTATAAACAAATAATTAAAATTCAAAAAATTTAAAAAAAAAAAAAAGGATGTAGTGGCATCACCTGTTATTCCTGTGTAGTATCTCTTGTTGCGTCCCCAGACAGGACACTCCCATGGTCCATGTGTTTGCCTTTTAGAAGCATGTGATTGGCAACTCCACTTAGAATATAGCTTGGTTATTTCAAAAAAAAAAAGAAAAAGAAAAATATATAGAATAACTAGAATAAAATAAAGGTAAGAATAATAATGTTTATTTATATTAAATGAAGAGTAGATGAGTAATGGTATTGAAAGCACTTTGTGAGATGCTCTATAAGAATATTACTTCCAAAACTTCTTGAGAATGTGTATTATTGAACATAATAATTAAGGAATAATTAAGATAGTGGCCATCATACCAGATCTGAAAAATTCCCACATCATCTTCTGGCAGTTTGTATTTTCCCAATTTGTTTGCCTCATCATCACCTTATCAATGCTGGGACTTCAGCTATCGTTCAACTATATGGAAGTAGCTTTGCAATTTCTTAAGCATAACACAATGTTGTAATCAGACACATTCAAATTTGGTTTTTCAAAAGTCATTGTCTTCTCATAGAATAAATGGAATCTCATACTGTCTTTAATATCTTGACATATGGGCTTGTCATTTCAGAGCAGATTGCAAGATGATTAGGCTAAACTCTGAAATCTTAAATACTAGACATATGAACGGCTTTTCAAGAGCTAAAAACACTGAAAATATCCCTTTAGACAGTCTGCATTTGAAGGGGATATTTGTTTAAAACTCAAATAGTCTTCTACTCTCAGGGAACTTAGATTTCCTTGCAACAAATACATTCTGTTTTGAAAGAGTAGAGGCTTGGTGTCAGGCTGACTTGGGTTTTGAATCTGGATCTGCTGTTTACTAATGTGTGATAAGATACTTCATCTTAGTTTCCAGATCTGTAAAAGCTGTGTCAATAACACTTGCCTCATGGAATTGGGGGGATAATTTAATGAGATAGCACAAGTGAAATATGTCACAGATATCCATCCCTGCAAATACCTTTCTAGACTGACAAATGATAAACTTGTTCTGCACTTGTAGCTGAAGAGAAAATGGTACATGTTTTTCCACAAACATTATTTTTGGAGTTTAAAAACATATAGAGATTTTAATAAAGAGGACTTTGAGAAACAGAAAACAACAAATAGTATAAAATGTATATAAATGTACCAACATGCAGGCATACATGTGGAAGATACACATTCACCTTATCTTTATTCAACACTAATTATAGATTTTAAAGCACTTCTGGAATCATTATTTCATTTGATCCTCTGTATCACGGCGTAAAGCAGCATTATCTCTACCTAAATAAATTTTTAAAGATGAAACTCACAGAAATTGTTTGACCAGTGGAACGCAGCACAAAGTCAGGTATGAAACTCTTTTTTTACTAACTCTTGGCCAGGCCCCAAAAGAAAGGGATTCTGGAGTTCTCCCCAGTTACTATCTCTGCTTTCCCCCAATGTTTATGCTGTGGACATTGTTGGTTACATTCTCAGCATCCACTTCTCCTTTCATCTATCAACAGTGTCCAAAGTTTGCATTGGAGGACTCCTTACTCGCACATTCTCTGCCACTTAATTTGGGTACTGTTGATTCCCACCAGATCCAGGAGTGGTTCATGTTTGCTAAAACTAATTGTGTGTTTAATCCCCCCAGCTATTTGGGGTCTAGACACAGTAGTCAGGCATGGTCAAAGAAATGCAGAGTGACTTTTGCTGGGTAACCTGAGAAAGAACAGATTCCTCACTCTGAAAGCTCTCTTTCCATGGAGAGTGTGCTGTACAAGTATCAGGAATGGAACTGTAGCAGCCGTTTTGCATAATTAGGGGAGAGCCTGGAGTGACAAGGGCACTGTGTGAAACCAGTGGCAGAACCTGATATTCAGAGATCAGTTAGTAAGATTCTCGTTAGCATCATTGGCCCTTAGATTAGGCTTCTACGGAAAGATCCCTAAACTTTCAGTTACCTTCACCAATGAATTCCCTTTATTGTTTAAGCCAGTTTGAATTGGATTTTCACTTATTGCAACATAAAGAGATGTGCTGAAAGATGTGGCTAAAATTTTGGCAGTAGAAAACAGATACTGCTTGGGGTAAACATTTGAAAATTCCTTGGGAAATTTGTTTCTGGAATGCCTTTTAAGTCAATGTTGAGAAGGATTTGTAAACTTTTAAAAATTTTACAAACAGCTTTCTAATGAATGCACCTGACCATTATTCCCTCAGCCTGTAAAGAATTTCACAAGTATATCTGAGCCAGGTGTACAGAAAGGAAAAAAAATAGAACACTTGTGACTGATCTGTAGGAGCTTATAAACTGGTTAGGTAAAAAGGGCTAGCAAATATGATACAGTGAAAATCACTAGAACAGCAGTCCCAAACCTTCCTTTTTGGCACCAGGGACCAGTTTCATGGAAGACAATTTTTCCACGGACCAGGGTGGGAGTGGGGATATGGTTCAGGTGGTAATGTGAGTGATGGGGAGTGATGGGGAGCAGCAGATGAAACTTTGCTTGCTTGCCCACTGCTCACCTCCTGCTGTGTGACCCAGTTCCTAACAGGCTGCAGACTGGTACAAGTCCACGGCCTGTGGGTTGGGGACCCCTGCGCTATACTGCATATGATCATGTTAAATAGTGTGGGAGAAATTTGAGAGTCTGTAGAAATTCTGAATGACAATGTAGGGTTGGTGGAGTTAGGAACATCTTCAAAGAATATGAGACCAAGTGATTTCTGACATTGCAACTGTAGATGTAATACGAAAAGAGTGTTGACAGACATTTCAGGTAACTGAAAAAAAGAACTATCATTTAAGGTATATAGTACTTGCCATATATCCCTAATGTTTCATTTTTGGCTGTTTCAATAGCCACGTAATACAAGGAAGGAGAACTGGGCTAGGACTCAAGAGATACAATGTCTTATTTTGGTTCTAATATTTACTACATTTTTTTTTATTTGAGGTAAAGCATTTTATGTTAAAAAAAATTACTACATTTTAAAAAACCTTTTTTATTTTGAAATAAAGAGAGATTAACATGAAATTACAAGATTGTCCAAAGAGGTCCCATGCACCCTTCACCTGGTTTCCCCTAATGGTGTCATGGCCATTTTATCACATGTGTAGATTTGTGTAACTATCACTTCAATCAAGATAGAGCTATTCCATCACCACTAAGACTTCCCTCATGCTATTCCTTTATAGGCGTTCCTTTCCACCATCCCTAAGCCCTGGCAACCATAATTTTGTTCTCAGCTCTAAAATGCTCTAAAATGTTGTCATTTAAGAATATCATATAAATGGAATCCATTTTATTTTTGTTTTGTTTTCTGTTTGTTCATTTTCAGTTTTTTTGCCCCTGCTTTCCTGTGGGTTATTTGAATATCTAGATTTCCATTTTGATATATCTATAGTGTTTTGGAGTATGTCTCTTCACATAGCTTTTTAATGGTTCCTCCAGGTATTGTACATACAAAACATATCACAATCTGCTGGTGATATTTCATCAGTTCAGTGAAGTACAGAAACCATACCTCCATTTATGTTCCTTTACCCTCCTCCACTTCTAATTTGTCTTAAATATTTCTTCTATAAACATCAATAGCTGCATCAGTATTATAATTTTAGCATCAACTGTCAAGCATAATTTAGAAACTCAAGAGAAGAAAAGTCTATCACATTTACCTACATATTTTTACTCTTTATATTATTTTTTTTCTTCATTCCTGATGTTCCAGGATTCCTGCTTTTCTCATTTCTTTTCCATACAGAAAACTTCCTCTAGCCATCCTTTTATGGTAGGACTGCTGGTGACAGATTTTCCTAGTTTTCCTTTATCTGAAACCATCCTTATTTTTTCTTCACTTTTGAAGGATATTTTTGCTGGGTATAAAATTTGAAGTTGACAGTTCTTTGTTTTTATCTGGAAGAATGTTGTGCCATTTCACTTTGCCCTCTTCATTCCTCTGTTGAGTCTATCTATTGAGTTTTCTGTTTTAGTTATTGTACCTTTCAGTTTTAAAATTTCCATTTGGTTACTTTTATATGTTTTCCTTTCTGGAACTTTCTGTTTTGTTCATTTGTTTCAAATATATACATAATTGTTCATTGAAGAATTTTTTTTATCATGACTGCTTTAAAATCCTGTCAGGGAGTTCTAACATCTACCTTACCTCAGTCTTAATGTCTATTAATGTCTTTTCTCATTCAAGTTGAGGTTTTCTTGGTTCTCTGTATGATAACTGATTTTCTATTGAAAGTCAGACATTTTAGGTACTATATTATGAGACACTGAATCTTATTTAAACTTTGTCTTAGTAGGCCTCATTTGACACTACATCAGCAGGGGAAGGGTCCACAGCCTTGTTTCTGCCAGATTGAGGTGGTGTCTAGGTTCTCCACTTGGTTTCTGTTGACACTTACAGAAGAAAGAGGCATCTCATTACCTTTGGGCATGGATGGAAGTTCATGCTCTCCACTAGAACTCTGTGATACAATTATGGCTGAGAGGAGTAGTGGTACTGTTATTACTGTCCACCTGGCCTCTACCCACTCTACAGAGAGATGGCCTCATTACTGCTGGGAAATGGTTAAGTCTTAACTCTTCACCATGCCTCCTCTGATACTACCCCAGCAGGGAGGGGGAGGAGATCCTCATTACTCTCAGGTGGGTGTGGAAGTCCAGCTCCCTACATGGTCTCCACTGGCAACAAGGTAGAGCAGGAGGCTCGTTATACCCAGAAAGGATGAACATACCAGCTCCCCGGTAGGGCTTGCTGGCAATACCTTGCCAGTGGGGTTGGGGTACATCATTACAGCTTGTCAATTGCGGAAGTCCAGACTTTCCATATGTTCATGGACTTTCCATATGTTCATTAATAGCTGGGGTTGGAGGTGGGACCTCAGTTTTTTCCATGGTATTTGGCCAGAGTAACATGGTTATTACTGAAAAGTTCTAGATAGGCTATCTAAGACTTGCTAGGCTTCTCTCCTAGTCCTATGGTGAGAGAGAGTGGGTTTTTCTTGGGGCATTTTTAAAATCGACAATGATTATTGTTTCTGAGTTGATGATTTCCCTAGCACCCAGTCTGGGATATATTAGGCAAAAAGAAAACACAAGGAACTCACCACCATGTTGTTCCTTGGAACCTCAAAAGCCTAGCTTATTTACCTTCTTCTCTCTGTCTTTCAAAGTCTTCTTATGTTTGTTTTATATATAATGTCTAGGGTTTCTAGCTGTACTTGGCAGCAGAAACAGGGAAAAGTACATCTCGATCTTTCTGGATGCAGAAAGTCTACTTCTGCATCATTAGGCATTCACATAAACTCTCTGAAACCATTTATCTTATTTTTGTAAGCATAGAAATTAGTACCAGTCTAACACAAATAATAAAATTAAGACTACCAATCTAAAGCTATTATAAGAATGAAATGAGATAATAGATATATACGCACTTCCAAAATTGTAATATGATACACAGAAAGAAAAGTGGTTTATGTGTATCTTTCCATATATATATCTATGGATGGTTATATCTGTGTGCATACAAGTATATGTGTATACTCACATATACAGACAAATGTATACTTAACTATATCTAAAAAATAGCTCCCATTTCTCAGGACTGTTTAAAAGATTATAAAGCAATAGCTCAAATAACTAGTTTCCGTGGTTAATTCTATACTAACAATGATTTGAAATTTTAGTGTCTGATAGGTGATGTGAAGAGCATTTCAAAACCGAAAAAATAATGAATCTAGTTATTGCACGGCCATTTGAGAGGGACATGCTCTTCTGCATTATCTACTTGAACTGCCAATTTAAAGATTACATAAACAATATGACAGCTACATCTCCAAGTTAGCTTTGCTGAGAAACAACAGCCAAAAATGCAGCATTGAAGATAACTTATCTAATCATCTTTACCAAAATTAGAAGGACTCTTTGTAGTACAGTGATGAAAAAACTCACCCCAAAATGGCTTAAACCAAAAGAGAAAAATTATTCGGTCCTATAACTGAACAATTTAGAAAACAGGCTCCAAATAAGGCTTGATGCAGTGGTCAAAATGTCTACAAAAGCCCAAATTCTCCCATTTCTACCCTGCCTTCCATGCTGCCAACGTCATTCTAGTACTACCCACCATTACCATTGAAATCCCTAACCCAGGCCAGCAGCTTAAACCTTTCTTCTTTACTGAGATGAAATACCTCACTTCCTTCTTTTCAGAAAAAGAATGAAGACATTTTCAGTAACTTTTCACATGGCCTGGAATTTATTGGCCCTCATTGGCCTGAGTTGATTCTTATGGAACATATTCTTTCTGATAGAACTTAATTAGGTCTCAGGCCTATCTCAGAAACAATCCCTCTTGTCAGGGAGTGGGTTGACAGTGACTGGCTTATATTGTTCAAATCCCCTTCCCTTCAGAAGTGGGGGCAGGATCTTATCCACTGAATCTGTATGCCTATCATCTTAGTCAGCTCAGACTGTGCTAAAAGCTGAATGTTTTTGTCCCCCAAAATCATATGTTGAAATCTTTTTTTTTTTTTTTTTTTATCCTTTTTTTTTTGTGTGGTATGCGGGCCTCTCACTGTTGTGGCCTCTCCCGCTGCGGAGCACAGGCTCCGGATATGCAGGCTCAGCGGCCATGGCTCACGGGCCCA
>NC_041229.1:45563194-45574695 GCF_002837175.3 Physeter macrocephalus
TGTGGGATCTTCCCGGACCGGGGCACGAACCCCTGTCCCCTGCATCGGCAGGCGGACTCTCAACCACTGCGCCACCAGGGAAGCCCAAGAAAGAGATGAAGTTTTATTTTTTTTTTTTTTTTTTTTTTTTTTTTTTTTGGCTATACCGCGGAACTTCCCTGATCAGGGATCGAACCCGCACCCCCTGCAGTGGAAGTGTGGAGTCTTAACCACTGGACCACCAGGGAAGTCCCATATGTTGAAATCTTAACCCCCAATGTGATGGTATTTGGAGGTGGAGCTTTGGGAGATGATTAAGTCATGAGGATAGAGCCCTCATGAATGGGATTGGTACCCTTATAAAAGAGACCCCAGAGGCCTCCTTTGTCCCTTCTGCCATGTGAAGTCACAGTAAAAAGACAGCCACCTATGAACCAAGAAGTGGGCCCCACCAGATCTTGGGACTTCCTAGCTTCTAGAACTGTGGGAAATAAGTTTCTTTGTTTATGAGTCACCGAGTCTGTGATATTCTGTTATAGCAGCACAAAAGGACTGTGATAACAAATACTATAGACTGAGTGGCTTAAACAACAAGCATTTATTTTTCACAGTTCTGGAGGATGAGAAGTTCAAGATCAAGGTGCCAGCAGATTCAGGATCTGGTGAGAGCCCTTTTCCTTGTTTTCAGACTGCCTTCTTGCTGTATCTTCACATGGTAGAAAGAGAGAGAGTTCTGGTCTCTTTCTCTTTTAAGGGCACTAATCCTATCCTGGAGCTTCACCCTCATGACCTTATCTAAACCTGGTTATTTCCCAAAGACTCCACCTCCAAATGCCATCACATTGGCGATTATGGCTTCAACATATGAATATTGGGGGACACAAACATTCAGTCCATAGCAGCTGTTAGCAATGGGAGAGAGCTAGGTAACCTAAAGAACTATCAGGGTACTTTGAGATCAAGAAAGCATGGCAGTGAATGGGGAGGATTCTGAAGCCATAACCAACAAATGTTTTTATAACACCAGCAAAATGAGGTAGACAATCACCTTTTTTTCAGTGTTATGTGCAAGTCACTGTGCTAAACACAGTTGACCCTTGACCAACGCAGGGGTTAGGGGCACCAATCTTCCACATATAAAATCCATGTATAACTTATAGTCGGCCCTCTGTATCTTCAGTTCCTCCATATCCATGGTTCCACATCTGTGAATTCAACCAACTTTGGATCATGGCTGTGTAATGAGCCTCCCAAAATTTAGTGGACTAAAACAACCATATTATTCTGTGGGTCAGGAATTTGGATAGGGCACAGTCTTGTCCCTACTTCTCCATGCCTGGAGCCTCAACTAGGGAGACTTGAATGGCTGATGGGAAGTCTGGGGACTGTAAAAGCTGAGGCTGGAAGATTCAATTACAGAATGGTTTTCTCATTCACATATCTGTCACCTTGTTGGTGGAGCTCCTACAATTAATGTCTCCAGCATGCCCTTAGTAGTCTTACATGGCTGCTTGGAATTCCAGGAACAAGGAAGAAGCTGCAAGGCCTTTTATGACCTAACTTCAGAAGTTACATAGCTCACTTCTACTGTTGGTCATAAGCTCACCCAGATTCAAGGTAAGGGACACAGACCTCACATCTCAATGGGGAGTATGTCAAAGAATTTGCAGACATATTTTACAACCACCATACATTATTATATTTAATCTTCACAATAACCCTGGGATGTGGATTAAAGAATGTTTATAGATATGGAAAGTAATGCACAGAGACATTAAGGAACCTGCTTGGGATTACTTAGCTAGCAGGTGGCAGAACCAGGATTTGAACCCATTTTCTGAGTCCAAAACCCATGTACTTAATTACTAAGTATGTACCTCATGTACTGTACTACTTTGTAAATTAAAGGGCTTTTTTCGTCTGTTCATGTGTTTCACACAGATATACGTTGAGGCGGAAAAAGAAGCATAATTTTAATTTTAGGGTAATTTCCATTTTGTGGATGAGCTGGTAGAGTTGAGAATCAAGCATACATGTTCAGACTTTAATTAAGAGTTGTTGCACTCATTACCCTGCTGTATCTAAGGATAAACTCACGGTAAGAATCATCAGCTCCACTTAAGTATGTACAGTTTCATAAAACTACATATTGTGCAGATGAGCCAACCCTATGCTATTTTCATTATATAATGCTGTCAAGAACGTGATATGGCCCAATAATTATATGGTGGTTTGATAATATGAGACAACAAGCAAACAATCCCATAGGAAAATGAACCTGATAATTAGGCTGAGTCAGAACCAGGTCCAGAAACAGGAGGAAGAGGAGAAGGCGGTATTGCCTACTAACCCAGGATACTGAGAGTAAAATGAAGAAATGTTTTGTGTTTTGGTTATAATTTTTCTAAAAATTATTCAGGTAGTCATATATAACCAGAAAATTTCAATATTATATGGCTAAATGCTAACAAAGCATTGCATATGGTTTGCCAGTTTGCTGTGATAACACAAACGATAAGTATTTAAGATAACTCAGGAGGGCTTCTAGAGATGAAAACACTTTGGCAGAGTTTTAAAGGATGAGTGTCATAATTATTTGTTTACATGATTGTATTCCCTACTTGAGCAAAATCCTTTATTTCAGTCCCATTTATCTTCATAACCCTGAATGATGCCCAGCCAAGTCTACAACAAAATAAGATATCAACAAATGTTTGTGTTGAATGAGTGATTAAAGTAATAGATGAATAGATTTCTTATTAGGCACATTACCAAATGGATCATCATTTGTTTTCTCTGACCAGCTCACTTCACTGAGAAGTGAAGGTATAATCAATCAAGAAAAGAGAAGAGGAAGTTATCCAAATTAAAGCCATGTTGTACAGTTTATTGTCAGCCTTGTTGTTCAGTTTAGTGTACAGCATAGTGTCACATTTATCCTGGAAGAATAATCTACATACCAACCCACACTGTGATGTGGGAGAAGCCTTGAGATAAGGGGAATTTGACAACATCACACAGATAGGAAGTTTTAAGGCAGCATAATGCTATAAAAAGACTTCAAGTTAAAATTTGGCTCTGATATTTGTTTCTCATGTGTTCTTATCTCATCTCTGAACCACAATTTCTTCAGCTGTAAAATAGGGACAATAATAACCTCCTCCAGCTCTAATGTGGGATCAAATGAAACAGTATTTTTCAAAGCACATGTCTCAATGGTTAGCACATTGTAGGTACTCAATAAATCTTACTGATACTTTAATCAGTGTTTTTTCTTTATAATTCTGAGTAGTTCTCAATTCATAGTTATTTGATATTAGAAGAAGACATATAGAGGTGTGCACACAGTCTACAATCACTCTATTGATATCAGCAGACAAAGGCTTTAAGGGAGGAGGGGGTGCTGTAATCCCATTAATCGGGCCATCAGGAACAGTGGTCCAGGTTTCACACAAGAGCACTGACCCAGGAAGGGCTAGAATGGAGCCTGCACTCTGCTCACCAAGTTGCCAGGCTGCTTCCACCCCGAGTGAGTACCTTGCACCAAGGCCTCCTAGGGGCTAGCTCAGTCCTGTCTTTTATTATATCATGTAGAGCACAGATGGTGGACTGTGATAAAATAAGGTTGCAAATCTCTAGCTTGAGGCAGATTCTATGAGCAAGTCCCTTTCTGTTTTCCAAACCAAAAAGCAAATATAATTTTGGAACAGAGACAGTTCTCATAGTATTTTGAAATCATTACATATCCTCATCTCTTACTGTACTTTATATCATTAATTAACTTGGGATGAGATTTCCTTTCTTAATGTAACTTACTTAAGTATAATAGATAGCAGTTAAAGAGTTACAAGAAAGAGAGGAAAGTTGTTAATTATTTGGTCAATTCTAGGAAATCTTCAGATCTGTAAAGGGGAATTTGACCAGTCATATCCCAGAAGAGCAGAAAATGCCAGAATTTCCCTTAGTGGCCAAGGAAAGAGGCTAGAAATAATTATACATTTATAGTTTGTGGCCCTATTACACAGTTGTTTGCTTTTGCATCATACCCCTAATCACTTGTTTCTATAGGTCAGCAGAGACCAGTCTCCAAGAAAATCCACCAGGGTGGGAGGAGTATTCAACTGGGGATTTAAAGGCAAGAAAAACTATGAAGTATGTCTTATGTTTTAGACTCTTCCACAAGTAAAATTGTATGTAAATATCAAAATAACCTTTTGCAGGTATTTTATCTCCATTTACAGACAATAAGCTGAAACTCAAAAAGGTACACATAGCTGCTAAGAAGCCAAGCCACAGTCAGCACCTGAAGTCAGGTTCCATGTTCTTTCCACTTTATTGTAGCTCCTCCCTCTGAATAGCTCTGACCTCGGGTATATCCTCAAGGTTAGCTTCAGCTAAGCCAGGATCATCAGATGATTTTAAAAGCCCAAAGTCTATAAAACCTCTCCAGAGCCCAGGGACGTGTTCAGGAGAGTGTGGGGTCAGAAGCAAGCTGACCAACATTGTTCATTTGCACAACCCACATTCCCTTACCTTGTTACAGTGGCTGACAAGAAACAGCTACCAAATCCTGCCAAACCCAGTGCAGCTCAATTTTCCACTGCACAGACAAGCTTCCTCCGCTGTAAGTCTGTCTCTTTAATGGCTTGCAGCCAGAGAAGAATGAGAAGTCATCTCTCAGCAGAGAGGACAAAGTAAGGCAGCTAGATTGGCCCTAGTGGAGCCCTCCAGAAAGCAGCCATCTCCCTCCCCTGGACGTGTCACCCCTGGTCCCATGATTTTATTGGTGACATAAAGCAAAACACATACTGTGATCCCTTCTAGATAACTGTGTGGGCTCCATTCCCAGCACTTTCAGGATCAACGTTCAGTTCTCATCACACTTCTTATCTGTCCCAACACCTTGCATGTGCCTGGAGCTTGCGGCTTCCCTGGGATGACTAATTTCACTTTTATCACTTCAACTTCCACAACTCTCATTTCAAAGGAAAAGAAAAACAATATTTGAATGTGTCTGACCTCTTCCCAGGCTTTCTGAAGTCCCAGAGGAAGAGGACCATCTAAGTAGAAAGAGGAACATTCATTCATTCATCAGTAAATCATTTATATGTTAATATTTGGAAGCAATTAAGAGCAGGGGCTTTAGCATCACAGTGATGGGGTTCTAATCCTGGCTCCTCTGCTTGATAATTGTTGGACGAGTTATTTGATATCACTATGTAAAAAGAGGTACTATAATACATTAATCATACCTACTGCATTTTGGAAGTCAGTTGGGAAAATGTGAATAAAGCATTCAGCATGGCACCTCTCATAGAATAAGTCGTCAGGGATTGCTCACTCTTGTGTGTGTGTGGATGAGTGGAGGTCTGGCACCGAACTGGGTTTTTAGGAGCCAGAGGTAAGTAAGAGTCTATCTCTGACTTCAGGGGTGAATAATTACAAATTACAGTAGATGTAAAATTATAATACAGGAAGTATTGAACTATAGATACAGAAGTGACCAGAGAAGGAAGTATGAGATTTAGTCTAGGGGTGTCCCTCCCCTGAGCTCCTTCAGGATCTCATTCTTATCCTAATGCAGCATGTTCACTCTCTAATAAAATAGCTCATCTATTTATCCCATGAAGCTGAGCTCCTTGAGGGCAGGAGTTTGTCTTTTCATATTCTGTCCTTTTCTGAATACTCATGATCCATCTAACACACAGCTTACATAGAAGGTCCTCAGTAAATATTTGACAAAAGAATGAACGGTGGGAGGAGATGTGTAAAACATGTTCTGGGTACAATGAAGAGACCATTGAGGTTTGAGTAGGTTCATGCAGACATAAAAATAGGAAGAGCTTCGTTATGGGAGGCCTAGTATGCTAGAATAAGAAAATTGAACTTTATCATGCATAGTCACAGAAGACAAAAGAAACAACAAAAGAAGTATTTAAATTTTGAACAAGGTGCTCAAGGGCAAATGGAAAAATGTGAAGAAGATAGACTAGTTGATATATTAAGGTAACGGTCCAGAAATGAGGTAGTAGGGGTCTGAGCTAAAGTGACAAGAATAGAAATGGAAATTAAGGGACAGTTTTGAAATGCTCCCGAAGAGGGAGATGTGACAGGACTTGGTGACTAACCAGATATGGTAGAAAGGAAGGGAGAGGAGTCAAGTTTGAGTCTGATCATTAGAGTATTCGTGGCAAATAGAATGGGTCTTGAGTACCTCTCCTTTAGGAAGGAGATTTGCAAACTAAAAGGCTGCCCTTAATTTTGTTGGGGAGGAAGAAACTTTACTCTTCTAGGTTCTTCTGTCTGGTCTAAGAATCAAATTGACATGAGACAGATGAACAGGAGAAGTCAAACAAAATTTAATAAGATGTATACATAGGAAAAACTCAGAAAGACCGAGTAACTCACCAAAATGGCTGAAACCAGTCACCTTAAATACCATCTTCAGCTAAAGCCAAAAGAGGATGTGGAAGTAGTGGGTGGGGACTTCAAAGGAGAGGAAGGCAATTGACAAGGACTTGGAAAATGCAGAGACAATATGCAGGATATGCAGAGACAATGGGACACAGAGAAGAATTTTGACAAACAGACTTTGCTGAGTTCCTCCCGGTCTGCACAACTACTTCTTCCTGTAGTTATCTACGGTGATAACTACCTTCCTGGAACCTGTCCTCCATCTACATTCTTTAGGCAGTTAGGGGGATGCTCAAAGTTTCTTCCTGAGTCTTTTGGGCCTTCATTATTTTTCAGCTCAAAGTAGTCTGCATGCCAAAGAGATAGTTGGGGGTGGCAAGTTTTGCTCCCCTACAATTTCAGTATTTCTCACCTGTTCTTGTTCTTCTTTTAGATAAGAACTGGGGTGAGAAACCCTGTGGAAGCCAGTGACAAGGAGCTTGTTCCTAAGAGAAAATGGAGGTAGACAATACAGGCCATGATGTTGAGAACAGGTCACCATCTCTTATTCCTGGAAGCAGCCATCCTTCCATCTGCCTTCTCATCCATCCATTCAATTTTCCAGCCATCTATCCTTCTAACATACATTTCTTGAGTACCTACCTCAGGCCAAGAAGTGTTCTGCTTTCTAAATATTCCATAATGACAGATAGTTTGCTGCTCCCTATGAGTCACACGACTGCAATAGCAACTATACAAAGTACAGAATGATCTTAAATTGTTTTTATTACATTGATTGGTTCTGTTTCTTCATGGGGACAGCAGTAAATTGCTCTTTTAAATTAGCTTTGAGACACTATAATTTCAGCTCTAAGTGCAGAAATTGAACTGCTTTCAAGGATAGCAAAATGATGGCAGTATCCTGGTGCTAAAATACAATGACAAGCTAAAATACAATGAAGCATTCCATTGCCCTATGGGAACTGTATGTCTATGCTGAGAAGGGCAGCATGCTCTGTGAGCTCTATAACTAAACTCCCTGAGTGTCTCCTTTCTCTCTATAAAGCAGAGGTGATATGCATGCCTACCATCGAACTGACAGGATTGATGGAAGGATCACAAGAGGTAATGTCTGTGACTGTGCCTTGTGAGATACATTAATATAAGGGAGTATTATTTTTGTCACTGCAGTTTTGTTCTAAGAGGACTATTTGTCAAGAATGTTCCCCAAGTCTCTCTTATTCCATTGTATTCAACTGGAAAAAACAAATACTGTTAGTCCAGGTAATGGTTAAATTAATAGTGTAATTTTGCTGCTATCTAGCTAAGTGACCCTAAGCCAAATGTTTAACCTTTCAGTTTTCTCATCCTTAAAACAGAGAGGATCACAATATATGTCTTAGAATGTTGTTGTAAGTCTTACACCTCTCCAGCCACTCCCCAAATCCTTCAGCCTGAAAAATACCATGTTTCAGGTTTCACTTCTAATTCTTATCATTCCCTGATAGCTCCTCCCCTCACCTGGGTTTCTACTCAGTAGACTTCTGTCAAATTTCTATCAGGCACCTATGATATACTCACTTATTGTTTTTCTTCCCTGTAGACTAGGCTCCTTGCAAGGTTGGCTCATTTGACCTTGTGGTGCTAGCAACCAGCATAGTGCCTTCAAAAGCAGGTGTTTAATAAATGTTTGCTGAAATAAGTGAATAAAAGATATGTATGACAATGCTTTGTACCCTATAGGAGTTAGCTCTTGGTAATAATTCTGAATCTCATTTGTTAAATGTTACAGTGTCTGAGTGAATTCATGGTAAGGCAAAAATTAGTATAATAGTTTTAATGGGGAAGAATGACTTTAATAATTTTTGTAGCTCAGTAATTCTTAACCTGGGCAGTTCTGCCCCTCAGAGGCCAACTGGTTGTCAAAACTGGAGGAGGGTATTACTGGCACCTAGTGAGTAGGGGCCAGGATATTGCTACTAAACCCCCTACAAGGCACAGGACAGCCCCCAAGACAAAGAATTATTTGCTCAAATTGTCAGTAGTGCCCAAATTGAGAAACACTCCCCTCATACTCTTGCCTCAAACACAGGATGTGCTATCTTTCAGTTTCTGCAGGTGATTTAACATTCTATAAGCTTGTTTGGCATTTATCAGTCTGCAGTTTCACAGAAGGGACTATATGATTATTCCACAGAAAACTTCTTTTACAAAATAGGCTGTGGTTTTCTCACAGCGGTACTAACAAGAGAACAGCAAACAGGACTGTAAGTCAGTAATGCCTTCGATACCTTTCCATCTCACAGCAGACACTGGCCTGGTTCGTCTTTGATTAGGGGAACAAACTCTGGAAATCTTGGAGGAGAAGTTAGACTTTGCTCCCTTCAGGCTAAAGAACCTTGTCACAGAGCTGTTTCCTCAAAGACTATAGCAGTATAACCATGGGAACAATCCTGGTTTCCAAGGGAACACACACACACACATATGTAAATAGTATATTTATATAAAAATTTATTTTTTAAATACATATGGTATTAGATATTTTGATAGTTTTTCTGTTTTTTAACTTTTTTTGAAGTGACTTTTGTTTTCCTCTTAAGTCTAAAAACCTTACTGTGACCCTACCCCCACTGATTTATCTCATCTAATGTTACTTCCCACCTCTCTCCGCATTTCTGTGTTACAGCCACAGAAGCCCTATTTTTGTTTTTGTTTTTGTTTTTTTTTTTGCGGTACGCAGGCCTCTCACTGTTGTGGCCTCTCCCGTTGCGGAGCACAGGCTCCGGACGCGCAGGCTCAGCGGCCATGGCTCACAGGCCCAGCCGCTCCGCGGCTTGTGGGATCTTCCCAGACTGGGGCACGAACCAGTGTCCCCTGCATCGGCAGGCGGACTCTCAGCCACTGTGCCACCAGAGAAGCCCCACAGAAGCCCTATCTTAATTCCTTCAACCTCCTGCATTCTGGTCCACTTCTCTGTCAGAAGCATCCATAGGTCACCTAGTTAATTCCTATTCACCTCTCAGAGCTCAGCTCAAATGTCAGTTTCTAGAGATCATCTGCTGTGGTCCTATAGGAATTCAGGCCCCAAATTAGACCCTCATCTTGTGCCCCAGTCATTCTCCCTAGTACTTATCACAGCTGTCATTAAATCAGTTCTCTAATGTCAGCTCTGTAACAGGGACTATTTCTGTGTTTGCAAGTAAACCATACATATAGTTGGGACACAATAAAAATTTGTTTAATTAAGAAAAATAACTTTTAGAAAAAGAATATCCTCATTTCAAGTTTAAATGATGCTTGGCAAGTAGTTCCTAATTCAGACAAACATCTTACAGAAAGTATACACAAAGACCCTGTGAGTGAAAACATTCAGGTTGAGTTGAGAGCTATGACTATATAACTTGTTTTCTCCTACATCTAGTTGTACTAGGGGAGAAAATTCTTTTTACAGTTAGTAAAAAAATGTTAACTGCTAAGAATATTATGAAATGTGTGTAAAGCTTTGTGAAAAAACTAAAAAAATGTATTGAGGGATATGAAAGATTTTGTAAATGAAGAAACAAAATAGTTCAAAAGTGTCTGTTTCCCCTAAATCAGTTTATAGATTGGTGTAATCTTATTCAAAATCCCAATGATATTTTTAACATATTAAAATGATTTATAGAATCACTTGGTCAACTTCACAGATAAAGATAGCTAAGAGAATTTTGAAAATGATGAGATCAGAATTGACCTAGTAAATATTAAAACTATACTGATTTTTTTCAGTATGGCAATAGGATAGAAATCAAAGGATAGAACAATGAAATAGAACAGTTAATAAAAAAATAGATCCGAGTGTATGTAAAAACTTGGTAAATGATAAGGGAATTATGCAGACCAATGAGAAAAGGTAGATTAATTGACAAGAGGGAACATTGAATATTTGGGAGGGAAATCAAGTTAGCTTACTTCTTACCGTATACCAAAATAAATTCTAGTGAGTTAAAGACTTAAACTTAAAAAAATGAATGAATAAGTAATTAAATAAATCATAAGGAAAATAAAACAAAGTATAAATGAATACTTTACAGTTTTTTTATGGATATAGACTTTGTGAGCATAAAAGCCATGGAGGAAATCACAAAGGGATAGATCAATATATTTGTTACATGATACTGGCTACTTTAATTTCTTGAGTGCTTCGTATATTCTAGCCATCATTCTATGTGCTTTAAATATGTATTAATTGATGAAAATTCACCACCCACAATAAGTGTAATTAAGATGTCCATTTTACAGAGAAGAGAAGTAAGGCAGAGAGATGTTAAAGTAATTTGACCAGATCACACAGCACAGAGATAGCAGAGCCAAAATTCAAACCCAGGGAATCAGATACCAGAGCTTCTGTCCTTCACCACCGTGCTCTTTGGGCTGCTACAAAAAACTACATAAAACTGTACATCTAAAATAAAATAAACATCCAGAAAGTTAAAAAAATCCCATTAAGTAAAACGCAAATAACAAATTGAGAGAAGTATTTTCAACAAATATGACCATAAAGATATATCCTTTATATTAGTCCCTCTTGTTTGCCCCATCCTTCTTATTTCAGTAGTCATCATATTAAGAATATATTTACATGTGTGTGTCCATCTAAAGAGCTTTCATAAAGCAGTAAAAAAAGACAACACTCAAGTAGGGAGTAAATGGACAATAACATGATCAGAAACTTCAGGAAAAGACTTAGAAATGGACTATAAACAAATATATATATATATATATATATATATATATATACACACACACACACACACATATATATATATTTAACCTAACTAATAACAAAGTAATAGCTAAATAAACCACAACGTGTTATTTCCCATCAAATCAGAAAACATTTACTGGTATGTTAATACAAGTTTTCTAGAAGCAATTAGTTTTTAAATATCAACAGATAAAAAGGTTATATATATATATATATATTTTAAACATCTTTATTGGAGTATAATTTCTTTACAATGATGTGTTAGTTTCTGGTTTATAACAAAGTGAATCAGCTATACATATACATATATCCCCATATCCCCTCCCTCTTGAGTCTCCCTCCCACCCTCCCTATCCCACCCCTCTAGGTGGTCACAAAGCAC
>NC_041229.1:45577358-45593673 GCF_002837175.3 Physeter macrocephalus
ATATATATATATATATACACACACACACACACACATATATATATATTTAACCTAACTAATAACAAAGTAATAGCTAAATAAACCACAACGTGTTATTTCCCATCAAATCAGAAAACATTTACTGGTATGTTAATACAAGTTTTCTAGAAGCAATTAGTTTTTAAATATCAACAGTATTTTAAAAATTTGAAATCTTTAAAAATTTAAGATAGTTTCAAATCTATCAGTTCTGCTATTAGCCATCCATCCTACAGAAATTTTGAGATAAAAGGGTTATATATATATCATCTGTGTCTTTATTCCTGTCCTGCCCCTAGGTTCTTCATAACCAGTTCTTTTTTTTTAGATTCCATATATATGTTTTAGCATACGGTATTTGTTTTTCTCTTTCTGACTTACTTCACTGTATGACAGACTCTAAGTCCATCTACCTCACTACAAATAACTCAATTTTGTTTCTTTTTATGGCTGAGTAATATTCCATTATATATATGTGCTACATCTTCTTTATCCATTCATCTGTTGATGGACACCAAAGGTTTATAGAAGAGTAAATTCATAGAAACAACATTAATGGAAGCAGATTGATCAGAATAAACTCAATGTACAAGAAGGGATGCATAGGTCAATCATGTGATACCTACAGGAGAAGTTTCTGAACAACCAGGTTTTCATGAAATATTTAACAATGTAGGAAAATGTCCCTGATAGAAAATCATTTGAAATATAACAGTTATCAGCCTACAGAGGCCAGATAGGTGTTTTAAGGAGGCCTAGTAACAGGGAAAATAAACTCTCAGCTGCTCCCACTCCCAGGCATTAGCCTCAGCTAATGGATTGGAATTAAGTTTGGGAAACGCCAGGGAAATCAGAAGGGAAATGGAAAATTGAAGTGCTCTATCCCACCTTGGCCAAGTCTTTCCATTCCCATTGCCAATGGGAATAACACTTAAGTTGTGACAAAAGGACCTTAATGCTTCTCCCCCTTCTCTTCCCCCCCCTCCTCTTTCTCCTCCTCCTCCTCTTTCCTTTCCTCCTTCGTTACTTCCCTCTGTTTTAGACAGAGTTCTACTAGTCTTGGATCTCTTTGCAAACAGCTTCCTGAGCATTGCCCTAAATTGGAAAGGAAAAGTAAAAGAATGCTCAGAATTTTTACCAGGGCCTTGTTGCTAAGCAACCATTTCCTTTATCTCTAAGCATATGGAATATGACATTGTTTGGAATGTGTTTTCAGGCTGCATCTTAATACAAAGGAGAGGGTGGTGGTGAGGAAAGAGGCAGGGAGGAGGTGGTAGTATAGAAACCTTTAGATTGAACAAGGTAAAGATATAATATGAGGGGGAGAAAAACCAAAAGAACCTGCCATGGAAGTTTCAACCCACCACTACCACATGGTGCCGAAAACTTTAAAATGGAACATTTCTTACACTGGCACATTTTCTGTGAGAACAAACATATGGTTATAAGCATTTTCTTACCTTCATTATGATCTGCATATTTCCTCTCAACAGGAAAATTTAAATGTACTGTTGATATCTTTTTATAGTCACATAATAGGAAAGCAGACAAGAAATGTTAATGATTGGATTTGCTCACAAGATGCCACAGGCATGAATTCCTTTAGTTTCTATATTCACAAGACAGGTGGGTCTCAAATATGTACCTGCCTCTGTGGTCTCGTTGGCCCTGAGGATAGCCTAAAATAAAAACAGACAATGATGTCTGTTGGCCAGAACAAGCTCACAACTCACTTTCCCCTCTATTCTCGAGGGTAAGTAGTATCATTTTTACTTGATTGAGGGCAAGAATCCTGATTGGATAGCTTTTACTAAATGGGACCTAAGCAGGATATGAATAAGCATTTACACAAAGAGGCTATTTATTGCGCTCACTGGCTGGGCTGCCCTGGTGAAAATTTTGTCACCATTAGGATCATACACAATCTGAGATTTGGGTGTCGTTAGGGAGAATGAATGGAGAAGGTCATTCAGCTTGCTGTGGTGGTCTGGCCACCTCGAGCCCAGAAAAGGGAAGTTCTCTACCTGGTCCAGCTTAATCACAACAGATTGCATTGGGTTTAGGGATCAGGGACCTAGTCAGAACTGAAGTTTTGCTTTGTCAGTCACCAGGACATTTTTCTGTGCATATATTTCCCTTTAGGACCACGTGGAGAGGGATGGCTGGTAACGTCAGGATTTGGGAGTCCTCTAGCCAAGCACATATTAACCTCATCATGGTTCCCCCCAGTATTGTCACCTGGCAGAGAAATGGACTTGACAGGGATCCAAGATTTGGGTTTTAGCTCTGAGTTCACCATAAATAAGTAGTATCATTTTGGATGGTAATTTATTTATCCTCTCAGATTCTCATTTTCTTTTATTAAATGAATCAAACCTACAGAAACAGGTATAAAACATATATTGAGAGTTTCAATAATAATAATAATATAAACGGCCATATACCTAATACTCAAAGAAACAGGAAATTGCAAGGATGTGACAAGTCTCCATATGCCCCTACATGCTCTTTCCCAGTAACATCTCCCTATCTTCCCTTTCCCTCAAGATGTAACCATCATCTTGACTTATTTTAGTCATCCTGCCACGATTTTTGTAATTATAATTTTTATATAAAATTTCAAACAGAAAAATTGCAAGAGTAGTACAAGGAAATCCTGTATACAATTTACCCAGATTTACCATTTGTTTACATTTTGCTCACTTCCTGTATCATTATATATATATATATATATATATATATATATATATACATACATATATTTCTTTCCTGAACCATTTGAGAATAAGTTGGAGATATTTTTCTCATTTACCCTTAAATGTGCCTGTTTTCTAAGAACAAGATCAGTGTGTATTTTCTAAGAACAGACACTTTCTTACATAATCACATACAATCATCCAAATTTGAGAAATGTAATATTGCCATAATCTGTTTTATAATCCACAGTCCATTTTTAAATTTTATCAGCTGCTCCAATAATATCCTATAAGCTTTTTTCCCCAGTTCAGGATCCAATCCAAGATCACACATTTCATTTATTTGTCACATCTCTTTAGTAGTCTTTAATCTAGAATCATTTCTCCCTCCTTTTTCATCTTTCTTGAGCTTGAGAGTTCTCAAGAGAGCAGGACAATTAATTTGGTAGAATGTCTCTCAATTTGGGTTTATCTTATGTTTTCTCATAGCTAGATTTAAGTTATGCATTTTTATCAGGATACCAGAAAAGTGATATTAAGTCCTTAATAGGAGCCACATAATGGCAGTTTGTCGTAATTTTGGTGATATTAACATTATCACTTGATTGAGGTCATGTCTACCAGGTTTCTGCAATGTTAGTGTGCCATTTTCCCTTTGTAACTAATAGGTATTTTGTGGGGAAACAATTTGAGACTATGTAAAAATCTTATTATCTATCAAACATTGGCCTTCTACTTTTAGAATCATAACTATATATATTGCAATTCTACTGAAAGTTTTCCATTTTCTCCCATTTATTTATTTATTTATTTGTGGTTTATATTGGAATATACTCATGGATTTTTATTTTATTCAATGAGTTAAAAATACATTGTTATTTTTTAAGTAATTTATTTTCATTTTATTTATATTTGGCTGTTTGTTTTTTGTTGCTGTGCACAGGCTTTCTCTAGTTGTGGAGAGCGGGGGCTACTCTTCGTTGTGGTGCGCAGGCTTCTCATTGCGGTGGCTTCTCTTGTTGTGGAGCACGGGGCTCTAGGCGTGTGGACTTCAGTAGCTGTGGCTCACGGGCTCTAGAGCACAGGCTCAGTAGTTGTGATGCACGGGCTTAGTTGCTCCGCAGCATGTGGGATCTTCCTGGACCAGGGCCTGAACCCATGTCCCCTGCATTGGCAGGCAGATTCTTAACCACTGTGCCACCAGGGAGCCCATTTATTATTATTATTATTTATTTTGATGCCTAAACTGTCCCATATCTGTCCAGTGGGAGCTGCTTCAACCTCTCTCAGATGTCCCTTTATAATGTCCCCATTATTCCTTGAATAATTCCTTACTTTCTGGCAAAATAAGATGTTCTAGGATCAACTCATAATTTCCCTCCCTCAGTCCTGGAGTCATCTACTTCTCTAAGGGGTCTTGGTTTCTTTTAATAGAAAGTGATATTTAGAAATCTGGATTCAAGGTATGATCATTGCTACTGATGTGTTATGGCTTTTAGACCACCTCCATGGACATATCTAAGGAATACATATATATATATGTACATATGTATAATATATATATCTAATAATATATAAATATATATATTTAAACACATACAAATGTGTAATAATGAGAATACCGTAAATGGAAACCTGGTGCCCATTTTCTCAGTGCATTTACTCATCTGCTCAAGCTTATAATACACAAAGAGTAGTTTCAGAATTGCTATCCCAAACCACAGTGAAAAGCAAACTTACTAACTAGAGTTCAATATGATTTGCATATTTACTCAGATAAAATTTACATTCGGTAAACATGAAAATCTTGGATGTAAAATTTCTTGAGTTTTGACAAATGTGTACATCTATATGATTCATGCTCTTATTAATACATGGGATAGTCCCATAGCTTTAGAAAATTTCTTCATGTCTTTTCCCAGTCTTACCCCTCCAGAGTGTTCTGAATTTTTTCAACTCAGTTTGCCTATTCTAAAACTCTAAATAAACTGAAAATAATTGTCTATTGAGTCTTCCAATCCTTGAATATGGTGTATCTTGCTTTTATTTAAGTATTCTTAGTTTCTCTTAGCAATTTTTAGTACTTTTCAGTGTATAGGTATTGAACATATTTTGTTAAATTCATGTCTTAGTATTTTATGTCCATTTTTTGAAGTTACTATAATTATTTTTTATTTCATTTTCCAAAAGTTTGCTGCTAATATATAAAACTACAATTACTTTTTGTATCTTGACCTTGTATCCTATAACCTTGATAAATTCACATATTAGTTCTATTAGTTGCTTTGTAGTTTCCTTAGCATTTTCTATAGAGGCAGCCATGTTTCCTACAATGAGATATTTGCACTTCCTTTTTTCCAAACCCAATGACTTTTATTAGCTTTCCATGCCTCATTGCCTTGTTAGAACTTCCAGTAGAGTGTTGAATTAAAATGTGAGAGCAGACAACCTTGAATTCAAGCAATAGATATAATATTGGCTGTTGGTTTTTCATAAATGACTTTCATCAAATTAGGGTAGTTCCCTTCTAGTCTCAGCTTATTGAGAGTTTTTATGATGAATAAGTATAGAAAGTTGTTATTTTTTTTAAATGTGGGAGTATGAAAGGGTAAGAAAGGAGAGGAAAAAAGAAAGGGTAAATTCATTCTGTGCCATTCAGTTTACAGCCTTCCTCAAAAATTCCTTCTCTCAATGATTCCGCTTGTCTGTACTCAGACTGCATTAAGAATCAGTGCTTAATTGTTCTCTATTATGTGTGTGTCAATTTTGTCTTTGCCATCAAAGTAAAAAGAACCTTAAGGGTGGGAACAGAAAGTGTTCTTTTCTGTGTTCCCTACTGCCTTTGTATTTAGCCGGGCTTATAGTGACTGCTTGATCAGTTTTGGCACTGATTTTTATAAGTAATAAAATGCTTTGTTATAATAAATAATAAATTGTTTATTATTCTAGAGTTCTGCATCCCAGATCTCATTGCATTCTCAAAAACAGGAGCATATGACTTGCTAGCGAACACAGAGCAAGGGACAGAACTCAGATCCTCTGACCTTTCATCCAGACTCCATCCCAGTGCAGCGAACTGGCTGATTTCCATGGTTCCTCTCAAGACCATCTCTGAGGTCAATACTTGTCCCAATAAGTATTATACGGTACTGAACCTCAAAACTGAGTCAGACTGGGATACAAAGATACTAAGCCACAGCTGGCCTCTGATCCTCCACCACCGTGGACCTTACCCATTGACAAGTTGTGTTGAAAACTCCTATTGGCCAAGCAGGGTCTTCTCAGACATTCTGCAACTTGGTACATAGTAGGTGCTAATTAGATATTTGTGGTGGCACGTTGTGCCCAATTCCTGGATCCAGTTTGCGTGAGGATTCCCTCTCAGGTGGATAGCTCTTTTTCTGGAGAAGCGTCCTCCAAAGGTTCACAATGGGCTGTAGTTAAGGCCACATTTGTTTTGAAATTCCACTGCTATAAATACTGCATCTCTGTGGGTCACGTGGTAGGGAGAATTGTCTGTACCACGTTTATATTAGACAAATGTTGACTTCAATGGGCAATCCTTGAGACCCTGTCAAGGGGAAACAGATCAGTGGAGAAGGGCACTTGACTCCATTTACCATGAGACTGAAACAGGGTCTCTGCTTAGTTTTGGTCTTTTATCTCCTGCCATTCTCTCCCTTGCAATGTATGGTCCAGCAGCTGTAAAATACTTGTCATTCTTTATCACAATACTTAACTGTTTTTTGCCTTCATATGCTCATGCTGTTCTCTCTACTGGGATTGTCAATAACGCCTCTCCTCCCCTCCCACTCCCTCTCTCTCATACCTCAATGACTGCTTTTCACCTAATATTCAGTCATTTCACAGGCATTTGTTAAGTACTACCTGTGCACCAGGTATCATGCTAGGTGCTGGAGATGCAGAGGTGAATATGACACAGTCCCTGCCCTAAAGGAGCTCACAGTGTGTTGTGACAGGTAAATGAGCACTGACAATGAAGACTAATACTGTGATGGGGCACAAAGGAGGGTCCCCTATCCTGGCCTTGCAGGGCCTCTGAAGGCTTCCTAGTAGAGGCTACATAAATGGAGACCTGGAGGATCTAGGTTTTAGGAATTAGCCAGACCAAAGGGAAGGAATGTGAGAGCCACAGCTACAGAGATTGGACTCCCAGCTTCAAGATAGGGCTCAGCTATCCAATCTTCCCAGAGACTTCCGGGACCTGCCCCAGGCTGTCAGCTGTCCTTTGAATTTTCACTTCTTGTGCAGATTCTAATCACAGCCCTTATCACCCTCTGCTATAATCCTTTTCCTTTATGGGTCTTTCTTCCTCAAAAAACTGTCAGCTTCTTGAGAGTAAGACCTGAGCTTTAATCAGATTATACGTCCAGCACCCGGGGCTGAAACTTTTTCCCTAGGATGTTTAATAAATGTTGGGGGATAGGAATGAATGAATAAGTAAATGGACCAAACAACACTTGTTGGGGGTCTTCTAAAGGAGATGTACCTGCTGTGTAGCCAGGTATACTGCTCTGGGCTCCAATCCCCCTGTGCAAAGTCAGTGACGCCAGGGCTTCCCAGTCTAGGCAGAGTCTCTCTGGTGGGAAAGGCAGGTTGCTCAGGTTTTCCTCCCTCATTGTCATCATTTGTGACTTT
This sequence comes from Physeter macrocephalus, assembly GCF_002837175.3. Lineage (NCBI taxonomy): Eukaryota > Metazoa > Chordata > Mammalia > Artiodactyla > Physeteridae > Physeter > Physeter macrocephalus. The sequence goes on from NC_041229.1 coordinate 45,584,732, forward strand.
TAGAATTAGATGGACCACTTTACTTTGCTAGTTTAAGGAAAAGCATTCTAAGATATTTATGCTTTCAGAATTTTGCACTTCGGCCTAAAAAGCAGTTCCTGTTTTTCCATTGTCGCATCGTCCTAATTCCATTTTAATATATGTAATGAATACCTACCACTATACATTATAAGCTGTCAAATACAAATCAAATGACAATCCACCCTTGACTCTGCTGCCTTCCCCTAAAGTTGTGATGGGAGTCATTTACCTGTCACAGTTGGTGGCAAAGACGATCCAATCCTCATGACTTTTGTGATTGGTGATGGAGAAATAATTTAAAAATAAAACTCCCTGGGCTTCCCTGGTGGCGCAGTGGTTGAGAGTCCGCCTGCCGATGCAGGGGACACGGGTTTGTGCCCCTGTCCGGGAAGATCCCATATGCCGCGGAGCGGCTAGGCCCGTGAGCCATGGCCGCTGAGCCTGCGCGTCCGGAGCCTGTGCTCCGCGACGGGAGAGGCCACAACAGTGAGAGGCCCGCGTACCGCAAAAAAAAAAGAAAAAAAAGAAACCTCCCTGCCAACCCAGAAGAATCCTCTGCGAAATGTAGAAAAGAATGAAACTGGGACTTCCCTGGTGGCGTAGTGGTTAAGAATCTGCCTGCCAATGCAGGGGACACGGGTTCGAGCCCTGGTCCAGGAAGATCCCACATGCTGTGGAGCAACTAAGCCCGTGCACCACAACGACTGAGCCTGTGCTCTAGAGCCTGCGAGCCACAACTACTGAGCCCGCGTGCCACAACTGAAGCCCGCGTGCCTAGAGCCTGTGCTCTGCAACAAGAGAAGCCACCGCATTGAGAAGCCCCCACATTGAGAAGCCCGCGCACCACAACGAAGAGTAGACCCCGCGCGCTGCAACTAGAGGAAGCCTGCGCACAGCCACGAAGACCCAACACAGCCATAAATAAATAAGTAAATAAATAAATTTATTAAACAAACAAAAAAGAATGAAACCATTTCATTGGAGATTAGCATTAAACCAGACTGCAGTGAGGATCACAGGCAATCCACTAAAGAGATTGCAAAGACAGAAAGAAACCCCATTTGCTTATATAGCCAGGCAAATACAATCCATTACATACATGTTAATTATCTTTATCCAAAGGCAAAATAGAACTTTAACTTTACGACAAAAGCTAGTTGCAACTTGGAGCCAGGCACATAAGCTCAACTCCCACAGAGACAGGGAGACCCGGTACCATCCTTCCCATACTCACATTTCAAAGAGATGCCAGTAGGCTCCCAAGGAAGACATTCTGGGGTGACAAAACTGGCCAGTGGCTTATTTAGCTTTTAAAAAGATTTACGTACATTTCAAACAGACAGAGAAAGCATTTCCAATGTCAAGTTTTCTAAAAAGAATGCTAAAAGAAAAGGGAGGAGGGGACACAAGGGGAAATTTTGATACCAGGAGAAATTTTTATTTCAAATTTTTGTTTTTTTTAGATTTGTATGTACCATTACATTAGCCAGTTCTCATTTATTCTGTTCCTGTGCCTGGTCTGTGTCTCATGTCATCTGTGACTGTGAAAATCTCTTTCAACCTGTGATTGTTTCTGCCTGTGTGTTTATTCCTCATGAAACCTGTGATTTTTCACTGCCTGTCTTCACAGCCTGCAGACAGTGATTGGTTAGCTTCAGATAACTCTGTGTCCCATCCATCTGTCCTTTCTAATGACTATGACTGGACATATGATTACCTGGGGAGCTGGTTAAAATGTAGATTATAAGTTAATAGGTCTGTGTGGGGCTGGAGATTCTGAATTTCTAACAAGTTCCCAGAGGAAGCCACTGCTGCTATTTAGGGCCCACATTTTGAGTAGGAAGGCCTGCGAGCATGACTGCAATTCTTTCTGCAGCCTGGGGACAGGATTGTTTATCTGCCCCTCCCATTGCCTGTGCCTTACATAGTCTGTAGCTATTCATTTATTCATTTATTCAGTAATAAATATGTATTAAATGAATTCTTTAGGCAATATCACCCTCTCTTTTTTGTCCTGCTGTGGCTGGCACTCCTCTCCCTTCAAACAGAGGGCTGCAACATGAAACAGCTTCCCCTCAAACTGTAGTAGCTAGATCCCTGTCCTCCTAGAGCATGTCCCTAAGAATGTGCATTCCTTTTCCATGTGGATTTTTCAGGACAGTTCACAGTACAAATATTTTCTCCCTTTGTTTATCCGTGCAAAGTAATCACAAGTTGGAATACCTTCTTTGTCAGAGGACAAGCCCTGGCTTTTTTATTGGGAAAATATGGTGATGGAGTGTAGAGGCTTTGTGATTTTCTGTCCCTTATAGCCGGCCGCTGTCATCCTGGCTCCCCGGGGAACAAGATTAAGACTGCTTTGCTTTGCAGCCTGTGGTTGTGGTCCTCTATTTGTCAGAAACAGGGCGACAGGAGGGGTTCTGAGTGCTTTCCGTCACTAGCTTTCTTTGATTCCCTGGCTCCATGTGACAGGCTTCAGAAGCAGGGGTTCTCTGTGCCCTCAATGACACTTGAACTGTGTTCACCTGCTGATTGAGTGGCCCTGAGTGGAGATGACCTCAGTGACCATCGGACCACCACAGTAAGAGTGATTTGTATTAAATCCAGGGGCACTGATTTCTTCCTCCCTTAAACTATCATGTGATCTGATCTTGAAAATTCCTTTTAAAATGTTTTCTTTGACCTTCCAAATCACTGTAAATGCTCTCCAATTGGCATCAATTAACATCAAAGTGATTACTTTCCAAAACCCCACAGGAGTCCACAGCTTTATAGGAGATGGCAGGGTTGTAGTAAGCCCCTTTCTATAGCTCTCTTACTTGGAGCTACTAATCCAAAAGGTGCTATTGTGCAGGCCTGCCTGCATATTTGGTGCCAGTCTGGGACGAGTACAGCTTGGTCTCCAGCATGAAACAGTAGGAAGGAACCTGGAATTCCATTCCTGCTACCCTCCCTCACAAAAAAGCCATCTAGTCTCCTCACTGTGTATAGGAAAAATCCACACTAGACTCTTTCTGTCTCCTGCTTCCTGTTCAGCTCGTCTTTTGCCCCTTCTCCTTGCCTGCTGCAATCCAGCCCAGTAAGTCTACCGGATACTTCACGCGTGCTGTCTTGCATAATTACTTCTTCTTAACTCATCAAAATCCAACCCATCCTTCAGGGACACTGAGAAGTCTTTGAGATAGACTTGATTACTCTCCTTGGTGCTCCCATGGTTTTTGCTTACAGCATTAGTATCGCACATGCCACACTTATATTGTCGTTAGCTCTGTACTAATTCCCTATGTTATGAGTTCGTTCCTTTCAGACCGTCTCTATATGGTATTAATCTTTGTATTGCCAGTGTCTACCACCATGTCTACTGCAAAGCCAGTGCTCACTAATTATTAGTCACATACACAAATATGTAATTGTTCATGTATTGGAGTGCTGAAAATTCAGGTAGTCAGATGCCCGGAGGAGGGTGAAAAAAGTTTGAAACAAGACAATGTTGTGATTGTGACATTAAAGTCAATTACAATAAAGCAGAGAAGTGCTGCTGACCATCACAGACCCTCGCCATCCATCAACTCATGAGAATTTTGATCGTTTTTTTCCATGGCAATCCAAGGTCTAGAAAACAGACTGCATGCTGCCATATAAGTGGCAGTCTGGGGCTCAGGGAGAAGGGTCCCAGCCTTCCGGAGCTGGGTTGTTCTACCTGTCCATCCATCCATAACGCAGAGCTGCCGCGGTCTCTTATTCAGAGATCCTGGCATTCAAGCCTGTGAACACAAAAACCCTGCAGTGCAATTAACTCTTGACTCATCAGAAAGCCAGGCTTGGTGTCCACAGTGGCTCCAGAGCCCAGGCAGCAGAGCGCAGGTGAAGCGAAGTAGAGCTCCCACTAAAGGAATGTTGGCACGCTCCGTATTTTATGACGACCCAGGGATGTTTACAACATGCAGTAACTCATGCATTTTAATAACCTGAGAGGGCCTTTTTTGGCTTAGATATTTTAGAAAATAGAAAAGAATATAAAAGTTTGGTTTCAGTATGAACTGGTTCATATTAAAAAAAAATTTTATTTGGTTTTGGTCAGAATACTTGTGATCCATAGGTGGGTTCACTGGAGATTTTGAGCCCTGACAAACTAATAATTGTGAAGAGGGGAGTAGATCACTTTCATATTAGAAATTTGTTAAAAGCCCTACTATATAATTCTTCTATATATTGCTGGTCTTGCTACCGAGTCCAAACTCGTTCTGCTCACTGCACGACAGGCCAACAAATCGGGAGACAAGTTGTTGGGGCAAGGAATAATGACTTTATTCGGAAAGCCAGCAGACTGAGAAGATGGCAGACTAGTGTCTCAAAGAACCATCTTACCTGAGTTAGAATTCAGGCTTCTTTTATACTGAATGGGGAGGAGGTGTCGTTGGTTGTTGCAGACTTCTTGATGTCAGAATCCTTTGTTCTTGCATCTGTCCAGTAGGTCAGGTCATGATGTTCCTGTAAACCTCCAACAAGACAAATGTTACTCTCTGTTCTGCAACATTGTATCTCTATATGAATGGAAGAGTGTCATACCTTTAAAGGTCAGAGCCTTGAGAATGGACTGTCATGTATATTTCAGGCTATAAACAACATTCTTTTACAAAAGGTAAGAGCCAGCATGACTAAGCACAGACAACACAGCACAAAGGTTAAAGTAAAAGGACAGATCCAACATGGAGTTAGATTTGTTCTTCCCTATTACAGTCTTTTGGCAGATTGGTATATGTACATATAATATGCATGGTAAGATGGCTGTAGTGTCTTAAGGCGTGCAAAATGCTTTTACCTATACTTTTTCACTGACTTCTATATACCAGGTATGCAGTTTATTGTATAGTATCTATAGAGCTATAAAGATATATATAACTTTAAGAATTTTTTTTAATTTATTTTTAATTTATTTATTTTTGGCTGTGTTGGGTCTTCACTGCTGCGTGTGGGCTTTCTCTAGTTGTGGCGAGTGGGGGCTACTCTTCCTTGCGGTGCGTGGGCTTCTCATTGCGGTGGCTTCTCTTGCTGTGGAGCACAGGCTCTATGCATGTGGGCTTCGGTAGTTGTGGCTCATAGGCTCTAGAGTGCAGGCTCAGTTGTTGTGGCTCACGGGCTTAGTTGCTCCACAGCATGTGGGATCTTCCCGGACCAGGGATTGAACCCATGTCCCCTGCATTGGCAGGTGGGTTCTTAACCACTGTGCCACCAGGGAAGTCCCAAGATATGTATAACTTACATATTCTGTAGGCTGTGTATAAGTACTACCTAACATATGTACTCCATCTGGTTATATAATGTATATGGTGCCTACTTTAAGTATATGTATATTTCTATAACACATATAATACTCATAAAAATATGATTTGTACTGAATATAAGGTAACTAATATATTGGACATATGGTGTCTATGCTAATAGAATATATAATAGTATTTAATTATATAGGATACATATTTTTGCATGCACACAAAACTGTTTCTCCTCAAGTAAGTAATTGGTAATTTCCCTGAGTCCACTTATGTTTTAAAATTTCAAAGGATGTTCTAGACAGAAGCACTGTACCTATAGCCCGAGTTAATACATCTCTTTTTGAAACTGACTTTTCTCTAGTTGTGGCGAGTGGGGGCTACTCTTCCTTGCGGTGCGTGGGCTTCTCATTGCGGTGGCTTCTCTTGCTGTGGAGCACAGGCTCTATGCATGTGGGCTTCGGTAGTTGTGGCTCATAGGCTCTAGAGTGCAGGCTCAGTTGTTGTGGCTCACGGGCTTAGTTGCTCCACAGCATGTGGGATCTTCCCGGACCAGGGATTGAACCCATGTCCCCTGCATTGGCAGGTGGGTTCTTAACCACTGTGCCACCAGGGAAGTCCCAAGATATGTATAACTTACATATTCTGTAGGCTGTGTATAAGTACTACCTAACATATGTACTCCATCTGGTTATATAATGTATATGGTGCCTACTTTAAGTATATGTATATTTCTATAACACATATAATACTCATAAAAATATGATTTGTACTGAATATAAGGTAACTAATATATTGGACATATGGTGTCTATGCTAATAGAATATATAATAGTATTTAATTATATAGGATACATATTTTTGCATGCACACAAAACTGTTTCTCCTCAAGTAAGTAATTGGTAATTTCCCTGAGTCCACTTATGTTTTAAAATTTCAAAGGATGTTCTAGACAGAAGCACTGTACCTATAGCCCGAGTTAATACATCTCTTTTTGAAACTGACTTTTTCATGAGCTTCTATCTGACTAAATTATGCACATCATAATGCATATTTTGCAATCAATTATTCACCGGTGTTTTAACTTACTCAAGCTAAATTACTACCCTGTGTGAAAGAAGAATTGCTGTTTTGAACCTCTTCATTACTGTCTAAGCCAGAAGTTTTCATCATTTTTCTGTAAACCTGCAATCAGCTGGGAACCCATTCACTTTGAAGTTCTTGGCAACAGTTCATCCTCCTCTCTGATTTAAGACCCAGTGCACATTTCTAAGCAGAATCATGGACCTGGAACAAAATGCACTTCATCTTCACAAGAACCCTGCAAAGTAGGTGTTATTATCCCCATTCAACAGATGAACAAATTGAGACTGGTAGTATTTTAACAGAGCCAAGATTTAAACCCAGATTTTTCGTCCATAAATCATAGACACCGTTCACAGGGTTACCCTGCCTACCATGGAAAGATGGAAAGAGAGTACTCAAGAGGCTTTACTGATGGCCGGGCTGGGGGTGGATTTGGACCAATGATACTATTTTACTTCTTGTAAAACAGATTTTACTTCCAAAATAACTTTTCTATTTATACTAATAGCATCTTCCCCTTTAATTCACTCAGACTTGAAATGCCAGTGTCCTCTGCCAGCCTCCCCTCCCTCCCTTTAGTCATCAAACCCTGACTGGCCCCCTTTAGGAAGGTCTCACATCTACCCTAATGCCCTCACTGCGGTTCCACAGTGGTCTCCTTAACTTCTTTTCATACTAAAATACCACAGCTTTTCACTGTCTTCAGGATAAAGTCCGAAGTCTTTCAAGTTCTGTGAGAATCTGGTACCAAGCTGCCTTTGCCTCCTTCCTCCATACTCTCCCTCCCTCCTCATGGCCGCCACAATAATGGCCACTTACGGAGGAAGTACTAGAGACAGAGTGCCGTGCTCCAGACTCTTCCTGTACACCTGATTAAATTTTCACACAACCGCATGAGGTAGACACTAGAGCTGGGCCTGGAACAAAGTCTTGTCTCTGACTCTAAAGGCCCTGCCCCTCACCACTGCACACAGTCTCTCTCAGAGCTTGAGGTTTCTCCCTGACTGTCCCCCTACATGGCCCTGCTGCTGTGTGTTTGCCCTTGTCCAGATTCTCATCTGGCATTCTTTCTTCCTCTCAACCCCTTAAAATCCCATGCACACTCCAAGCCTGTATTACTCATTGTTATATTCATTTAATAAACGGTGTTTTTCACTTAAAAGATTTTATTGTGAAATACTTCAACGAATTTTTTTTTTTACCTTTTTACAAAATATGTCTTTACCAAAAAAAGTGTATGTTATATTTGGTTCATAGCTTTGTGAAAACATGAGTTGGTATATTTTTATTAAAAAATAAAACGTAACAGATTTCGTTAAGGCCCCTCTAAACCCAGAAAGTATCCTGAATTTGGTTTGTATTATTGCCAGGCATGTTTATATAAGCTTACGATGTAAGCAGGTATAGTGCACAACACAGAATGCATTTTGCACATATTCAAACTGTATATAAATCATGCCATTTTGCAACTTTCTTGTTTTTCACTAAACATTGGATCTTTGAAATACATCTTCTAAGTTAATACACGGAATGTTGGTATATTCATTTAATTTTTAATATGACTTTTTATGCAATACTTTGTTTTTCCATTTTTCTGTTAATGGATACTTAAATTGCATCCAATATTTTGTTTTTACAAATGATGCTGCAGTGAATATTCTTATACAGGTACTCCATTACACATGTGTGAATGGTTCTAATCTAAAATATAGTCCTAGAGGAATTGCTTTGTTGAAGGGTATACACTACTGTTAACTCCTAGTTATTGCCAAATCCAAAATGGTTATACATTTTTATACACCCACCAGTAAAGTATGAGAGCTCCCATTTCTCCATATCCTTGCCAACACTTTGTATTTTCAGTCTTTTAGTATTTGCCAATCTGTTGGGGTAACATGGTATAACTTCATGGTTTCATTTGTCTTCCCCCGATTATTAATGCAGTTGAATTGTTTTTTGTACATTTATCAGACACTGGTTTTTCCTCTTCCAGAAATTTTCTATCCCTTTTTCTAATTTTCTTCTGGTTGTCTTTAAAAACTTTTTACTTATAGCCATTACATATACATTTTAAATACTAATTCTTGGTTGTATGCATTATAAATATCTTCTCCAAACCTGTGGTTTATCTTCCACTATGTTTATAGGTCTTGGACACATAGAAGATTTAAATTTTAATGCAATCAAATTTATCAATATTTTCAATGTTCTGTTCCAGTTGTTTATCAAGAAATTACTCCCTGTGCTCATAGTGTCTTAAATGGTATGTACTCAGGTTCGGTTCTTCACAGTTATGTCTTTAGTCCACTTGGAGACCATTTGTACACAGGGCAAGAAGTAGAGATCTAATTTCATTTCTCTCCAGCTTGTTTACTTCTTTTCCAGTTTTTCTAGGGCCATTTTTTGAATAATCTGTTCTCTTCCCACAGATTTGTATGAAATCTCTGTTATAATTCAAGTTTTCATACATGATGGATCTGCTTCTGTGCTTTTTATTCTCATAAAGTCATCTATTTATCTTTTCTTACATATCATATAATATATATTATATATATACATATAT
>NC_041229.1:45594415-45633508 GCF_002837175.3 Physeter macrocephalus
AAATCGGGAGACAAGTTGTTGGGGCAAGGAATAATGACTTTATTCGGAAAGCCAGCAGACTGAGAAGATGGCAGACTAGTGTCTCAAAGAACCATCTTACCTGAGTTAGAATTCAGGCTTCTTTTATACTGAATGGGGAGGAGGTGTCGTTGGTTGTTGCAGACTTCTTGATGTCAGAATCCTTTGTTCTTGCATCTGTCCAGTAGGTCAGGTCATGATGTTCCTGTAAACCTCCAACAAGACAAATGTTACTCTCTGTTCTGCAACATTGTATCTCTATATGAATGGAAGAGTGTCATACCTTTAAAGGTCAGAGCCTTGAGAATGGACTGTCATGTATATTTCAGGCTATAAACAACATTCTTTTACAAAAGGTAAGAGCCAGCATGACTAAGCACAGACAACACAGCACAAAGGTTAAAGTAAAAGGACAGATCCAACATGGAGTTAGATTTGTTCTTCCCTATTACAGTCTTTTGGCAGATTGGTATATGTACATATAATATGCATGGTAAGATGGCTGTAGTGTCTTAAGGCGTGCAAAATGCTTTTACCTATACTTTTTCACTGACTTCTATATACCAGGTATGCAGTTTATTGTATAGTATCTATAGAGCTATAAAGATATATATAACTTTAAGAATTTTTTTTAATTTATTTTTAATTTATTTATTTTTGGCTGTGTTGGGTCTTCACTGCTGCGTGTGGGCTTTCTCTAGTTGTGGCGAGTGGGGGCTACTCTTCCTTGCGGTGCGTGGGCTTCTCATTGCGGTGGCTTCTCTTGCTGTGGAGCACAGGCTCTATGCATGTGGGCTTCGGTAGTTGTGGCTCATAGGCTCTAGAGTGCAGGCTCAGTTGTTGTGGCTCACGGGCTTAGTTGCTCCACAGCATGTGGGATCTTCCCGGACCAGGGATTGAACCCATGTCCCCTGCATTGGCAGGTGGGTTCTTAACCACTGTGCCACCAGGGAAGTCCCAAGATATGTATAACTTACATATTCTGTAGGCTGTGTATAAGTACTACCTAACATATGTACTCCATCTGGTTATATAATGTATATGGTGCCTACTTTAAGTATATGTATATTTCTATAACACATATAATACTCATAAAAATATGATTTGTACTGAATATAAGGTAACTAATATATTGGACATATGGTGTCTATGCTAATAGAATATATAATAGTATTTAATTATATAGGATACATATTTTTGCATGCACACAAAACTGTTTCTCCTCAAGTAAGTAATTGGTAATTTCCCTGAGTCCACTTATGTTTTAAAATTTCAAAGGATGTTCTAGACAGAAGCACTGTACCTATAGCCCGAGTTAATACATCTCTTTTTGAAACTGACTTTTTCATGAGCTTCTATCTGACTAAATTATGCACATCATAATGCATATTTTGCAATCAATTATTCACCGGTGTTTTAACTTACTCAAGCTAAATTACTACCCTGTGTGAAAGAAGAATTGCTGTTTTGAACCTCTTCATTACTGTCTAAGCCAGAAGTTTTCATCATTTTTCTGTAAACCTGCAATCAGCTGGGAACCCATTCACTTTGAAGTTCTTGGCAACAGTTCATCCTCCTCTCTGATTTAAGACCCAGTGCACATTTCTAAGCAGAATCATGGACCTGGAACAAAATGCACTTCATCTTCACAAGAACCCTGCAAAGTAGGTGTTATTATCCCCATTCAACAGATGAACAAATTGAGACTGGTAGTATTTTAACAGAGCCAAGATTTAAACCCAGATTTTTCGTCCATAAATCATAGACACCGTTCACAGGGTTACCCTGCCTACCATGGAAAGATGGAAAGAGAGTACTCAAGAGGCTTTACTGATGGCCGGGCTGGGGGTGGATTTGGACCAATGATACTATTTTACTTCTTGTAAAACAGATTTTACTTCCAAAATAACTTTTCTATTTATACTAATAGCATCTTCCCCTTTAATTCACTCAGACTTGAAATGCCAGTGTCCTCTGCCAGCCTCCCCTCCCTCCCTTTAGTCATCAAACCCTGACTGGCCCCCTTTAGGAAGGTCTCACATCTACCCTAATGCCCTCACTGCGGTTCCACAGTGGTCTCCTTAACTTCTTTTCATACTAAAATACCACAGCTTTTCACTGTCTTCAGGATAAAGTCCGAAGTCTTTCAAGTTCTGTGAGAATCTGGTACCAAGCTGCCTTTGCCTCCTTCCTCCATACTCTCCCTCCCTCCTCATGGCCGCCACAATAATGGCCACTTACGGAGGAAGTACTAGAGACAGAGTGCCGTGCTCCAGACTCTTCCTGTACACCTGATTAAATTTTCACACAACCGCATGAGGTAGACACTAGAGCTGGGCCTGGAACAAAGTCTTGTCTCTGACTCTAAAGGCCCTGCCCCTCACCACTGCACACAGTCTCTCTCAGAGCTTGAGGTTTCTCCCTGACTGTCCCCCTACATGGCCCTGCTGCTGTGTGTTTGCCCTTGTCCAGATTCTCATCTGGCATTCTTTCTTCCTCTCAACCCCTTAAAATCCCATGCACACTCCAAGCCTGTATTACTCATTGTTATATTCATTTAATAAACGGTGTTTTTCACTTAAAAGATTTTATTGTGAAATACTTCAACGAATTTTTTTTTTTACCTTTTTACAAAATATGTCTTTACCAAAAAAAGTGTATGTTATATTTGGTTCATAGCTTTGTGAAAACATGAGTTGGTATATTTTTATTAAAAAATAAAACGTAACAGATTTCGTTAAGGCCCCTCTAAACCCAGAAAGTATCCTGAATTTGGTTTGTATTATTGCCAGGCATGTTTATATAAGCTTACGATGTAAGCAGGTATAGTGCACAACACAGAATGCATTTTGCACATATTCAAACTGTATATAAATCATGCCATTTTGCAACTTTCTTGTTTTTCACTAAACATTGGATCTTTGAAATACATCTTCTAAGTTAATACACGGAATGTTGGTATATTCATTTAATTTTTAATATGACTTTTTATGCAATACTTTGTTTTTCCATTTTCCTGTTAATGGATACCTAAATTGCATCCAATATTTAGTTTTTACAAATGATGCTGCAGTGAATATTCTTATACAGGTACTCCATTACACATGTGTGAATGGTTCTAATCTAAAATATAGTCCTAGAGGAATTGCTTTGTTGAAGGGTATACACTACTGTTAACTCCTAGTTATTGCCAAATCCAAAATGGTTATACATTTTTATACACCCACCAGTAAGGTATGAGAGCTCCCATTTCTCCATATCCTTGCCAACACTTTGTATTTTCAGTCTTTTAGTATTTGCCAATCTGTTGGGGTAACATGGTATAACTTCATGGTTTCATTTGTCTTCCCCCGATTATTAATGCAGTTGAATTGTTTTTTGTACATTTATCAGACACTGGTTTTTCCTCTTCCAGAAATTTTCTATCCCTTTTTCTAATTTTCTTCTGGTTGTCTTTAAAAACTTTTTACTTATAGCCATTACATATACATTTTAAATACTAATTCTTGGTTGTATGCATTATAAATATCTTCTCCAAACCTGTGGTTTATCTTCCACTATGTTTATAGGTCTTGGACACATAGAAGATTTAAATTTTAATGCAATCAAATTTATCAATATTTTCAATGTTCTGTTCCAGTTGTTTATCAAGAAATTACTCCCTGTGCTCATAGTGTCTTAAATGGTATGTACTCAGGTTCGGCTTTTCACAGTTATGTCGTCAGTCCACTTGGAGACCATTTGTACACAGGGCAAGAAGTAGAGATCTAATTTCATTTCTCTCCAGTTTGTTTACTTCTTTTGCAGTTTTTCTAGGGCCATTTATTGAATAATCTATTCTCTTCCCACAGATTTGTATGAAATCTCTGTTATAATTCAAGTTTTCATACATGATGGATCTGTTTCTGTGCTTTTTATTCTCATGAAGTCATCTATTTATCTTTTCTTACATATCATATAATATATATGATATATATACATACATCACACTATTTTACAGTCTAAATGATGTTAGTAAGACTCATCACGTTTGCCCTAACTGATCTTTACATTTGTTCTTCCTTATATTTACTGACTTGGTTTCAAAGAAATAACTCCTTTTGTGTGTTTTTACTGAAATTGCACTTAATGTTCCAATTTAGTTTTAGGGATAATCACTTAATTTATAATATTGTCTCGCCACCCATGAATATGATCTCTCTCTAAACTTAATGTGGTTTATTTTTATCTATTTCAGCAGTGCCACTTTCTTTTTTTGCCATACTTTATTTATAAAAGCCTTGAATATGTTTTTTAGATCAAATTCTAGATTTTTAAAATAGTTTTGGTTGTTTTGTGATTATATTTTTGAATTATTTTGTTGTCCTGCTTAAAATCCAATTAATTTCATATAATTGTATTTTATCATTCTTACTAAACTCTTTTTGGTTATAATATTTTTTCTTAGATTTCCCATGTTCCCCAAAATAAAAGAACCAAAATATTAGTGACTGTATTACTTCTTTTTTTTTTTTTGGTGCTAATTTTATTTTATTATTTTTTTTAACATCTTTATTGGAGTATAATTGCTTTACAATGGTGTGTTAGTTTCTATTACTTCTTAAATAAGTTAGGAATGTTTCTTTTTCTAGCCTCTGGAAAAAATTGTATGAGTTTGAGATTGAATCTTTGGAAAAACTCACCTAAAAATGCATCTAGATTTGGTGTATTTTGAAAGGAAGATGTTTGGAGAATTTTTTTTTTTTAACATCTTTATTGGAGTATAATTGCTTTATAGTGTTGTGTTAGTTTCTGCTGTATAACAAAATGAACCAGCTATAAATACACAGACATAAAGAATGGTTGGAGAATTTTAACAATTTATGCATTTTCTTTTCTCATTAAATGTGTTTAGCGTTAATATTTTTATGACATTGCCCATTACATCCAAATTTTCAAATCATTGTCCTAAATTATTAATACCTTTTCTAAGGAGTTTTAGAAATATCTAAAGGTCTTTCCTTTTTTTCTTGATCAACCTTGACAGAGTTTTAACCATTTTATTAGTCTTTAAAAGAACTAACTTTTGGATTTGTTGATATGCTCTATTGTTTATTTTATTTCATTAATTCTTGTGTTTAGTTTGTTGGACATTTTCTAGCTTATTTATTAATAATTTATTAATAAATAAGCTTATTAATTTGGGGGCTTTTTTTCTTTTGTATGAAGGCTTTCAATGATTCTTTTAGAATGTTTTGCTGCAGTTAGTTTTGATGCATAGTATCTATAAATGTAATAGTTTTTATATATAGTATATGTAGCTGGATATATTTTGATATTTTTATTTCTATCTCAATATTTGCTAAAGTCTATGATTCCTTCTTTGATCAACATATTTCTTAGCAATATGTATTCTGAAAAACTGTATTGGCAATCATTTTTAATTATTGACTTTTAATTTAATTTTAATGTCATAAAACATGGTCTGTAAGATTCTGATTTTTGTTTTTCATTGCCTTTTACTTTGTACTCTAAAACATGGTCAGTATTTATAAATGAACCATGTATAATTGGGAAGAATGCATTTCTTACTTTAGAGTACAAAGTTAGTATACTTTCATTAGATCAAGCTATTGATTTCGTTATCCAAATTTTCTATAACCTTAATATTTTTTGTATGTTTTAATTCACAGATAACTGTTATTCTGTAGAAGTTAATAGTGCAGATTTGTTGGGTTACAAACCTGGCTCTACCATTTACAACTTGAGACCTTGGGAAGTTTATTTAGTCCCTATATGCTTCAAGTTCCTAATCTACAAAGTGAAGTTTAATAATATCTACTGTATAAAGTTGTTCATTTTAAAGTAGTTAATACAAAGTTATTAAAAAATAAAATCTATCTATAAAATTATGACTATTAAATATACTGACACATGTTAAGCAGTTAGAATAGTACATGACATAGTGAAATCTTAATAAATGTTACCTGTTACTACCAATTATGAGAGAAATCTCCTAGTATGGTAGTGGATTTGTCAAATTTTACATCTCTCTCTCATATGCATATATATATTTATATATATAAAATGTATGTGTATGTAAAATATATATAAAATATTTTAAATATATGTATATTTTATATATAATACATTTTATGTTTTAAATTAGATATGCAGGGTAAGAAATGTTTTATCATTCTTTATCCTGAATACTGCCTTTTTGCTGTAACACATTTTATCTAACATTTATATAGTTGTATCACCTTTCTTTGGGGTAGTACAGTCATCCCTCTCCCTCGGTATCTGTAGGGTTTTGGTTCCAGGACTCACCGTGGATACCAAAATCTGCAGATGCTCAAGTCCCTTATATAAAATGGCATAGTACAGTCAGTCAGCCCCCTGTATCCATGCACGCAGAGACCTCAGATACAAGGGGATGATGGTGTTCCTATGGTATAAGTTTTCTATCCTTTAAATTTCATTTTCTTCTGTATCCTTATGACTTAGGTGAGTCTCCTCATAAGCTGCATGTAGTTTCACTCTGATAATCTGTATCTTTTAACTGCTAATTTAAATCTTTTAAATTATAGTGTTACCACTGTGTACTTGTATTTAATTCTACCATCTTGTTTTGTGCCTTATTTATTTATTGTTTCTTCTTTATCACCTATTGCATTGATCACGTTTACTTTATTCCTTTTTTTTCCTCCCTGTTTGAAAATTAGACAATCTACTTTTCTGTTTAACATGCATACTCAACTTTAAAAAAATCAAATTGACTCTCTCCAGTTTAATATTCTTAGAATGCTTTATCCCGATCACCCTCCATCTTATAGCCTATTGTTATCAGTAGTTTAGTGCTGTATTACTTATTAACTCTATACATTAATCATCTCGATTAATGTTGTTTAAAAAGGTTAATGCTTGTGTTGTAAATGCCCATGCTTACCAATATCTTTGCTTCAGAATTCCTCATTCTGGGTTCAATTTCCTTCTTCCTGAAGTGCATTTTATAAGTTCACTTAAAGGAAGTAAATTCTGTAGAATCATTTCCAACAACAATCTATGCATGGAAAGCCACTTCAATTTTCATTTATTTGAAAATGTATTTATTTTAACCTCACACTGAAGTGTAGTTTTGCATTGACAGTTATTCATCTCAGAACTTTGAAAATCTTTCCCATTGTATTTTGGTTTCTATCACTGTTGTTGAAAAGATGACTGATAGACAATTTTTTTTCTTTCTTAGGTAAATTGTATGTTTCTCTGATTGCACTTAGGATTTTTTTTTCTAGGTATTTCTCAGTTTTACAATGGTGTATCAAGGTGAAGCTTTCTTTTTATGAGTTTTGTTTGGAATATGTGCTTACATTTTCTGAGAATTCATCTATTTCATAAATTCTGGACAAAGTCTCTACTATAATTTAAAATATTTTCTCTTTCCTATTCTCACTATACCTTCTTTCTGAAACCCCTATTAAACACATCGTGAATTTTCTTATTCCATCCATGATGTCATTGAACGTCTCTTTTATTTTCCATTTCTAGTTCTCTTTTCATCTGAGTTTAATATGCTGTTTAATGCATGCAATGGGTTTTTAATTTCATTGACTATATTCTTAATTTCTAGAATTTGTACTTGGTTCTTCTTCAAAACTGTGTATTATTTTTATGATTCCTGTTCTTTTATTATATGTTAATATATTTACTTATGTAGTCACTGAAAAACATGTATTTTAGCTAAAGAAACTACATAAGCCTTGAACCCTACTTGATAAAATTGTTTCCCATGGGGACACAGGTTAACAATTCTGATATCACCATATATATGCACACCAGATTTGAACAACTATGTAGAATAACGGTGGTTAGTGGGAGCCAGGTTTCTCACTGTTGAAGTGGGAAGTTACAGGAAAACATGGGGAGGAGGCTAGAATGATCCATGTGGTAATGGATTAGAATGGAGACATCAATGTGAACTCATGTTTAGCTTAATATGGTTACAGAGATTACACATATAAATATTTGTAGTTAGTGTCCACACATGGGTAAGTATACATATATTTCTTTGTTCTGTCAACTGAAAAACCTAGAAGCAATGAAGCCCCATAGTAATGAACCCACCTAGCATCAAGATCTTGGTTTCTAGTGTCATTTGCAATGCTAGAAGGAACCAGGGCTTCTTGGAGAAATGGCTGATTCTAGGACTGGGGAAGAGTATAGAGTCTATGAGAACTCTCTATACTATCTTTACAATTTTTCTATAATCCAAAACTCTTCTAAAATTAAAATTTTATTTACAGAACATGTTTTTTATAGCTTCTATTGCATTACATCATTATCTAAAGGGTTTAGCAGTTTAATGCCATTTTTTTGGTATGACTGTCTTTTCATTCTTATTCATAGTAGATTATTTCCTTGGGAGTTTCACATTTTTCATCATAAATTAATCTTCAGTAAGAATTTATCTTGGGGTCTTCCTTATAGCCTGCATTGAAATAGTGTCTCTCCAGAATAGTTCTTACATTGCCTCTTCTGGGTACCTGAGGGTCATCACTGACCAATTCCATATCCATTTCTCAGACCACTTCAACCCACAGAAGATTCAGGGTCGTTATGGTGAATTCTCAGGGACACTTTCTTCCTACCTATAATGGAGCCTTGTTGAGAGATTTTTTAAAAATCTACCCTTTCACTTAAGGTGTAGTAGTTTTGATGACCTGAGGGTGAAAGGGGAAGGGGGGAGAGGTCTTGGTTTTCACACCGTGCCTTGTATGCCTGAATGTTTCATCTTCTGCTTCAAGACCTTCGATTACCAAGCCTGATATCTGCTTGGTACAGACATCCACATCCTGGGCTTCTGGGCTCACATACTCAACCTCTTTGCACTTTCCTCTTCATTTATGGCCCCATGCAATTTCTCATGTTTATGAATTCAGCTAGGTAGTTAAAAGGCTGTTTATTATATTTAATTCAGAATCTCTAGGTATTTGAATGCAGAGATTTGTAGTTACCTAGTCTGAAATTTAGATGTGTGTCTTGCCCAAGCCACATAGCCAATAAGTGGCTGAGCTTGAGCTTTTAAAGAGGCTTCCTCACATTTTACTACGCTCACATTCTGTTTCCACATCTAAGTTGTAGGTGAAAATAATATACACCTGTGGTCCAATAGCTCTTCGAAACAGCACTAAAAAATAATTGACACAAATACATCAGTTAATAATTTTTGAAAAGCTTTTCATTCAGTTTCTATTTTTCCATCTGTTCTCAGGAATAGGTCGAATGATGCAGTAGACTCAGTAATGTCCCCACAAAAGCCAGGTCCATCCAGAACCTCAAAATGTGACGTTGTTTGGAAATAGGGTCTTGGCAGATGTAATTATGTCAAGATGAAGTCATACTGAATTAGAGTGTGCCCTAAATCTAATGGCTGGCATGTTTATAAGAGGAAGACACTCATACAGAGAAAGGAGATGCATGTGAAGATAGAGGCAGAGATTGGAGTCACGCTGCTACAAGCCTCCAGGGCAGGGAAAGGCAAGGAAGCTTTCTTCCCTAAAGCCTACAGAGTGAGAACAGTTCTGACAGCACCTTGATTTCAGACTTCTAGCCTCTAGAACTGTGGGAGAATAAGTTTCTGTTGTTTTAAGCTACTAAGTTTATGGTAATTTGTTATGCAGCCCTAGGAAATTAATACAAATGGATTTATTAAATGTCTTACTAAATCAAGATGCAGAGTTTCTTATTAAGTCTCCTGAACACTATTCAGAACATATCTGATACCCCATGTTTCAGTACGGTTCTCATTTTCTTTCATTTCTCACCAGTTACTGACAGTTGTTCTTTGATTATATCTGCAAGTCCTTTTAGTGCACTGGGATATAATTTATCTGTCTGTCTTAAGGAAGAGCACTATCATCCCACCAATTACTCAGACCAGATATCTGGATGTCGTCCTTGTCACCTTTTTCTCCCTTACTCCATACATTTAAGCAGTAACCAAGTTCTGCATTACTTTCCTATCTCTTAAATCCATCCATGTTTCTGCAGTCCCAATGTCACTTCCCTCGTCCAGGTCACCATCATTTCTGCAACAGAGTTCTACCTCATATCCCTGTTTCATTTATTTGTTTATCCATCCATCCATCCATCTGTCCATCCATCCATCCATCCATCAGTTCACCCATCCAACAAATATTTATTAAATATCCACTGTGGGACAAGCACTTTGCAAGGCACTGTGGATACAAAAGTGAATTTAAAAAAGACTGGGTCCCTGCCCTGATGGAATTTATAACATAGCATAGGGGGTAGACATTAATCAAATAATCTCACAGACTAATATAAAACTATCTCAATGACAAGAGCACTGAAAGAGAGGTTTCACAGTATTGGGAATGAGGCCCTTTGAAGAGTTTATTTTCTCCCTCTAGATTGGAAATCAAAGAAAATATTTGTGAGAACTAAAAAGGATGTTAAAAAGGGATGGTTGAATTTATATGAGTTATCTACATTTATGATGCAGTTCCAGTGCTTTTCCAGATTTATATTTTATTCTCTACTCTGCATAGTTTTAATAATTACTTAAAAACCTACAATAAATGGGATATTTGAAATAACCTTGGATGCACTACTTGGCCTCGTTTGGGATGTGCTGAGACGAACACAGCATGCTGGCTGACCCGTTATCGCAGATGTGACACTACATTTTTTTTTTTTTTTTTTTTTTTGCGGTACGCGGGCCTCTCACTGTTATGGCCTCTCCCATTGTGGAGCACAGGCTCTGGACGCGCAGGCTCAGCCGTCATGGCTCACGGGCCCAGCCGCTCCGCGGCATGTGGGATCCTCCCGGACCAGGGCACGAACCTGTGTCCCCTGCATCGGCAGGCGGACTCTCAACCACTGCGCCACCAGGGAAGCCCCAAATGATTCTTTAATGTGAAACCCTCCACACTTGCAAACAGTGCCAGTTATTTCCTGAACAGCAACAAGTCAATGAACCAAATTAAGTGCCTTTTCTTTTTTTTAAATTTTATTTCTTTATTTTTTATACAGCAGGTTCTTACTACTTATCTACTTTATACATATTAGTGTATATATGTCAATCCCAGTCTCCCAATTAAGTGCCTTTTCTTATCATACCCTAATTAAAATTCTTCCCCGTGGGTTAAGTTCCTAAGCACAACATTAAAATATTACGCTATAATTCAGGGTCATGTTTGCGCTGAATAAATTAGCTTAATTCAAGTGTCACACTGAATAGGAATATTGAGTATGTGCACATTTGCTTCCAGTGCTTGGAATGCCCATGGAATTGCTGAGTAATCCTTGGCTATTAGCATGAAAAACCTCTTCAGAGGAAGAAAGACGTTGTCCCTTGCCTTTCCTTGAGTTACAGAGGAAACTCTGTGGTTTTTTTTTCATAACCTTTAGTGATTTTTTTGAAACATGAGGAATGAAGTACTTCTTATTAAGAATATGGTAAATAAGAACAAGCGTTAGAGTGAAGAAGTGTTTAACATTTAATGGGATTCTAATATATTACAGGCTTACAGATTGGTTGCACAGACATTAATTTTGATCTGAAATGCAATGGATAATATTCATTAGACATAGATTGTTTGGATACGTCTCCCCTATTTTTTAGTAGTTTGTGCTTAACATGGTGTATTCAACTCCTGTAGATCATCAGAAAATATGTGCAGATTCCACACAGCAATAAATCTTATGTTTGTTCAGAAATGTTAATGTAATTTACAATTTTGAGGACATCTAGTCTCTGGAAAAAGCAAAGTCAAAAAAATCAATGAGGATACATTTGGCTTCATCCTTTATTGGGGCTATAGAATGTTGCCTCTGCCTCAGTGCCTAGGTCTGCCACTCCCTCCAGCGCCCTTTAAAACATGCATCTGCAAAAGGTAACAGTTCTTTTCTTCTGAGCAATAAAAACAAGCCAGCCTTCCCTCTGAGAACACAAGCTCTGCCAGTTAAAGCCACAGACTCATGATGGGTGGAGGTTGCTTCTTGTGTGCCAGCTTCACCCCACTGGTAGTATCTGATGGATGCACTGTTTTGAGAAGTGCCATAACTTATTTTTGATGTCTGTTTTGATGTAGGGAACGTATAAGTGCCAAACATTTGCATAACGTCCAGGCCTATAAATAAATATAGCTTGGCGAGTACATCCCACATGGCCTAGTTGTTCAGGTTTTTAGTTTACTCTCCTAAACTTGCCAACCGAGTCTCCAGGGAAAGATCCAGGAAATTACAAGCACACTCATTCTTTGCCAGCTCTCTACAATGCCTGTGATTCATACGTTATCATAAAGTCAAGATTGGTTCCAGAAACTCAAAGTGAAAGTATATCTAGTGTCCCACTGTTTGGGATAGGTGAGAGTTACAGACTCCATGAGAAAGATCAGGTTCCTCTCATTTAAAGTCAGCCTGAATTGTTCTATTAGACTCAGAATGGACTTTGCCAGATCAAAGAGTCTCACAACCAATATTCCAATTACATAATTTCTGGCTTTATTTCCTCTGGCCAAAAGGTACCCTCAGAGCAGAAGAAAAGGGGATACACATGAGGGTATGTCTGTTAGATGGTCGGTCAAAAGTGTTAGGACAGCTTGACCTCCCATTTCGTGCAGACGGTTTGCTCAGACAGGCTTGAGCCCAGTAACAAAAAGCCCATGTGTGCAGAAGAACACACGTATTTTGGTAAAATTTTCAAATGCTGGTGGAGAAGGTCTTAGGTTGGGCTCTTTTTAAAAACTGCAGAATTTAGCTTCTAGAGTCTTATTTATTTCTCTCCCAAATATGAGCTTCTGCAGCAAAAATTGCCCTAAACCTTACTTGACATGAAAAGCAGTCAAGACAAGAGGGCTATTTTCTAAAGCAATTTAAAATAACTATCAAATACAGTTCCACAGGAAAACTGGGGGGAAAAATTTGTGCAAGTATGTCCAAATATTTTGAAATTAACTATAAAAAGAGAATTTTATTTCTTGGTTTATGTTTTGCATACATTGGAAAGAGGAATTAAAAGGCATACCGAGCCTGGTATTCACTAGTGGAAATAGAGGTTAATCCAGCATCTTTCCTTGTGTCCACTCTGGTGACCTTGGTGTATGGTAGCACATAGCCTTAGGTTCCTTTCCTTTGTTGGTACTTGAGACCGCAGAGCCCAAGTCCTTGGATTGTCTGGTATTATACCACAGAGTCCCTGGTGAGAGTCTGAAGGGCAGGATCCACCTTGGCCCTAGTATACTAGATGTATACTACATGGCTTGCTCTGCAGAACACTCATAACATAGTAACATTCTTCTTGGGAACTGAGCTGGGACTTAAAACAGCATCTGTCTACTAAGAATAAGTGAAGAAGGAATCTTTCCCAAATCAGGAAAGCTTAGAACTAAACATTTCAGTACTGTCACAGACTCGAATTTGCTAAAGAGAATTAATGTAAGAGGGAAAATTCAACATTATGATGAGCAAGCAGCATTGAAACAAATTCATCCAAAGAAATTCATGAAACATAAACAAAGAACTGCAGCATACACAATGCATTGTTTTGCTGGCTGAATTCTTTTATGGCATTCATGGAATAGAAATAGAGTAACAAAATGTTTCCTCAAAATATTTTGATTTTGAGGCAGCATCACTAAAATTTTGGTTTAAAAGAACAATCTGTATTTAACTCAATTTATTGATATCTAAATCAAGCTTTGTAGTATATCTCTGTTTCCCAAAATAGGTGCCAACACAAATTCAGTTTGGTTCAACTTGATATAGCCTTGAGAACAATTAGTATGTTTAAGCACTAATTGGGTCCTTGGGATATACAGCGGTGCTTGGAGTCTAATTGGGAAGAGAAAATAAAGACACGGATTCAGAATTAGCAAACATTTATTGAAAACCTACTATGTGTTCTATACTGTTCTAGTGTTTTATCTAATGTTCTAATTCAAGGTACATTGTCTTTTGTTTGTTTTTAATCATACATGCTACAAGAGAGGTGCAAAGAGCCAAGTAAGAAATTGTTAGCTGAGTAAGGCATATTGAATAATAATACTAATGAAAATACAATTGCAAATACTGAAAACTTTCCATGTGATAACACTGTTCTAAGCATTTGACATGTAGTAACTCGTTTATTCCTCACAGCAATTCTATGAGGTAGATTCTATCATTATTCCCATCCTATAGAGAAGGAAACTGAGGAACAGTAAATTGCCTTACTCACCTCTGTTATTAAACATGTGGATTTATCTCCATTCCCTCAGAAACCCCACTGAAAAGAAAGGAAAAAGGTATAAATCTCTAATGACAAAGAAAAGGGGAGAAGAGAGAACTGCTGATAGGAGATGTCAGGCCTTTTTTTTTTCTTTTTTAGACAAGGGAAAAGTGGGTGACTGATAGGCAGATGATGTGGACTCCTAAGCATAATACAGAAAGAAGTTGAAACCCCAGCAAAACTCTGGGCAGCTCAGGAATTGGAGGTACCAAGTATCAGAGAAGTAGCGAGGCATGAGCCTGAGAACAAGACACCAGGGCCCCTCCCCATACCTTTTTTCAACTTCACGAATAAGTTCCAGGCCAGGGAGGAGAACGAGTCTCATGGTCTGAAGAAACTGGGCCCTAGTAGCTTGATTCAGGCACATAAGCAAGAAGTAGGGCTGGGGTACAGGATGGAAACAGGACACTGACTCCCTCTCACATCCTGATTCCAGAGGGTTTGCAAGACTGTATCATCTAGGAAAGAGATTGGAGAAACAGAGCGACGCCTAGGAAAAGATCTCTAGATGCTGGTGTTTAGGGGCCTCCACCTGGGAGGGCTGACTCGCTGTCCAGCCACTGCCTTGTGAACCCACTTGTGAATAAATCTTCCCCACATACAGAGGCCTTCTAATAACCTTTGAGTGTCTGTCTTTTAATAGGGATGTTTGACATCACCAGTTATCAACATGAAAAATCAAGGGAAAAAGGCTGAACACTTAGGAAGAGAAGATAATATGGGAATAATAAGGTAACTCTTGGAAACAGTAATAATAATAATAATAGAATGTCGGAAACAGAAATAAAACAAGTGTTGGAGGATAAAATTGAGACAATCTCCAGGAAGAATAGCAAACATAAAATAGTATACAAAAGAGAAAAATAAAGTTAAGAAAATCAGAGAATTGATCCAGGATGTCCAATATCCAACGAACAGGAGTTCCAGAAAGAAAGGAAAGAGAAAATAGAGGGGAGGGAATTATAAAACAAACAAAAAACACAAGTTTCCCTTGTCTGCAGGAGAAAGTGCCCCACAAGTATCTGACACATAAATGAATGGTGTCCATATGGAGTTATACCACCATAAAAGTTTAGAGAACCAGGAATAAGGAGACGATCCTAAAAACTTTCCACAAGGTTATGCAATTCACATACACAAATACAAAAACAAAATTTGCAGTGGATGTTTCAGCAGTGAACATGGAAACTATAAGATTGTTGAGCAACATCTTAAAAATACTAAGAGAAATGATTTCTCACGGGAATTCTCTATCCAGCTGTCAATCAAATGAGTCAGTATCTTTACTCAGAAAGCTATTAAAGATTTACTCCACCAAATCAGGAGAATAAATCTAGAAGGAAAACAGAGGATCCAGGAAACAAGAGTTCTGATGAAAGGTTTGGCATAGGGAGGTCCATTTAAGGGAATTATGAACCAGGCTTCAAGATACACTGGTTCTAACTGGAGCAGGAGAATACAGACTTACCGGACTGGAGTCTCCAGGGAAATTTTAAAAATTGATTATTTTGTCTGTCAGAGCATTTAGAAAATGAACAGGCACTCTATAAGCCTATTGAGAAAATTACCAATAGGTATATAGAAAATCAGTAAATAACGTAACTCAGTGAGTTACTACAGGGAAGGTAGAAGATAGCACTGTAAAGGAATACTATTGGGCTCAGCCATAAACAATAATTATGTGATCATAATAAACATTGACCATTGATTTAGTCCCAAACTGTGGAACATGTATTTATTTTAAAAGAATGGGAGGGGCAGACATGGGGGGGAGGCTAAATTTCAGTCACAACTAGGAAGACAGTAGCTAATGCCTAAATTTCATAAAGAAAAAAATAGCAGCAAAACATATTATTTTAAAATATGGACATGAATACCAAAAGAATCTCAGAGCAGTTGCCTCTGGAGAATAGAAATAGGGGGTGTGAAAGAGAAAAACAAAGGACTGTTTATTTTAATAGTCATTTTGTATTATTTAATGTTTTCAATTTTTTATTATTTTAATAATGATTTTGTAGTATTTAATGTTTTCTGATTTTGTATTCTAAATTATTTCAGTCATACATATAAGGGGGGAGAGAATTCATATGTTAAATTCACATAATTTTGGCAGATCTTTAAAAATATATTGTTGAAGCTTTGAGGGTACTCTCTAATCCCATGCCTGTTCTTTCCCTCCCTGGAGAAGTTGCTGCGAGCCATTGTATACTTTTATACCATCATTACGTGCGTTTACCTCTACAAACAAAATGTTGCACTGTTTTCAGACTTTCAGACTTTCTAGAAATAGCATCATATTGTACACATCATTTTGTGATTTGCTTTTTCATTACATCCTATGTTTCTGGGTTTAACTATGATGATGGATAGTTTTATTTATTTTTTTTAAGATTTTTTTTTTTAATGTGGACCATTTTTTAAAGTCTTTATTGAATTTGTTACAATATTGCTTCTGTTTTATGTTTTGGGTTTTTTGGCCATGAGCCTGTGGGATCTTAGCTACCCGACCAGGGATCGAACCCACACCCCCTACATTGGAAGGTGAAGTCTTCATCACTGGACCGCCAGGGAAGTCCCAATGATGGATGGTTTTAGATTATTTAACTGCTGTCTATGTTCAATTGAAAAAAGATAACACAGTTTATCTCTTTGTCCTCCTGTCGATGGACATTTGAATTGTTTCCAGCTTTTCATCATTAGCATCAATACAGCAGGAAACATTCTTGTATGTGTCCTCTGGAAAAAATAACGTGGAGTTGCATAGCACAGGGTCTGAATATTTTAAAATTTACTAAATGTAACCAAATGAGCTCTTCACAGTGATTCCACCAACTTATACCACCTTCTCCCCACTCCAAGAAGCATGTGAGAGTTCATTTGCTCCAAAACTCCCTATTGACAGCGGCAACTTCTCAGGAGACCTGCATTCGTTTCATCAAGACAGTCCTTTCTGCTGAGGATGCTGCATTTTATTCAGTAGTCCCATTGGCAAAAATGGTGTTCTTTCTGGGTAAATTTCTCCACCTTTGCTTATACCTTTTCTCCTAGACCATCCATTCCATCTTGTCTGCTTTCTGAACACACCACACACTTGAACACCACACTCCAATCTTGTCTCTTCCCTGAAGTCAGGACCACCTCTGACAGAACGACTCTTCCTTCCACAGTAGTTTATGCCCATTTCATAGTTATCATTCGCTGTTGAGGATTAATTAGACAACTTTTCTTAAATATGGGTCCTATTACCAGAATTTAAGTAAGTCTCACATTATCAAGTCTGATAATAAGAAGGCTTTGTATTTACATACAGCTTTGCAGATTTACAGACTATGTTATGGCCATTATCATAGTTGCTTTTAAAAGCTTTTTTGAGCAGAACTCTGCAAAGAAAAAAAACATCATTGCCTCCCCTCATGATAGAAGTATAGTATATACTGATTCAACAAATACATAATGATATTAGATTTTTATGATTTTAATATCACCTTTAAATGGACTTTATGTTATTAATTACAAGAGTATCTACATACTTTTGAAAAGTGGTTGGTTGTGTCATGATCGGTACATTTAGTAGCACATTCAAGGACGGTTGTCAGATATAAAACACAGGTGTTATATCCTGAAAAATATAAAACCCGTTAAAAACAATTTAAATTGTGTCTAAATTCTCCATGAGAGGAGTTAAAGGAGAGCCATTTATTACACACAGCAAATCGTCTTAAAATCCCCTTCTCCTCAGGTTTTTCTTCACTCTCTTCATATCTTGCCTTAGCTCTCTAGTCTTATTGTCTGCATTCCCCTGAACTTGCTCCAAACTCAGCCTCAGGTGCCATTTCTGTCTCTGCCCTTATCTCTCAATCTTACCAGCTGCCTCTCTTTCTCCTTCCCTGGACCAATTCCCCAAAAGGCCCCTTTCTGGGCTGAAGCTCTCCCCAATTCCCTGAGCAGGGAAGGCCCAGGGAACCACAAAGGCCCAGGGTCAGCAAACCCCAAAATACAAGAACTTTTACCCGAGAAAGCCGGGATAGGCAAAGCTGCCTTTATATATTGTGAGCCCGTCATCTTGATGAACAACTACTATTCTTTCAGTCTGTGGAAATGTTAAGGATTTGCAGTAACTCTTCAGCCCCAGCCTATGGTAGAAACTACTACCTCACCTTGTACCTTCTTAAAATCTCTGCAGGACCCAGCTTAATAATTTTCACAGTGTGTTTTATGACAGTACAGGGCAGCAACACTTTCTAAATCCATACCGATTTTGAAACATGTCTACTCCAATAAATCAGCATTCCCACCTCGACTAACTTGTTGACTCACTTGGTGGGAAAAGAAGTCACAGCCAGCTTTGGAGTGCATTCAGGTTGATCCAAACATCAAAAAAAAAAAAAAAAATCGAAAGCATTTCACTGTTTGTTTACCCCCCAAATTGGTCAGTTTTCCATATATTTTTTTTCTTATTTTTCAACAACATTTACTGACCCACATTTGGCATGCTGCACAATCTATGTGAAAATACTAGAAACCTCAGCAGAATAAAAGTTTAAAAGTTGAGAAGGGATGCAAGAGGAAGAAAGGGGCAGGAATAAAGTACATAATTTATAGAGAACTCTGGAATCTCATTTTCTTAGCCAAAATAGGAAAAGGATGCCTGTCCCAACATAAAACCTAAATTTGTTCCATTTTAAGTATATAAGATGAAAAAATTTTAGGCCTTCTCTTCTGTTGGAAAATGTCATTCTGGCTTCCTAGAAGATAACCAACTGAGAAGTAAAACAGTAATAAAGAAAAATAAATAGGCAAGCAAGCATAAAAATAAATAATAAGCACATACCTACCATGTATTGCCATGTGCCATGAACTGGGAGCAGGGGAGGCAGTGCAATAAGAACACTGAATCAGACGTCAGAAGCTTTGCTTTAAAATCGTGCTCTTGGACTTCCCTGGTGGCGCAGTGGTTGGGAGTCCGCCTGCCGATGCAGGAGACGCGGGTTTGTGCCCTGGTCCGGGAAGATCCCACATGCCGCGCAGCGGCTGGGCCCGTGAGCCACGGCCGCTGAGCCTGTGCGTCCGGAGCCTGTGCTCCGCAACGGGAGAGGCCACAACAGTGAGAGGCCCGCGTACAGCAAAAAACAAACAAACAAAAACGCGCTTTCCCACCAAAGGTCCGGGCACAGGTGGCAATTCTTTTCGAGTTTTGGATAAGTTTTCCTAGTTCCCTAAGGTTTCTTACAACTTTGTTAATCAGAATTATGAAATTCCTAACATATATAGTCACTTTCACCCATTTATCCCTGATTCTAAAGAACACAGTGGAAAGAGTATTAAATTTGGAATCAGAAGAAAGGGGTTTGTATTCTAGCTATGTCCTCAGGTGTGTATGATCTTGGTCAAGTCATTATCTTCTTCCCTTCCTCTTCTTCTCCTCCTCATTATTATTACTGTTACTTATTATTTCCTCAACATGTAATAATATTTTTCTTACAATGTTACTGAGAGGGTTAGATACAATAAACAAATATATAGTCTAAATGATAAAACACTAAGCAAATAGTGGTCATTAATATTTGCATGGTCCCACTGACAGGGATTATTCTTCTATTGGTAGTGAGATAGTAGTAGGTTGAAATTTTCCAGGATAAAAGCTAAGATGTAATACCCTTCCTCTCCAAAACAGGCATTTGCACAGACCCAGCAGCCAAAATTATGAAATAGTCTTATGATCAATTATTTTACTTTAAAAATATGAAATAATTTCCAAAATAAGAGACAGGAAAGATCACCAGCAGTATCCCTTCGAATAATTAAAGACCTATCATTACAGTTATCTTAATTAAATGAGCAGTGGAATAGTGTCTGAGTCAGTTCGAGTTTCTATAAAAAGTATCATACACTGAGTTATAAACAACAGAAATTTATTTCTCACAATTCTGGAGGCTGGAAGTCTGAGATCAGGGTGCCAGCATGGTCACGTTCGGGCAAGAGCCCTCTTCCGGGTTGCAGACTGCAGACTTCTCATTATATCCTTACATGGCAGGAAAAAGCAATCTAGCTTTTTGGGTTCTTATAAGGGCATTAGTCCCATTCATAAGGACTCCCCCCTCGTGATCTAATCACCTCCCAAAGGCCTTACTTCCAAAAACCATCACAATGGGGATTAAATTTCAACGTACGAATTTTGGGGGGAACATAAACATTCAGTCCATAACAAATAGTGTCATACCAAAGTAAGAGAGAAAACTCAGCAAATTCGAACATGCAATGTCATTTGATAAAGTCTACGATGCAAACCTTCCATTTCTATACCACTTATTCACCTACATTTAGAGGGGAAAAAGTCCATTCGTGGATGTTTATTTCCCCTTCACCTTCAGCACCTTCGGATTATTTTTTTCCTCCTGACTCAATGATTTTACTGAACCCTTATTGTCTGGCTGACCAAGAGTTACCAAGAGATATTGACTCTGGCGGAAAATAAATTAAAAATCAGTGCTGGCTGCTGTCTTCACATAGAAGGTTATGCAAATGTTCATCTGTTCCTTTGAAGCCTTGAACATCCTGTGGGAACAACAGCCTCTTTGCCAAAATTCGTATTCCTACTAATGTTTAAAGTCAGTGTGCACTTAGCTGTAGCTCAGAAGTAAGCTAGCCAGCAGTTTTTACAATATTAGAATGATCAGAAGCTCTGCTTCCAAATGGTCAATCGCATGCCAGAAATGTGGTTCTCTTGGGCCATTTCAAGTGTCAGATTCACTCCACTGAGCCTTTCTCTCCACTGTCCCAGCAAACTGGCAGATCGGAACAATCTCATCCAGGGGAATCTTGCAGACTGAGAAAAGAACTTACCCAGACTCTCATGGTGCTCTTCCTCCCTCCCTTCCAAAATGGAATTAAACTTTGACTAAATGAAATGTCCTGGGATTGGACATTAATTTGATTGTTTGATTAATAGGTAAATAGGCAGAAATTCCCTCCACACACATGCCTTTTTTTTAAGGCTCTGGCTGAAAAAAATCTTTCCAAAAAGGAGAGTCAATTTCTTGGCTATATACAGGGTTTGAACCAGTGCTGAATGTTTTAGAAAAACCTACCGTGTCTTAGCATAGTCATAATCTAAGGAATAAGGGCGATAGTCGAGGGTAAGAAAATGTCCAAAGGCTGTTCTTAGGGGGGAAAGAGGCCTTGTTCAATGGGTCTTAGCCTCCAAAGAAGGACAAACAAAATGGAGCTTGTGTGCCAGGAGCTTTACTTCTGTTAGAGCATCCCATCTTTACAACCACCCAAACAGGCAGATTCATCCCAAATTCCACAAATTCTTTTAAATCCGTATTATCAACGGTCCCTAATGATAAGCAGTGAATAAAATAGTCCCTGTCCTCTGTCTGTACAGTATGGCAAGACAGACAAGCTCATAGCTGCAGGTGCAATGAGCTTAAATAGAAGCGTGGGGTATTATAAGAGGAAGCATTCAGCCGAGCCCTATACAATGAAGAGGAATTATCTAGATGAACAAATATGGGGAAGGTGTGAAGGGCAAAGCGGTTATTTTCCTCCTCTAGCAGATGATGCAAGTGAAGCCCCAACAGATTAGTTGCTCTGCTAGTGAGCGAAGAGACAGGATCTAGATCTATATCTTCATCCTCCAAAGTCCAAGTTCGCAGAGATTCCCGGCTAAGACTCAGGACATGTTTTATCTGTTTAGTCCTGTGTAGGTAGAAGAAGGGAACTGCCTGGGAGAAACTTTCCTCCAATTTTTCTCCTAAACTAGGGGAGAGGATGTTAGAGGAGGACATAGAGAGGACGTGACCTCCAGTTGACCCACAAGCTAGACCTGGGCAGTTGGAGGCTCCTCCCCACTCCCCTGTCCTTGGAATGTACATTCTGGCCACCATTTCCACAGTGAGAACAGTTTTCAAGGATGCAGCCCTGAGAGGGCAATGTGTTGTTGAGACCATCTGGACGATGTACGTGACTGAGCCCCGTTAAAGCCTCTCTATAAACTTTTAAGATTCTGGCGGGAGGGTGTGGAGATCTACTTATCTAGTGGCTGCCAAAGACAAGGCTCCTGTGTAAGCCCCCTTGCTTGTTAAACCTGCCAAATACCAATCTGGAGTGGCCTGCCTCTTTCTTCAGTCTCTCCTTTTTCCGTGTGTACAGAGGCCAGTTTGTGAACCAACAGAGGACAGTGGAGGAAAGAGACTTAGTCAACTTCATTTTAGAGAATAAAGCAGACAACATCTATTTAATATGTTTTCCAAAAGTAGTTCTAAAAGGGAAGCATGGATGACTAGCTGGGACCCCTGCAGTAAGAACTCTGAGAACACTAAAGCTCTGAACTTAAAGGTGGAAGATCATATGTCTGAGCCTCTGCTTCCAGAGCATGTGTAAGGCCCTGCACTCTAACCTGCCTGGCTCTGGGTCACACAGCATCCCGAAGGCCTACAGTAAGTGCAAGTGCTAAACAAGCCTCTTGCCAGTCTCACAACTCAGGAATGTTTCTTTAAGGGACTGAGAGCCATTCCTTTGAAATGTAGTCATCATGGAAGTTAAAAGTGTTCAACCTTCCAGTTTCCTGGGAGGAGATGAGCCTAACTTCAGCTATCACCAGACACCAAATTCCAAAACCTACCTCCAGTCACAAGCGTGGGAGAAAGTTAGCAAATGTATCTTGAAAACATGAATGCAATGGGTTATATCCACTTCACTGTTCAACAGATGGAGGTATCTTTCTGTCTTTGTAGTCTCTTTAGGGGTCAGCCTATGATGCAAACCGCATTTTGCTTTCATGCTTAGTCCATAATACAGTGGTTTTCTCTCTCTTCTGACCTTGTCAGAAGGTTTTCGGGTGGTGAGCAGAATTTGTTTTTAATTATATTTCTCTAACACTCCCCGCCATTTCCCCACCGACAGGAAGAAGAGAATTAAAAGGGTGAATTTTATGACAACCGTTGGGAGTCCACACAGGAAGCTGAACTTTCCTCTAGGTTTGAGGAATGAAAGAGTGAATCATTCTCATGTAATCACTTGGGGTCAAGTTCTAGAAGCAAGTTTAGCCAAGTCTCAGAACATCAGGTCAAGAACAGCTTGGGTCCTCTGTCAGTCTCCCTCAGTGACAATTTCATAAAAAATTAGACAATTCTTCCTTTGAATCAGAAAGATGAAAATTCCCCCCTTACAATTGTAGAAGGAAGAAAATGAAGGCAGACTCCCAAATCTACCAAGAGGAGTGGGAAGAAAAACTGTGGAAAGACTCCTAACAACGTTTCCATGTTCCCATGCTTGTTGTTTATGTTATTTCCCTTCAGTGCTTAACACTCTTCTGTTAAGCAGGGCTGCCCACTACTATAGGACCAGACAAGTGGGAGGAGCAGGGGAGGCTCCTCCAGGCTTTGGTGGAGAGACCTCCCCCGCCCATATGATGGGGGCAGCTTTAAAGAGAAGAAAAAAAAGTTGAATATCTAAGGCCTATGAAAAACAAAAGGAGGGCTGGGGAGAAGGTGAACATCTTTGGGGTCTCGCACAGTGGCCATTTCACAGTGAGCTCCCTGGGACACCTGGAATACCCTTCCAGTCTTCTCCCACCTCCAGGCAGAAATGCCTGATTTTCTACCATCAGGATTTTGTAGCTTTGGTTTATGATCTGATCTTTGCTCAATCAACTAACACTATTTATGGAGCACTTGCTATGTGCCTAGAATGGTACTGGTATCTGAGGTTAGATTCAAAGAAGACTCAGGCACACTGTGTTTTGGATGTAAGACAGATAAGATAGGTAGATAGATAGATGTTTTTGTCACACTTAGATCAAAGTTCAAATCCGCATCTGCCTCTCTAACGTCATGCCTTGGTGCCTTCTCTCTCTTGCACTGCTCTGTAACACACTGCCTTTCTTTCGATTCCTCAAAGACTCAAACTCACTTCTGCCTCAAAGTCCTTACACATTCCCTGTTTCTGGAGCACTGGACTCCTACATCCCTGTATTCAGGTCTTTGCTCAAATGTTCCCTCTTCATAGTGGCCTCTCCTGACCAGGCTATCTAAAGTAGCTGTTTCATCCCTCACTGTTGAAACATCCTAAAGTCATTCTCTACATGGCTCTGATTCCTACTTAAAATTTTTATAATACAATTTCTGTACCTCCCGTATGTCACTTGTCAGCCCTATGCACTTGGGTTATTTTCCCACATGTTTGTGTTACTCTGAATATAGCACCAGGGTCTGAGTTCACTCCCTACCCTTCCATCTCCCTCCATTCCCCACCCCGAGGGAGCAGTGGTCATAGTACAGTCTCGTAAATGTGCACTCAGTGAACTACCACAGGGCATACCCTAAATTTACCCTTGCAAGATAAATTTTTGCAAAAATAAAAATAAGTAAATATTTAATGTAATCTTGTCTTTTGCCATTTGCCTTTTTCACAGAAGTGTTTTTAAAAAAATGCTGTCATTCTGTTTAATTGAAGCCACAGTCAAGTAGGGTCTGGTTAATTGAGGCTTTCTAGTAGGGGCTCTTTAGGCAAAGACCCTGTCCCACGGGCTTCTTAGCATTTCTATCAGTGCCCCAGAGCAAAGTACTTGGGGAACATAGGCTGTGCTTGAGAAATAGAGCAGGTCTGCTCAGGGGAATTTGAAATGCCCACTAGTAGTATTCACTGTGACTCTGTTTCCTCCTAAAAATACAGTAAGGGTAACAACAACACATATTTTTACAGCCTTTTACAATTGAAAAGCACTTTGACATGTCTCGTCTTTATCATAGCCTGTTTGCTCCTTGGATAGGGGAGACTCCATTTGGAGTCCAGGCTCCAGAGAGCAAGCAGGCATATACACCACCTTCTGGAAAGAAAGTAGGGAGTATGAGGTGTAAGCACGTCCTAACACAGCTTCTCATGAAACAGGAAGAGGAACGCATCTGTGTCCCTTAATGCCAGCAAGCTTGAGGGCAGATGCTGTGAGGTATCGTGATGAAAAATGGCTACTATGTACTAGGTACCTGCCAGGCTCTGTGCCCTAAAAAAAAAAGGCAAAAATACCCCACGTGATTGGTTTGGATTTGCTGGGAGAGGTGTGTTGGAGAACAAAAGGCTTTTTGCAAACCAAACCTTAGATGCTGCAACCCGTAATAGGTAAAACCAAACAAACAAAAAGCAACTTCTCTGTTAAGTGATAGGTGTTGGTGGTGGAGCCCTCTTGACCCCGCTCTCTCCTCCCTTCACTCCGCACTCCTGTAGCCATGGAGATAGTTTGGGGGATGCCCAGAGCCATGCACAGCACAGCTGCGAAAACTGTGTGTTGAGAAGCACCACGAGGGGAAAGAGAAAGTGAAAGGGGCTGGGAAGGTAGCAGGGGAGTTGCTTTCCTGTGTGACACTGTGGCTCCTCAGACCGCGGGGGCTTTACCTGACCTCTTACCCCGTGCCGTGATAAAGCCCCTCCCCTATCTGAGAATCCCTGTGACTGTGGGAGATATCCTCGCGCAGACACGACTCTCCTTGTCTTTGCCTGGCACCGTTCCCAGGCTAGACACCTGCTTCTGGGAGAGGCGATTGTCCTGGACACTTTCCCCATTTTTCTCCCTTTACATCCCACTGTGGAAGCAGAAAGGGAGTCATAATTCTGCTTGCTTCCCTCCCCCAGCATCCCTGAGTCCTTGTAAAACACATCCCTGCCATTGAGAGCTCCACCCACAGACTTCAGGGAACGTTGAGAAGTCCGACCTTCTTGCAGCATCTCTCTCCCTCTTGCTGGGCCCTGACAGATATTGATTTAGCAGAGACATGAATGGTTTGGGGAGCTCACCTTGCCCTGAATTCTGCAGCAACCTCTCAACGATGTTTGGCGAGGGCTCGGGAGCTTGTCATCTATCATACTCACCTTTCATATTCCGGACAGCCTCCCTGGATGTTTTCCTATCTTGTCACTGCTAATAGAGCCCTTACCTGTTAGAGGGCCCTGCCAGCTTCTGCCCTCCCTCCAACACAACCCCCTAGAATAACAACAGCAATGAAAATGAATAAATAATTCAAAGCCCTGAATTGGAATATCAATATAAAAGTATAATATAAAAGCACATTGGCTTTGGAATTAGGCATAGATACAAATATAACCTCTGCATTTTTCTTAGCTCTAAAATCGGGTGAGCTGCAGTTGCCGCCTCATAGAACTGTGATTACCAATGAGACGATATGTAAAGTGTGCAGTGAGGCACCTGGCATTGGGTGAGTGCTCAATAGGTATTAATAAGTGTGTAACTTGACACATAAATTAATACAGAGGCAAATAGATAAATGAGCAGGAGAGCATAAGACTTGGGGTTAGTTACCATTCTCTCTCCTTCCCTGCAGAGATAATAATTATTTCTAACATTTATACTTTAACCAACTTGCCTGTGGTCACTTGGAAACTCAGATCTGACATGAAGTCCAGGCATATGCTTTAACCCCTAACCCAGAGGGCAGTAGATGGAAGTGGGTAAGGGCATGGACAGTGGAGCCGGCCTACATTGGATCCAATCTCAATAGTGCCACTTAATAGCCATGTTACTTTGTGCAAGTCGCTTAACCTTGCTGTGCCTTGGTTTCCTCATCTGTAAGACAGAGATAATAATCGTACCTGACTCATGGAGACTAAGGGAATACTAAGATAATGCAGAAGAGAGCTTCACCCACTGCCTGGAATATGGGAAAGTGCTCCCTAAACTCGCTGGTGACAGAAAATGCTGCTGCTGCTATTACTACAGTCGGGTCCAAACAGACAGATTTCTACTTACCTCACTTCAGGAGAACCATCTCCAAACACCCCTCTTTCCCACCTCACTCTTAGATTGGACCCATCTAGATGGTAAATGTCCCATGAACCCCCTGGCATCACCCTGCCCTTTGGGGCAGCGCACAAGGACTGCCAGATACTCCCAGGTACCACTCCAGGGGAGTCTGTTCCCCTGCACCCCCGGTTCGGCTTTCCTTCTCCTCCCCACAGCCTGGACCACTGAAGTCCAGGATGCCTGCAGGTTGAAACTCCCCTCGTTATTTCGCACATAGTATGTATGTGTTCGCTTGTTTGCTGATTGCTGTCTTTACATTTGCGCTGGAAAGTAAACTCCATGAGAATAGGGACTTTGCCTGATTTGTTTTTGTTGTATCCTCAGCACCTTGATGAGCTCTGTGCATGTAACAGTAGCACAATAAGCATCTGCTAAATGAGTAGATGTCCTCCTATATAATATGTCTTGACCAATGAACACCATCTGGGGAAAGGATCCCCCAAGCCTGTAGAGCAAGAGGCATTCACAAATCACCCCTTTCCTTCCTCATTATGAAATAGATGGTAGAGAGAGGAGATTCACTTGGTCCAGCACTCTATTTTTATAGAAAGGACATTGAACCCTGAAGAGGGGGAAATAAACACTTTTCCAAGAATATTAAATTTCTCCAGAGTTATATTTGCCTCTACTCAATCACATGTACCATCTGCTTATCTCCCTTTGTGCATGTCTAATTTTTCCCCATTCCCTTGATTCTTCCCTTCCATCCACATTTCTCATAACTTTGGAAGCAATTCTCTCAATAGATCTGCTTACCAGTGAGTCTACATCATGTTTCATCCCTTTAGCAAGGAAAGAGCTTTCTTTAACAGGTTTGATGTTGTCTGCCTAACCAGTGAGATGTTTTAGCTGACAATAACTTGATTCAGTTTTTTACTGAGGTGTAAATTACATACAGTGAAATACACAAATCCTAAGTGTATGGGTTAAAAGGTTTTGATAGAGATATACACTTGCATAACATACACATCTATCAAAAGAGAACATTTTCATTACCTCAGAATGATCCCTTGTGTCAATTCCAAGCAAATCACTATATCTCTTCAGAAGCAACCACTGCTCTGATTTCTATCAACATAACTTGGTTTTGCCTACTCAGGAATTTCTCAGAAATGGAATTATATGTACTCTTTTTTAGCTGGCTTCTCTTTGTATGTTTTTGAGACTCACCGTGTTGTTGGATTGATCAGAAATTGCTCCATTTCATAACTGAGTAGTATTTCATTGTATGAATATACTACAACTTGTTTATCTGTTCACCTATTAATGGACATCTTGGCTCTTTCCAGGTTTCAGCTATTCTGAAGAAAGCTATTTCGAACATATAAATCTTTTTGCGTGTACAGAAGGCTTTTATTTTGACCTATCATGTTTTTTTCTTGGGTAAACACCTGGAAGTGGAATTGCGGGGTTATAGGGCATGTCTAGGTTTACCTTTATAAGAAACCGCCAAACTGTTTTGCAGAGCAGCTGATTTACTTTACATTCCAACCAGCAATGTGTGAAAGTGGTTGCTCAGTGTCACCGTTAACATCTCATGTTGTCTTTTTAATTTTAGTCATTTTAGTAGAGGTCACAAGTTTCTCACTGTAGCTTTATTTTGCATTTCTCCAATGACGGTTGATGGTAAGCACCTTATTATGTGTTTATTGGCCATTTAAAAATATTCCTATATTAAATATCTGCTTGAGTCTTTCACGCAACTTTCTTGCTTTAAAAATAATTGTTTATCAGTAATTTATAGGAATTATTTGTAAGTTTTGAAGACAAGTCATTTTTTAACAATATGAATTGTGGCTATATTCTATCTGCCTGTGACTTTGTCTTTCCGTTGAATAATATCTAAGAGTAGAATAAACTTTTTTTACTTTTCATGTTTTTTCAGTATTAGGAAATCCTTGCATATTCCAAGGTAATGATGATGTTCTTTTATGTTTTCTTTGGGAAGTTTCATAGTTTCAGCATTTATATTAAGGTCTATAATCCATTTTGAACAAATTATAGTGTTGTGCAAGGTAAAAGCTGAGGTTCATTTTTTCCATATAAACAACCAGTTGTTCCAGTATCATTTGTTGAAAAGACTACTTTTGCCCTGATTGAATTACCTTGGCAACTTTGTTAAAAATCAATTACACATGTAAGTGTGGGTCTTAATACTTATGCACTATGTCTGATTACTGTAATTTTATAGAAAGTCTTGAAACCAGTGAATTTAAGTCCTTCAACTTTGGTTTTCTTTTTCAGAATTGTTTCTTCTATTTTGAATTGTTTGCATTTTTATATAAATTTTAGAATCAGGTTGGCAGTTTCTACCCCCAAACCAAATGGGCTTTTATTGTGGTTGCACTGGATCTATAAATCAGTTTAGGAAGAATCATCATCTTAACAATACTGAGTCTCCCAATTCTAGTACAAGGTACATTTCTCCATTTATAAAGGATTTCTTATTTTTTTAGCAGCATTTTATAGTTTTAACTGTAGAGTGTTTGCATATCTTTCATATTTTTGATGCTAGAGCAAACTGCATTGTTTTTACTTAATATCATATTCCAATTGTTGTTACTTTGTAGAACAAAACTGATTTTTGCATACTGTTTCCTTGATAAACTCACTTATTAGTTCTAGTACTTATTTTTTTAATTCCTTCGAATTTCAACATAACAAGCATGTTGTCTGAATTTTTTTTTCCTTTCTACTCTTTATGTCTATTTCTTTCCTGTGAATTATTTTACTGGCTAGTACCTTCAGTAAAATGCTGAGTTGTAGTAATAAGAGTAAACATCCTTACATTTTCACAATCCTACATATTTCACCACTAAGTATTATGTTAGTTGTAGGTTTTACATATCTGACTTTTATCTGGTTAAGGAAGCTTCCTTCAGTTCCTAGTTTGCTGAGTTTTTATCATGACTAGGTATTGAATATTTTAAATAATTTTTTCATCTACTGAAATGATCATAAAATATTTTCTCTTTTATTCTTAATGTATTGAATGACAATGATTTATGAATGTTAAACCAACCTGAATTTTATTCTTAATGTATTGAATGACAGTGATTTATCAATGTTAAACCAATGGTAAACTGCATTTGTTCCTGATATATTATGCATTTGACATATTGCTAGATTTTATTTGGTAATGTATTTTTGAGGATTTTCGCATCCCTGCTCATGAGGCAAATTAGTCTATAGTTTTCTGTTCTTCTCATCTTTGTCGGTTTGGGCATCAGGTTAGTGTAGGACTCTTATATTTTCTAAAAGAGTTCATATAAGATTGGTATTATTTCTTCCTTATATGTTTGATAAAATTCACCAGTGAACCCATTTGGCCCTTGAGTTTTCTTGGTGGGAAGATTGTTAACTATGAAATCAATTTATTTAATGAATAAAGGGCAATTTTAGAATTTATTTTTGTGTCAGTTTGGGTAATTTGTGTCTCTCAAGGGATTTA
Source organism: Physeter macrocephalus (assembly GCF_002837175.3). NCBI lineage: Eukaryota > Metazoa > Chordata > Mammalia > Artiodactyla > Physeteridae > Physeter > Physeter macrocephalus. Next base: position 45,624,974 of record NC_041229.1, read on the forward strand.
TCAATTACATCTAATTTATCCAGTTTATGGGCATACAGTTGTTCATTCTATTTATGCTAGTCTCTTACTATGCATTCATTGTTTATGTAGCATTTCTAATGATGCCGATACTTTCGTTTCTGATGTTGGTAATTTGTTTTTTCTCTGACTTTTTTCAAGATTCATCTGGCTTGAAGCTTATCAATTTTATTGATTTTTTAAAATGGACCAGCTTTTGCTTTTGTTGATATTTTCTGCTGTTTGTTGACTTTCTTCTTCATTAATCTCCACTCTAATCTTTATCATTTCCATGGATTTGCTCTTAGAAAGCCTTGGGTTTTCATTTTAGTTCTGCCACTGATTAGCTTAAGCAGGCTTAAGAAATCTACTTACCCTCTCTGAAACTTAGTTTCTTCATCTGTACCACAGAGAAAGTGATTCCCACCTTACATAGCTTTTGTGAGGTTAAAGTGAGTTATAAAGGTAAATTACCTAGTACAGCATCTGGAACACAGTAAGGGCTCTATAGCTGTCGGTTCTTTCCCTTCTGTATATCTGTGAGGAAAAAGGAACATGTGTAGGAAAAGGTTCCTGTGTCTAATTGGGTCAGGAGATGGATTCTCTGGAAAAGTCACTGTCTCTCTCTGAGTCTCAGGGGTTTTTTGTTCTTTGTCTTAAGAGGGATCGATCACGGGATCACTAAGTTTTCTCCAGGTGCAACAAGTATTCCATGGGTCTGTGAACACTGACTAGGTCTGCCTATAGCCTCACAATTCAGCTCTCCCAGCTAATACTATTCCTGTGACAACCAACAAAAAGACGATAGAAAGAAGTCAGGGAAACTAGGGATCAAAGAAAAATAATGAGACGGCTTCAAAGTGCAGAGAGAAGGAGGAGGAGAAAAGACAAGGGAATGGAAAAGAAATGGAAGCTAATGGCAGAGAGCAAATAAGGCTGAGAGCTGTGATGCTGTTGGCACTGTCAGCCAAGAACCCTGCTCATCAGAATTCATAGAGATGGTGCAGAGCAGAGAGAAACCTATAGGGGCTGGGGCTGCTTTAAGCAGGGCTCAGATCTTCCAAGGCAGCAACTGCCTAAAGCATCATAGCTTAATTTCTGAACTTCCAAATCACCACCTGAGCTTGGCTTACAGATGGTAATTCATAAAGCTCTTTAAATTTGAACTTTCATGTAAAAGAAAATCCTAATTTTTCACTGGCTTTCTTCCTAAAATACTTAATTCATATTTTCATTTGGAAAGAGTCACTGAGAGAAGAGAGTGGGTAGTAGACGTTATAGAGGAAAGGAGGGATCATCAATAAGAACAGGGTAGCCAAGCTTTTTGTGCTCCTAAAACGGGTCAGACACTACTAGGTGCTCTTGCAAATTCAATTCTGCTTCACAAGCCAGAGACATAACCCAGGTGGAGTAACACACAAAGGGAAAATGTTACTGAGCTCATTTGGGGAAGGTATGTTAAATTTGAAGTGCATGTGTTCCTTCAATATAGGTCTAGGAGGCAAGAGGCATGTTAGGGAGCCTTGCTGTGCAAAATTTGGTTCAAGGATCAAAGGCATCAGTACCCCCAGAAACGTATTAGATATTCAGAATCTCAGATGATTTCCCAGACCTACTGAATCAGATCACAAGTCATTTGTGTGCACCGTAAAATTTGAGAATCCTTGAATTAGAAAATGAAAAGAGGGCTTCCCTGGTGGCGCAGTGGTTGAGAGTCCACCTGCCGATGCAGGGGACGTGGGTTCGTGCCCCGGTCCGGGAAGATCCCACATGCCGCGGAGCGGCTGGGCCCGTGAGCCATGACCGCTGAGCCTGCACATCCGGAGCCTGTGCTCCGCAACGGGAGAGGCCACGACAGTGAGAGGCCCGCGTACCACCCACACAAAAAAAAAACAACAACAAAAGAAAATGAAAAGATACTGCCAGTTATCCCCACTGCAATTATACCAGGCCATTTACCTTTAGCACTCTGTTTTTATTCCTTCATAGTGATGGAAAGGACTACTAACGTGGTCATTTTCCATGCAGGGTGGCTGCTGTATAAAAGAAAGAAGACTTGGGCTGGAAGCTTTGCTTTGTCACCAGTGTGGTGACATGGGGAAGGTTACTTATGTTTTCTAAGTTTCCATTTAATGCTTCTGCAAAATGAGGCCAATACATGTAATTCATAGTGTCACAGTGTAGAGAGATATGAAATAAAACCTCTCCCCAGAAAACTTCAATGACTCATCAAAGACTACAAATTAATGTACATTGTGTCCTTAAATGGCATTCAAAGCTCCTCACTCTAGCCCTATCCTACTTTCCTGTCTTCGCTGTCCATTATAGTTTTCCACAAACCCTATACTTCTGCCTTTTTCTCAAATTAATGTTTGCTTTCATCTTCCATCCCTATATGTCCATGCTGTTCCTTCTGCCAGGAATGGTCCTCTCTCTCTAACTACCAGAATCCTGCTCATCCAGGGAGACTCAGTCAGTTCAAATGCATCTGCTTAAGAAAGTCGTCACCAGTAGCACTAACTGTACATTATTTAACAGTTCTCTGCTCAGATACAGTGATTTGACGCTTTCTCTACAACAGTGCTATTTCATGCTTTTTTTTTTTTTGAGTGGGAGCTGGTTGTATATATATCTGAAATTACCTTAGGAATGTAAAATATTCGAGGAAAGAGCTTGCTTGTTATTCATCATTCTAGTTTCCTCAACCACTAAAACAGTACTTTCACATGAAAGTTTTGAGGAAATTAGAAAGGGAAAAAAAAGGAAAAGAAAACTTCTCAAGACACTGGCACATCTGGAGATACTTTTGCTCTGAAAATTATCTGACAACATTTCTATGTGGTAGGAATCAAACTTCTAATGACATATGTGCCTATCTAATAATAAGGTGGGAGACAGAGATGGTGTATATTATTCTATTCAGAGAAATTCCATTAATTTATGGCTCTGTCAATACATGTCGAATGCTTACTGTGTGCCCCCTGACCTCCAAATTGCACCTTCATGTTCTCCTTTTCTCAATCACTTACCTATAGACTGAAATTATCTTGTTTGTTGCTCATTTGAGGTTAGCTGAGGGCTCATTTCTTGTTAAAGCATGGACATCCTTACAAAGGGCATGAGGGCTAGTTCTTACTGAAAAAATTCAGTGAGAGAAACCTTTGCAGAGAAGACACTGAACAGGAAATCAGCAGATCTGGATTTAAGTTCTAGTTCTGGAACTGTGTGACTCTGGGCAAGTCACCTAACCTCTCTGAGGCTTACAAAATGATTACTGTGATCAAATAAACAACTAATATTTGTCTTTTTGTAATTTGTAAACTGTGAAGAGCTATACATATGCAGGCTATCATTGGTAAATTCAGCTAACAGGACAAGTTCAGGTAGGCCAGTACCCTGTAAACTACTGGGAATAAGAAGCCAATGACTGTAATTTAGACCTCTCCCTCCCCCTGTGTGTTGAGAGGACAAGTAAGATGAACAACAAGGTGTCAGGTTGCTTGTTATTTGTCCTGCTTTGCCTCCAGGTTAAAGTCCCCTATCTTATCCCCGTAGAGTCAGCAGACCTACAGACTCCTTCATCCACACCCCACACCTAGTTACTGAAGGAGATTCACTGCCAGAGTCCAAAATACCTTCTAAAAATGGCATGAGGACAGGAAAACAGAAACAAAGCTGGCTTCGCTTTAAAAGTCAAAACTGCCATTTTCCCCTGGAAATATTTTGAATGAAAAGATGGCCCGATGAGGAAGGAGAAAAGATAATTTTATTTGACTTATATCACTTTACCTCTAAACACACAACTTCTAGCACAAACGTGCCATGGTAAAGACCATGGGTTTTAGAGTCAGACTGAACTGAATTTGAATCTAGGTTCTATTTGATATAGCTGTGAAGGTTCAGAGATTTGTGCTCTACTTGCAGGCTAGTAAGTTTGTTTGTCACAGTTTCATGGATGATGGTATAAACCATAAGACTCCTGCATCAGAGACAAAGGCCAGTTTACTACTCACAGCAACAGCAGTGAACAGAGTATCAGCATTTTTGTCAGTTCTCCAAGTCTCAGTTCCCGTGGGGTGATGAAAAGAGGGTCAGTTGACACCTGTACACACAGTGGGTTGTGTTACAGGAGAGGGACTCTGGGCTTTGGGAACCCAAATTTTTTATAATGAGCAGTAAGCCTACTTAGATATTAAGCCTGCCTAACCTTTGCTCCAAAGGGGAACACTATCCTTATCTTCCAAGCCTCTTCCCCATACAGATAACCTTGAAAAGATAGTCCAGAACAAAGGCAATCTGTGCCTCTGCTCATAAGATGAACAGACACATGGAAGACTCTTAGAGAATTGTCTCCCAACAGGTTACGTCACTTACTGGTTATCATTAAGAATCAAATTTTGCTTCCCTCTGAGTGTTGATTGTGGCTTTGTTTGTCGTCTGTTTGTTTCTAATGCAGGTATCAGTAGCACTTATCTCACAACGATAAAATGCGTTAATCCATGTTAAGTGCTTAGTGCTGCCTAGTATCTTAGTGGTTGCTAGCTTAATGCAACACCATGGCAATGGATTGTGCATAGAAATTTCTTCTTATCTGCCTCTAACCCACAGTCCAGTCTGATTAACAGGCACAGAGGCAGCCCAATGTGATTTCCAAACTAAGTAAATATATGTAAGAGCACAGTATAGAAGAAAGAATCTTAGCTCTACAATTTACCAAGTATGTAACCTTAACCACTTAACTTACTAAGCCTCATCTAAAAACTGTCTAACTTATCAGGTTGTTGTAGCATTTAAATGGGAAAATTATGTGATAGTGTTTGGCACATAGCGGTTGTGCTCAGCGATAGTAGTGGACTGTTATTAAGTACTGGTAATTGCCCAAGTCAACTGATTCAAGGTAATACTGAAAGTTGCTTTCAGAGTACTTTCATATCCACTTCATCCCTTCAGAATCCTTGGTCCACCCATTAAAGAAGAACTTACTGACCAGCAATCATGTACCAGGAGCTGTAGACCTACAAGTTCCCTGCAGCTACTCACAACTCCGCATTTGGTCCATTAATAGGAACAGGCAATGGCCTATTGAAAGTCTTCATCTTAAAATTATGTAACATGGCCTCTTAAGATCTAAGAATCTTAGACTTTGAATGGAAATGATTGGTGTGTGAGAATCCCGGTTCCTTAAGAATATACTTTTCTTCCATAAATCTGAGTTTCCCAACCTTAGCAATCTGAGATATGACTTAGAAACACTAGGAAAATCTCTCTCCTTCCCCGACGTCCACCCTCTAGTTGAGAGCTCCTGCCTTCACTTGCTACCATCTTATCCACACATCCACTGTATATCCATCTTATTCCCTACTCCCTCTTTCCTTTTTCTTTTTTTAATTTAATCTATCTTTGATCTATTCACTAAATGGATACTTCTGTGCCTACCATGTATGAATCGTGCCGCTGAATGTACTCCAAACACAGTAGGTAACTGTAAGAGGAACCAAAAATGTTGAGGTTATAATATGATCCAGGTTCGTAAAGAACATCAATCTAGTTGGGATTTCTGAGACATTCATACGTAAACATTTTAAAAGAAGCAAACAAAATTATGCAATCATACAACACACAGGCACATATGGAGCCAAATGTCCATTTTTCTTTAGCAAATTCATCACTGCTCCAGACTCAAGTCACTAGTATTAGCACATGAATTGAGTACTAAAACTTGGAGACACCACTATATAGTTTGTTATTTGGGCTGGATAACAGATATGCTACGTACTGGTAAATGTGCTAGAGTCTCTACTTAGAGTTGCAGGAGCACGTGGGGCAGGTCATAAGCAGGGCCTGGCTGCATCGCTGTCAGCTCTCTGGTAGAAATAGGGCAGCAGTGTTGGAGAATAGCAAACACCTCTGTTATCCCTAGCCATGAGGCTGGGTTGGATATGTCAAAGGAAAATCTGTCTTAGACCCTTGAAGAAGTAGGCTGTGTTGATAGTAATAGTTTGGTAACCTGCACTGGGCCAGATGGTGCTTATTAAGTGTTTGTTGAATGAATAAAATGAATGTACAGTCTTCATTATCAGTGGGATTTTGCTGCCACCCTTCATCTTGGACACTGAAGGATCCTGGGCAAACAGCCCTCCAAGAAGACTCAAATTGTTCCATTTCCGATTATGTCTGTGTTATAAACCACAAAGTCATGTATAAGCCATGTGGTGCTGACAGCCTAATTTCAATCCTGAAAGGCTCCAGGAAACATGATGTCCACTCAGGAGACTCACAATCTGAAATGAGACTCACAGGCATTGTTAGCCATGAAATGCCAAGAAAAGGGGAAGATTTCCCTCAGGCAGCAGGCTCCATAGCTCCTTTCCTGCAGACATTCCTTCTTTTGTTCTCAGAGTTTGGACTGTCTATCCCAGCACAGCAGGATGTCTGGGAAGCCCCCTAAGGATGCAATCTCTGAATTTCAAAGAAAGCAGGAAGCTGCTTTGGGGCAAAGAACAAGAGGATCTACTTCAGGCAGAGAGTGCAGCCTGGAGATTTTCCACATTACATCTTATTTTAAGTAATATACTCTGTTCTCATCCTGAGAAGACATCAGTATATATCAATAGGATTATATCCTTCAAGCCCTAGGACAGTTTATTCATTTTTATGTTTACTTAATAAACATTTATAGATCTTTTATTAGTTACCAAGCATCTACCTATTTACTGTACGTATACTGTCTCATTTAATCTTCAAAACTCCCCTGAGAGGTAGATAGCATTACTGTCGCTACAGATGTATTATAGTTCAGATCAGGAAAATGGGCTGAGAGAATAATTAAGGTCAGAACTCAGAAATTGCAGAGCTAGACTTTGGACTTGGAGGTGTCTGTTGTTAAATCCCATACTCCCTTGTTTGGAAACAGTAGTGACTATTCCACTGCCTCGAAGCCACCCTTCTGTACATTTATCCTGAGAACAAAGAAAATTGAAAGTTTATTCATCATACACATGCAGTCCATCAATGAGATGAGCCTTAAAGGAGATAGGAAAGATACACAGAGGTAAAAGAAAAACTGAGAATATAGGCTGTCACAGAACAAACTAATATTGTTTAAAAATTTTGATTGCTAACCAATAATTATAGCTTTAATATCTTTCAAGTCTTCTTCCAGAATCTTACTAATAATGTTGAGAGGGCACACATTTTTGTCTCTGATTTTAGTGGGAATTTCTCTAAAGTTTCATCCTCCCTTGACTGTATCATTTCATAGTTTGTGACACCAATATGCTGACAGTTCACAAACCTCTATATCCAGCCCAGACCTCTCCTCTGAAACCCAGACTTGTGTAACCAACCACAAAACATCCCCACATGAAGTCTAACAACCATAGCAAACCTAATGGTTCCAAAATGGAGTTGCAGATATTTTCCCTAAACAAGATCCACCCATAGCCTTCCCCATCTCAGGAAATAGCAATTCCATCCTTTTGGTTGAGAATCTTCTTTGACTCCTCTTTTCGTACCCCCAAGCTCATCTTTCAGAAATTTTTGTTGGTCTTACCTTCAACATATATCCAGAATCTAATGGTTTCTAAGCATCACCATTGCTACCAGCCTGGTCCAAGTCCCTATCACAGATTGGATGGTTGCAAAAGTTCCTTCTAGTTTCCCTGTTTTTGCCCACATCCCTTTTAGCCTAATCTCAACACAGCAGTTGGAAGTGATCCTATCTCAGCGTCCCCCAATGGCCCATTTAACTGAAAGTAGGAGTTAAAACCATTCCAATGGCTTACAAGTCCGTCCATGATCTGACACCCTACCACCATCTCCCTGCCTTCCCTGTTACCTCTCTGACCTCACTTCATACTGCTCCCACCCCAGGTTGCTCAGCTCCATCCATCACATATTACATTCCCTCTGTCTCAGATGAGTTTTTCCCATATGCCCACATGGCCCACTCCCTCACCTTCTTCAGGTTCTTTCTCTAATGGCAATTTGCAGTAAGGCCTTCCCTTGCCACCAACCAAAAATTGCTGTGCCTCCCATTTCAGACGTTCCTTATTCCCCTTTCATGCTTTACTTTCCCTCTTAGCACTTATAAATATCAGCATGCTAAATAAGTTACTTATTTGCCTTCTGTATTAAACATCAGTACATTCCAATTTAGGTTCCAGGAGGGCAGAGTTTTTGTCTATTTTTTTCACTAGTATATCCTCCAAGGCTTGAAAAGTACCTGGTACATAGTACACGCTCAATAAATATTTTTAAATAAATCACCCAGTTAAAGAATGATATTTGTTGTTGGTTTAAGGTAGGTATTTTTAATTGCTGATAGGGAGTTTCCTGACATCCTCTTTTTTTTTAAGTGTTGGATATTATTTTTACCAATACTGTCTCTTCATTGATTGAGATTATCACATACTTCATTCTTTCAACTATTAATATGAAGAATTTACTTATAAATGCCCTGCTACGGGGCTTCCCTGGTGGCACAGTGGTTGAGAGTCCGCCTGCCAATGCAGGGGACACGGGTTCGTGCCCCGGTCC
>NC_041229.1:45633642-45634662 GCF_002837175.3 Physeter macrocephalus
AAAAAAAAAAATAAATAAATAAATATAAATAAATAAATAATAAATAAATAAATAAATAAATAAATGCCCTGCTACTAAATCAATTTGCATTCTTGAGATAAATGCTACTGACAGTAGATGATTTGCAGACATGCTTTCAAATTCAATCTGCTAGTTTGTATTTTAGTCCATTTTAAAAGTGTTTTTTTTTCTTTGCATGTGTTATGTTTGTCAGAGCTGTGAATAAGCATATGCTATCTTTATAAAATGATTTGGATATCTTGTCATATTTTTCTAAGCTTTTATACAGTTTGTGTAATAAAGGTATATTACAAAAGATTTATTTGTCTCCTCAAAGTTTTAAACAATTTAAACATTTTTCCAGGTAATTCTTTGATAACTCATCCATTTAGTCCTTGATTGTTGATCTAGTCAAGTTTTCTACCTGTCTTTTTTTAAGTTTTTAATTTAATTTCATTTTTTTTTATACAGCAGGTTCTTGTTAGTCATCAATTTTATACACATCAGTGTATACATGTCAATCCCAATCGCCGAATTCAGCACACCACCATCCCCGCCCCCCCACAGCTTTCCCCCATTGGTATCCATACGTTAGTTCTCTACATCTGTGTCTCAACTTCTGCCCTGCAAACCGGTTCATCTGTCCCATTTTTCTAGGTTCCACATACATGCGTTAATATACGATATTTGTTTTACTCTTTCTGACTTACTTCACTCTGTATGATAGTCTCTAGGTCCATCCGCGTCTCTACAAATGACCCAATTTTGTTCCTGTTTATGGCTGAGTAATATTCCATTGTATATATGCCACACATCTTCTTTATCCATTCATCTCTCAATGGGTATTTAGGTTGCTTCCATGACCTGGCTATTGTAAATAGTGCTGCAATGAACATTGGGGTGCATGTGTCTTTTTGAATTATGGTTTTCTCTGGGTATATGCCCCGTAGTAGGATTGCTGTATCATATGGTAATTCTATTTTTAGTTTTTTAAGGAACCTCTATACTGTTCTCCATAGT
>NC_041229.1:45634733-45637413 GCF_002837175.3 Physeter macrocephalus
AGTACCATATTGTCTTGATTACTGTAGCTTTATAGTATAGTCTGAAGTCAGGGAGTCTGATTCTTCCAGCTCCGTTTTTTCCCCTCAAGACTGCTTTGGCTATTCAGGGTCTTTTGTGTCTCCATACAAATTTTAAGATTATTTGTTCTAGTCTGTAAAAAATGCCATTGGTAATTTGATAGTGATTGCACTGAATCTGTAGATTGCTCTGGGTAGTATAATCATTTTCACAGTATTGATTCTTCCAATCCAAGAACATGGTATATCTCTCCATCTGTTGGTATCATCTTTAATTTCTTTCATCAGTGTCTTATAGTCTTCTGCATACAGCTCTTTTGTCTCCCTAGGTAGGTTTATTCCTAGGTATTTTATTCTTTTTGTTGCAGTGGTAAATGGGAGTGTTTCTCTACTTTCTCTTTCAGATTTTTCATCATTAGTGTATAGGAATGCAAGAGATTTCTGTGCACTAATGTTGTATCCTTCAACTTTACCAAATTCATTGATTAGCTCTAGTAGTTTTCTGGTGGCATCTTTAGGATTCTCTATGTATATTATCATGTCATCTGCAAACAGTGACAGTTTTACTTCTTCTTTTCCAGTTTGTATTCCTTATATTTTTTTTTCTTCTCTGATTGCCGTGGCTAGGACTTCCAAAACTACATCGAATAATAGTGATGAGAGTGGACATCCTTGTCTTGTTCCTGATCTTAGAGGAAATGCTTTCACTTTTTCACCATTGAGAATGATGTTTGCTATGGGTTTGTCATATACGGCCTTTATTATGTTGAGGTAGGTTCCCTCTATGCCCACATTCTGAAGAGTTTTTATCATGTGTTGAGTGTTGAATTTTGTCAAAAGCTTTTTCTGCATCTATTGAGATGATCATATGGTTTTTATTCTTCAATTTGTTAATATGGTATATCACATTGATTGATTAGTGTATATTGAAGAATCCTTGCATCCCTGGGTTAAATCCCACTTGATCATGGTGTATTATCCTGTTGATGTGTTGTTGGATTCTGTTTGCTAATATTTTGTTGAGGGTTTTTGCATCTATATTCATTAGTGATATTAGGCTGTAATTTTCTTTTCTTGTAGTATCTTTGTCTGGTTTTGGTATCAGGGTGATGGTGGCCTCATAGAATGAGTTTGGGAGTGTTCCTTCCTCTGCAATTTTTTGGAAGAGTTTGAGAAGGATGGGTGTTAGCTCTTCTCTAAATGTTTGATAGAATTCACCTGTGAAGCCATCTGTTCCTGGACTTTTGTTGTTTGTTGGAAGATTTTTAATCACAGTTACAATTATGTGTGAAACCGTCTGGTCCTGGACTTTTGTTTGTTGGAAGATTTTTAATCACAGTTTCAACTTCGTTACTTGTGATTGGTTTGTTCATATTTTCTATTTCTTCCTGGATCAGTCTTGGAAGGTTATACCTTTGTAAGAATTTGTCCATTTCTTCCAGGTTGTCCATTTTATTGGCATAGACTTGCTTGTAGTAGTGTCTTAGGATGCTTTGTATTGCTGCGGTGTCTGTGGTAACTTTTCCTTTTTCATTTCTAATGATGTTGTTTGTTCTTCTTTCTCTAGCTCCTTTAGGTGTAATGTTAGATTGTTTACTTGAGATTTTTCTTGTTTCTTGAGGTAGGCTTGTATAGCTGTAAACTTCCCTCTTAGAACTGCTTTTGCTGCATCCCATAGGTTTTGGATCATCGTGTTTTCATTGTCATTTGTCTCTAGGTATTTTTTGATGTCCTCTTTGATTTCTTCAGCAATCTCTTGCTTTTTTTAGTAATGTATTGTTTAGCCTCCATGTGTTTGTGTTTTTTACGTTTTTTTCCCTGTAACTCATTTCTAATCTCATAGTGTGGTCAGAAAAGGTGCTTGATATGATTTCAATTTTCCTAAATTTACCGAGGCTTGATTTGCGACCCAAGATGTGATCTATCCTGGAGAATGTTCCATGCGCACTTGAGAAGCAAGTGTAACCTGCTGTTTTCGGATGGAATGTCCTATAAATATCAGTTAAATCTGTCTGGTCTATTGTGTCATTTAAAGCTTCTGTTTCCTTATTTATTTTCATTATGGATGATCTGTCCTTTGGTGTAAGTGAGGTGTTAAAGTCCCCACTATTATTGTGTTACTGTCGATTTCCTCTTTTATAGCTGTTAGCATTTGCCTTATGTGTTCAGGTGCTCCTATGTTGGGTGCATATATATTTATAATCCTTATATATTCTTCTTGGATTGACCCCTTGATCATTATGTAGTGTCCTTCCCTGTCTCTGTCACAGTCTTTATTTTAAAGTCTATTTTATCTGATATGAGTGTTGCTACTCCAGCTTTCTTTTGATTTCCATTTGCATGGAATATCTTTTTCCATCCCCTCACTTTCCATCCTTTGTGTCCTTAGGTCTGAAGTGGGTCGCTTGTAGACAGCATATCTATGGGTCTTGTTTTTGTATCCATTCAACAAGCCTGTGTCTTTTGGTTGGAGCATTTAATCCATTCACGTTTAAGATAATTATTGATATGTATGTTCCTATGACCATTTTCTTAATTATTTGGGGGTTGTTTTTGTAGGTCCTTTTCTTCTCTTGTGTTTCCCACTCAGAGAAGTTCTTTTAGCATTTATTGTAGAGCTGGTTTGGTGGTGCTGAATTCTCTTAGCTTTTGCTTGTCTGTA
>NC_041229.1:45638537-45655665 GCF_002837175.3 Physeter macrocephalus
TCTCATTGTGGCTTCTCCTTTGTCTTTGGATGTGGAGTATCTTTTTTGGTGAGTTCCAGTGTCTTCCTGTCGATGCTTGTCCAGCAGCTAGTTGTGATTCTGGTGTTCTCGCAAGAGGGAGTGAGAGCACGTCCTTCTACTCCGCCATTTTGGTTCCTCTCCTCTACCTGTTTTTAAATCAATTTGATAAAACATTTTTTCTCAGGCAAAATTCATCCATTTCACCAAAATTCCAATTTATTGTCATGGAGTGTTATATAGTGTATTTTTCAAAATTTAAATGCTTCTATTTATTTATTTTTTATTTATTTATTTTTTGTGGTACGCGGGCCTCTCACTGTTGTGGCCTCTCCTGTTGCAGAGCACAGGCTCTGGACGCACAGGCTTCGCAGCCATGGCTCACGGGCCCAGCCGCTCCGCAGCATGTGGGATCCTCCCAGACCGGAGCATGAACCCGTGTCCCCTGCATGGGCAGGCGGACTCTCAACCACTGCACCACCAGGGAAGCCCTAAATGCTTCTATTTATTATTATAAGTCCTTTTCTTTTCAGCTTTCACACATTTGGGTTTCTCTTTTTTCTCTCTCTCAAAAGAGAATCTCAAGTTTGATTTTATTCTTCTTTTCAAAGAAATAGCTCTTGGATTCAATCCTATTCTGTTATGCAGTTCCTTAATATTTGCTTATATCTGTATTATTTCTTCATATTTCTTTCTTTAAGAAATACACACGCTTCCCATGGGCATTTTAATTTGCTACCTAATTTTACTTGTCTTGTTGTTCTTCCTCATCTTATTTTCTTCAGCCCTCTCCCTTGTCTTACAAATCATCCTCATCTTATGGGACATCGTCACAGATTCTTCCTTCCAGCTTTCCGCTCTTGTTTCATAAACTTCTTGTCTTATTATATCTCATAGACATTTTCAAGAGTTTTCCAAACATTTGGAGAGATTTCCATAATAAGTCATTTACAGAGGCCCACTCTTCCTCTGAGTCTTTGGGTCAATTGCTCTTTCCCTATTTTTATAAATATGGGGGATTTGGCTTATTTGTTGCTTGTCTGGGTTTTTGTTGTTGTTACTTGTTTTTCCTACGTAATAGCCTCATGTTTACCTGTGGGCAGGATGCATGGTGGTGCTTGGCTTCATTCACAGCCCTTATGTACTAATGGAATCCCTTCCTCATAGTGTTATCAGGAACACATATGCAATCACAATTTCTTGTGCTGGCCTGCTTTATTCTTGTGTTATTCTGCTGAACTAGATGGGATTATATCTATACTCTTCTATACTCATAACTCAGAATATATTTAAAACTAAGTCTGTAGTCTCAACTTGTGTTACCAGGAGTGTTCTGCCAGCCTCGACCCCCATCGATGACACTTTCCTAGTGCCTAGAGGCCAATATCTCTTGGAATCATTTATTCATTCATTCAACAAACATTTGCTGAATACCTCATGTGTATAAAGCAGTGCTCCCAGCATCTGTCTCTCCTTATTTTCTGAGAAGCTATTTTCTGAATCTTGCTAATCTAAAAAGAATGCTCAAAAGATGTGAGCAGAAGGGGAAATATTTGCACTCCCTCAAAATAGTACCCATTTGGAAGAGGGGCAGTGACAGTTCAGACTGCCACAGCAAATATACCATAGGTTGGGTGGCTTAAACAACAAACAGTTATTTCTCATAGTACTGGAGGCTGGGAAGTCCAAGATCAAGGTGCTGACAGATCCCTTTCTGGTGAAGGTCCTCCTTCTTGGTTTGCAGATGGCTGTCTTCTCATTGTCTCTTCATGTAGCAGAGGACAAATTCTTATGTCTTCAGTGTTCCTCTTATAGGGTGCTAATCCCATTCATGAGGGCTCCACTCTCAGGCCCTAATTACAACCCAAAGCCTCATTTCCTAATACCATATTAGGGGGTACAATTTCAATATATGAATTTGGGGAGGACACAAACATGCAGTGCATAACAGTTGGAGACTTCATTTTCTGATTGATAATGACCTGGGTCTCTGATCCAGAATGAAACAGGAAACAAAGGAAGAAGAATGTTCCTACCTCTTTCAGGCCAGTGGCACTGCTCTGTTTCATGAGGTGGCACATGATTCTGACAGCAGTTATTGTTATCAATCCATCTTCATCCATCTTAGAAGTCGTAGAAGTTAGAACTGTTCCTATGCTGGTGCCATAGCATGTCTTACAGACTATGTATTCCCAGTGCCTTTGTTTTTTCAAGGGAATATTCAAATACATTTTTAAACTAGAAGCCATCCATGCTTTTCTGAGTATCCCCACTTCAGGAGTCTGGCATGTCCCTAGGCAAAAACAGATCCCTCAGCCATATTCTAACTGTTGGGGTGCTAAAGAGGGCACCCATGCACCATGAACTATGAAATAGTTAAATAGATAAACTGTAATACTGGCCTCCTCAGAGTAGAATCGAGTTTCAACCCATAAAACCAACATTTCTGTTGAGCTTCAGCTGGGAGCCCGCTGATGCCCATCTGGATAACAGGCACAGCACGTGCTCGCAGGAACAGCTGCCTCTCTTTTCCTCCTTTGGCAGCCAGGATGTTGCAACTAAAAGGATCTGCTATTTCCATTCTAGCTGCTACAAAGTAGGAAGCAGTGCAAGGCATATAATTCTTCTCTGGCCCATGTAGTGTTGTCTGGCAAGGACACACAGGGAAGAGACCGACAGTCTCTTACCAATTACAGATGCCACCTATGCAGAGATTCTGCTCTGGTGTGGGCAGCTTCGGTGCAAGAGAAGCATTTAGGGTCAGTCACGCCTTAAGAGTGAGAAAGAATGAGCTCTGGAGTCAGACATGCCATTTTAGCAAGTTGCTCTTCTCTCGTAGGTGGTTTTCTCATGTAAAGAATGAAGATAACAATAGCTATCTCACAGGGACATGAAGAGGACAAATAAGATAGTATATGTCAAATTCCTGGCATTAAACACAAAATAGGCCCCCAAAGAATAATTCTGCTCAAGGATAGGACCAGGGTAAAGCGAGTGAGGTGTTCCCCATGTGAACAAAGTTTAAGGGAACCCCAAAACCTCAGTAACCAAGATAAATACTATTTTAAAGCAATATTTTTTAAATTATTGCAAAAAATCTAAAATGGAAAAATTATCTAAATTTTAAGTAAGGACAGATTCTGACCCTCCACTTTACAATCCTGTATTACTTTCCTTATCCTAATCTTGGCCCTGCTTCCTAATCTTGGCCCTGCTTACTTGGCCCTGTAAATAAAATACAACTTTATTTACAAAATCAGGAGTCAGCCAGTGGGCTGTAGCTTGTTGATTTGATTCTTTTTAAATGTTGCATTAAAATATTATTTATATTGACTACTGGGTTTTGGGCAGCCACCTTAAATTTTGTGTTGGTGGTAAATTCCTTTCCCACCTACTTTTACTCCAGGCTCTGATTCTCCTAAGTACCATTTCTTAACAACTTATTACCTGCCATTTTCAATCTCAGTGAGAAAATCAACATGCTTTCTCTTCTTCATCCCCCGATGCCTCTCCTACCTTGTCCTCTACTGAGGATCGAGAATTCTGACCAGTATGTCCCTAGCTATATAATGTGTCCACATTTATTACATATTATTACAAACAAGTATTCTTACAAACATACTACATATTATTACAAACATGACTACATTTAGAGGGATGCCTCAAACCTTAATGCTCTGCTCAAGTTGGCTTGAATAGCAGGAATTACTGGCTTTTCAGGAGGTTCCCTACAAAATATTTCCACACTGTCTAAGGGGCTTTTAAGTATAATGCAATCCAAATGTCCTCTAGGAGGCAACATTTTGTAAGTGCCAAGTAAGGTCATTTTTCCTGTGACAAACTGTGATGGGGTACAGGGAGTCTTACAGCAGGCTCCAGGGGGGATACAGAGATGTGTAAAGTACAGTAGCCTTCAGGTACCTCCAGGGGTGGGAATGAGAAATGGGTATAAAATGATAATAATCCTTTATTGTGTGGGTATTATGTGTTAAAGTCTATGTTATCTGTATTATCTCATTTAATCCTCATAAAACATTTAATGATATAGGTATTATCACTCCTATTTTGATGATAAGGAAACTGAGGCACAGATTAACTTGTACAATCAGCTAGTAACTAGCATCTCTAGTGTATTTTATGTTTTACCACAATGAATTGTACACAGTGCTTAACATCTTAGAAAGCATTTTTACATATAGTTTCCAATTTGGTCCCTTCTCTATCCCTGTGAAGTAGGCAAATGGTGTTTCCATTTGCTACAAGAGGAGCCTGAGGTCCACAGCAAGGAAGTGACCAAAAAATATTTTCTGATTCCAGTGTTCTATCCTTGACAAGTTTGCTGTTTCTCATCTAGGAATTCTTCATCAAAACTCCCTAGTATCATAAATGAGTTTATTAAATTCTATCTCTTGTCTAGACTCATTGGGCAAACATTATGTTCAGTCCTCAATGTCAAGCTTAAAGGTTGCCTTCTGTGCTGGACCAGACTCCTCCTTTAGCCTTCCAGAGCCCCTCCCCCTTCTCCTCACTACTCTATCCTGCATATCACCCTGCAGGCCAGCTTGTATGCACTACACCAAGGGGTGCCTCTCACTTCCTATTGGATTCAGCTAAGGGGGAGCCCACATAGGGAAGCAGAAGGAGAGGGAAGAGTGAGGTTGGGGCTCCCTGACTCCCTCCCTGTGAGGTCATCTCAAGCCAGTTGTCCCCACCACCAAAGGTCGGTTCATCTCAAGGTGACCATCTCTACCAGACTCTCTACTACCTTTCAGACCCAAGGGAGGGACCAGTTCTATTGCCATTCACCAGGTTATCGCACTATCTCTTGTGTTATCCTACATTCCTCCAACATCTTTATAAATAGTCCCTACTTAAACCTTAACTTGTTTGGGCACATTTAAATTAGTGGAAAGTAAATATAACAATCCCAAGAGGGCAGACAGCAGAAGCAGAATGACAATTCTGCAGCCTGTGGAATGAAAACCACATTCACAGAAACACAGACAAAATGAAAAGGCAGAGGACTATGTACCAGATGTACCAGATGAAGGATGAAGGAACTAGATAAAACCCCAGGAAAAACTAAAAACACAACTAAATGAAGTGGAGATAAGCAACCTTCCAGGAAAAGAATTCAGAATAATGATAGTGAAGATGATCCAGGACCTCAGAAAAAGAATGGAGGCAAAGATCAAGAAGATGCAAGAAATGTTTAACAAACACTTAGAACACTTAAAGACCAAACAAACAGAGGTGAACAATACTATAACTGAAATGAAAAATACACTAGAAGGAATCAATACCAGAATAACTGAGGCAGAAGAACGGATAAGTGACATGGCAGACAGAATGGTGAAATTCACTGTCACAGAACAGAATAAAGAAAAAGGAATGAATAGAAATGAAGACAGCCTAAGAGACCTCTGGTACAATATTAAACAAAACAATATTCGCAGTATAGGGGTCCCAGAAGGAGAAGAGAGAGAGAAAGGCCCCAAGAAAATATTTGAAGAGATTATAGTCGAAAACTTCCCTAACATGGGAAAGGAAATAGCCACCCAAGTCCAGGAAGCACAGAGAGTCCCATACAGGATAAACCCAAGGAGAAACATGCTGAGACACATAGTAATCAAACTGACAAAAATTAAAGACAAATTATTGAAAGCAACAAGGGAAAGACAACAAATAACATACAAGGAAACTATCATAAGGTAAACAGCTGATTTCTCAGCAGAAACTCTACAAGCCAGAAGGAAGTGTCATGATATACTTAAAGTGATGAAAGGGAAAAACCTACTGGCACGATATACTTAAAGTGATGAAAGGGAAAAACCTACAACCAAGATTACTCTACCCAGCAAGGATCTCATTCAGATTTGATGGAGAAATCAATAGCTTTACAGACAAGCAAAAGCTAAGAGAATTCAGCACCACCAAACCAGCTCTACAACAAATGCTAAAGGAACTTCTCTAAGTGGGAAACAAAAGAGAAGAAAAGGACCTACAAAAACAACCCCAAAATAATTAAGAAAATGGTCATAGGAACATACATATCGATAATTATCTTAAACGTGAATGGATTAAATACTCCACCCAAAAAACACAGACTAGCTGAATGGATACAAAATCAAGATCCATATATATGCTGTCTACAAGCGACCCACTTCAGACCTAAGGACACGAAGAGATGGAAAGTGAGGGGATGGAAAAAGATATTCCATGCAAATGGAAATCAAAAGAAAGCTGGAGTAGCAACACTCATATCAGATAAAATAGACTTTAAAATAAAGACTGTTACAGAGACAGGGAAGGACATTACATAATGATCAAGGGTCAATCCAAGAAGATATATAACAATTATAAATATATATGCACCCAACATAGGAGCACCTGAACACATAAGGCAAATGCTAACAGCTACAAAAGAGGAAATCAACAGTACCACAATAATAGTAGGGCCTTTAACACCTCACTAACACCAGTGGAAAGATCATGCAAACAGAAAATTAATAAGGAAACAGAAGCTTTAAATGACACAATAGACCAGACAGATTTAATTGATATTTATAGGACATTCCATCCGAAAACAGCAGATTACACTTGCTTCTCAAGTGCACACAGAACATTCTCCAGGATAGATCACATCTTGAGACACAAATCAAGCCTCGGTAAATTTAAGAAAATTGAAATCATATCAAGCATCTTTTCTGACCACAACACTATGAGATTACAAATCAATTACAGGGGAGAAAACGTAAAAAACACAAACACATGGAGACTAAACAATACGTTACTAAATAACCAAGAGATCACTGAAGAAATCAAAGCGGACATCAAAAAATACCTAGAAACAAATGACAATGAAAACACAGCAATCCAAAACCTATGGGATGCGGCAAAAGCAGTTCTAAGAGGGAATTTTATAGCAATACAACCCTACCTCAAGAAACAAGAAAAATATCAAAAGCTGGTTCTTTGAGAAGATAAACAAAATTGATAAACCTTTAGCCAGACTCATCAAGAAAAAGAGGGAGAGGACTCAAATCAATAAAATTAGAAGTGAAAAAGAAGTTACAACACAGAGTGCAGAAATACAAAGCATCCTAAGAGACTACTACAAGCAACTCTGTGCCAATAAAAGGGACAACCTGGAAGAAATGGACATATTCTTAGAAAGGTATAACCTTCCAAGACTGAACCAGGAAGAAACAGAAAATATTAGCAGACCAATCACAAGTAATGAAATTGAAACTGTGATTTAAAATCTTTCAACAAACAAAAGTCCAGGACCAAATGGCTTCACAGGTGAATTCTATCAAATATTTAGAGAAGAGCTAACACCCATCCTTCTCAAACTCTTCCAAAAAATTGCAGAGGAAGGAACACTCCCAAACTCAATCTATGAGGCACCATCACCCTGATACCAAAACTAGTCAGAGATACTACTAAAGAAGAAAATTACATACCAATATCACTGATGAATATAGGTGCAAAAATCCTCAACAAAATACTAGCAAACAGAATCCAACAACACATTAAAAGAATCATTACCATGATCAAGTGGGATTTATCCCAGGGATGTAAGGATTCTTCAATATCCACATATCAATCAATGTGATACACCGTATTAACAAACTGAAGAATAAAAACCATATGGTCACCTCAATAGATGCAGAAAAACCTTTTGACAAAATTCAACACCAATTTCTGATTAAAAGTCTCCAGAAAGTGGGCATAGAGGGAACCTACCTCAACATAATAAAGGCCATATATGACAAACCCACAGTGACCATCATTCTCAATGATGAAAAACTGAAAGCATTTCTTGTAAGGTCAGGAGCAAGACAAGGATGTCCACTCTCACCACTATTATTCAACATAGTTTTGGAAGTTCTAGCCACAGCCATCAGAGAAGAAAAAGAAATAAAAGGAATACAAATTGGAAAAGAACCCACACACCTTTGGTCAACTAATCTATGACAAAGGAGGCAAGGATATACAATGGAGAAAAGACAGCTTCTTCAGTGGATGGTGCTGGGAAACCTGGACAGCTACATGTAAAAGAATGAAATTAGAATACTCCCTAACACCATCCAAAGCAATCTACAGATTAAGTGCAATCCCTATCAAATTACCAATGACATTTTCCACAGAACTAGAACAAAAAAATCTTAAAATTCGTAGGGAGACACAAAAGACCCCAAATAGCCAAAGCAATCGTGAGGAAAAAGAAATGGAGCTGGAGGAATTAGACTCCCTGACTTCAGACTATACTACAAAGCTACAGTAATCAAGACAATATGGTACTGGCACAAAAACAGAAATATAGATCAATGGAACAGGATAGAAAGCCCAGAGATAAACCCACACACCTTTGGTCAACTAATCTATGACAAAGGAGGCAAGGATATACAATGGAGAAAAGACAGCTTCTTCAGTGGATGGTGCTGGGAAACCTGGACAGCTACATGTAAAAGAATGAAATTAGAATACTCCCTAACACCATACACAAAAATAAACTCAAAATGGATTAAAACCTAAATGTAAGACTGGACTCTATAAAACTCTTAGAGGAAAACATAGGACAAGCACTCTTTCACATAAATCAGAGCAATATCTTTTTTGACCCACTTCCTAGAGTAATGGAAATAAAAACAAAAATAAACAAATGGGACCTAATGAAACTTAAAAGGCTTTGTGCAGCAAAGGAAACCATAAACAAGATGAAAAGGCAACCCTCAGAATGGGAGAAAATATTTGCTAATGAAGCAACCGACAAGGGATTAATCTCCAAAATATATAAACAGCTCATGCAGCTCAATATCAAAAAAACAAATAACCCAATCAAAAAATGGGCAGAAGACCTAAATAGACATCTCTCCAAAGAAGACATACAGATGGCCAAGAGGCCCATGAAAAGCTGCTCAACATCTCTAATTATTAGAGAAATGCAAATCAAAACTACAATGAGGTACAACCTCATACTGGTTAGAATGGGCATCATCAGAAAATCTACAAACAACAAATGCTGGAGAGGGTGGGGAGAAAAGGGAACCCTCCTGCACTGTTGGTGGGAATGTAAATTGATACAGCCACTATGGAGGACAGTATGGAGGTTCGTTAAAAAACTAAAAATAGAATTACCATATGACCCAGCACTCCTGCTACTGGGCATATACCCCACAAAAACCATAATTCAAAAAGACACATGCACCCCAATGTTCATTGCAGCACTATTTACAATAGCCAGGTCATGAAAGCAACCTAAATGCCCATTGAGAGATGAATGGATAAAGAAAATGTGTTGCATATATACAATGGAATATTACTCAGCCATAAACAGGAACAAAATTGGGTCATTTGTAGAGACGTGGATGGACCTAGAGACTGTCATACAGAGTGAAGTAAGTCAGAAAGAGGAAAACGAATATCATATATTAACCCATATATGTGGAGTCTAGAAAAATGGTACAGATGAACTGGTTTGCAAGGCAGAAATAGAGACACAGATGTAGAGGACAAATGTATGGACACCAAGGGGGGAAAGTGGGGTGGTGGGGTGTTGGTGGTGGGATGAATTGGGGGATTGAGATTGACATATATACACTAATATGTATAAAATAGATAACTATTAAGAACCTGCTGTATAAAAAAATAGAAAAAAAACAATCCCTTGTAAGATGTAAAGCACTGGGTACAATTCTTTGTTTGGGTTCTGACTGTTTCAGCTCCACTGTGAACTTGGATAAAGACTGTTAGAATTGATTTCACAGGCCTGAGATCGAATCCCAACATGCCAGCTGTGTGCTCTGTGTGCTTTGCTTTTCTGAGACTCAGAGCCTGATCTCTGAAACACCAGCACCCCTGGGAGCGCCCCCCAGGAGTTACTCATTCCTCCTCATGCATTCAAGACATCCTTGTTAAGCCTCCACTATGTGCAGCAACGAGGTTGCACATAAAGAAAGAAAAAACTCTATCATTTCTTCCCCCAGAAAATTTGCCTTCCAACTGGGACATGGAGATAACAGAGATGCACAGGGGTCTCTAAGGGAACCCACAGCACCTGGCCCACAATGGGGATGATGAGCACTTAGAGAAAGCATTTCAAGAAGTTGTGGTAACTGATATGAGAAGGCCTGGGGGCTGAGGAAGGTGTCTCAAAGACCTCTCAAATTTGACAAGCCCAGATCCCCAAATTGTGACCTCTTCTCTGAGCTCCCTGTCTCAGTGACTGAGCACCACCTGCCTGTGCAGGCCAGAAACCTTGGAGTGGTCCTTAGGACCCCCTCTCACTCACTCCCCTCATGAAATCAATCACTAATCTTCCTGATGGCTCCCTAAAATATCCCTAGGATCTGTCCAGCTCTCTCAGTCTCCCCCATGATCACAAAGCACTGCCATTGCTCCCTTGAACTGCAATGGCTCTCACCACGTCCACTTACCCATCTCCCCCACCACACTTTCTCCACCTGTTCATCCTCTATAGAGCAGCCAAAATGCCCTGGAAGATGAAAATCTGATCAGGTTGGCCTCCAGTGGCTTTCCTTTGCTTTCAGATCAAAGACAGGACTCATGAACAAGGCCTGCCGTGGCCCATGTGGTCTGGTTCCTGCCTCACAGCCTCATCCCAAGACGAACTAGCCTGTGCTCCCCTGCCTCTCTCTCCTCTCTGTATTCCCGCCCCTCACCTTTCAGACTCCCACTGACTGCTCATCCCCATCCCCCTTCCAACACAGGAGTCAGTTTCTTCTGCTCTTACCTCCCCTTCTCTTCACCAGTTACTTCGCATCCTTCAAACAGCAAGCGCCAATTCCTTGGGGAATTCTTGTTTGACCTCTGACCTCATCACCCCCCTGTGCTGTGGACTCACGTAGCATAGAATGTCTCTCTTTCATGGCACAAGTTTACCTGTGTCTGTATTCTAATGGAATAATCATTATGCATTAAACTTTAATTATTTATTAAACACTGATTATGTGTCCTCAAGATTAAACTGTTAGGAGCTTGAGGCAGGGACCATGTCTTATTCTGTTCATCAGTGTATCTTCAGCTTATATCATAGCTGCTGGCATGGATTATGAGCTCAAAAATATTTGTTAAAGATGGGCACAAAACCAGGAAGAGAAAATATGGCAATGACTCCTCCAGAGAAATAAAAAGGCTTCCATTAAGCATCAAAATGCTTCATTTTTTGAACATTTCTTAAAACATTACATTTTTCTCTGTCTTCTTAAAGTACACAAAATATATCAATAATTTTTGAAGACTCTGAATCTTTGTTAGGAACCTTAGTTATTGGACTCTCTTCTAACTCTGGTGGCTTTTGACTTCTGTGCCTTTTCGATTCTTCAGCCTGCATGTCACAGATTACCACTCTCTGCCTTGAGAGCTAGCATGTCCTTTCTGGCTACTGTCAGTGTGCTGCTTCTGACAGCCTGTTTCGTGCTTTCTAATTTGTTGCTTTGAATCTCCTGCAGACTAAGAAACTAGATAACCAAGCTAGCTAGATTGAGTGTGAAGTCAGATTGACATGTTCCAAATGAGCCCCAGAGGGTTCTTCTAAACTCAAGCCAATAACCTCCAGTACCCGCTGCATGTCTAAGATCAGCCACCGTCATCCCACTCCTGCACATTGCTTTGCTTCTTTTTTTGGTTTGCTTCTTTTTCTCCTCCTTCATATCTTTTGTTTATCAAGACTGGCCTTCTATGGACTTGCCAGCTAATAGAAATTTTCCTCCCTACTGAGTGGCAAACTCACCAATATGGTAGACCTAATCTTCAGGGCTTCAATGCCCTTGTTGGTTGTCACTGTTTTTATGTACTCAGTAAGGTATATAGGAGCCTCTCTCGCCCCCAGCCTCATGCAGAAGCTCAGAACTGGAGGAGCTTTCCTTGGATAAATGGCGTTTTACTCTAAAGAGACTGATACCAAAGACATCAAGCCGTTGTTTGAAGCATGTGGCACTTTTAGCAGACGAATCAAGCCTGGGTATAGGTGATAATAACCTTGTTCCCTGCTTAGTCACAAAGATCCTCCCTTTTTTTCTACCCAATTAGAATTGTATTAATTACTTCCACCTTGGGTTAAAAGGAAGCAGTGGGGAGTAAAACTACTCATTATAAACCTGGGCAGAGTTTTCTGGCTGTGGAAGGACACCAAAGCAAAGAAAGAGACTGGTGTAGAGAACTTCCTAAGTACAGAGCAACCGAGAAGGCAACAGCTTTCATTTCTATCTTGCATTTGAGCACTTGGCCCTTTCAAGTTGATTGCATGCTTTAAGAATGCATTAAGAAAAGCAAGGAAGATGGAGAAAACGAAATTTGGAAGGAAGGCATAATTATGAGCCGAGAATTAAGCTCTGATTTGGACCGCCACTCCTTGAAAGATTTTGGAGACTTAGTCTAACACTTGGCTTTGTGCATCCAGCTAGAGCAGCCTTTGTTACGCCAAGCAGTTACCCCCACCTTGATGCACATATGATGTTAATGACAGGTCAGAACCAAAGGTGAACAAAAATGACAGCATTGTCTTCCCCGAACAAACAGTTACTATCACAATTTTCTACATGCTAGTAAGAGGCCAAAGACTCACCACCTGTTCAGGACTGGAAGACATTCTGATGGGGAATGAAAAGGACAGCAAGAATCCAGGTGGCTAAGCTCCCATCGGGGGGCTTAGGATCAGACTTACTTATGTAAAGGAGGCCCATGTCCTCTTACATCTGTGGAATAACTGGAAACCATACAGTGATTCTAAGTACAGTTCATTGTAGGTAATTTTCCACCCAGGTTCATTTTAAAGATGCTTTCCACCCAGAGTGCTTATTTGGCTCTGTCTTAGAATGGCCCTAAAAATCAGGCTCTTCTAAGAAGCTTTCTTTGTAAAACGCAATATAAGCAGGAGCAAGAGTAAGAACAACAAACAGGTGAGCACCAAGATATAGGGGAAAGCAGTCCAGATACAGAGCAAGAGATCTGAATGCCAGTTTCATTATTTCATTTCATGAACTAGCTCTGTGACCTTGAGCAGGGTCCAGAGCTTCTTCAAATTTAAGTGACAGAGTTTGGCAATGTTCCTTCCAGCTTATTACAAAAATCTATGATTTTTAGGAATTTTCTGAACCTGAAACTTATGTTTATCATCATGTTGGATATTGGGAAGGAGAGTGAAGAATGAAAGAAATCCTGGTCTTATAGCAGAAAGAGCATTAGGCTTGAAATAACAAGCAACAATTGACTTCACTAAGCCTCAATTTGCATTTCTGAAAAATGGGTATAACAATAGTGTACTTTACATGGTTGTTGAGTGGATTAAATAAATAAAAGTGTATCTAAACTATTTCTATAAATCTTCTTCTAATAAGTCATGCCCTATTCCTTAAAGGACCTTACAGTATACTGGGTGGGTAGGAGGGGCCGATGTTGACATTAGAATCATGGTTTTCAAACTTTAATTACATATCAGTCGCCTGGAGAGCTTGTTAAAAATACAGATTCTGGGGTGGAACCCAAGATGCTCCACCTCTAACACACTCCCAGACCAGATTTTGAGTAGGAAGGCTATAGAATAAACATATTTAAAACAAGACATTATATGATAAAGTATGTACAGTTATACATGCCATGAGTGAAAGCCTCTATTCCTTTCCACATATGTAAATCCTATCCTCCCTTCAAGACCAGTTCAAGCACTATGGTTCATAAATGCAGCTCAGACTACTGCAGCCCTCTGCAAACTCTTTCTTCTTAACATCTGTTAAGTCTACTGTCATCACTGCTCTGATAATCCTAAAATGTAAGTCTGCTGGCCAACTGCACGAGAATCATAAAAGGAGCTTTTAAAAACACAGATGCCTGGGTTCTACTCTCTGAGACTCTGGGTCATTAGGTCAGGGAGGTAGGAGGAGATAAGGGCAGAGGCAGGACTCTGGATTTAAATGAGTTTACTAGGTGACTGTAAATGCAATGGTATTGGATTGGTTTGGCCCTAAGCACTCTAGAGGTGGTTCTCAGCCCTGGCCACATATTAGAATCAATTGCAGAATTTAAAAAGTGTAAAGGCTCGGGCCTTCGGCCAGCTAATTAAGTGAAGTCAACTAGAGTACATTAAGTGTCAATAGTTCTAATGTGAGCCAAGTTTGAGAACCACAACATGGTACTCAAATATACCAGTGAGGGCAGGGGACCACGTTGACTTGGTTTAGCACTATATCTCCAGTGCCTAACACGCACCTGGCATTCAACAAATATTTGTTGAACACAAAAATGACTAATAATACATAAAAGAATAATAAATAAGCTAAAATAATAAAAATTCAGGCTGCCAGTTATCTCCCTAAACTCTTGCATGTTACCCAACAAGACCGTAAGTACTAGGGCCTTAGGTTGAGGTTAAGCACCGGAGTAGATTGCTGAGGGTTGAAACCCTCAGCACCCACGTGACCGTAGGCAAGCCCTACAACCACTCCATCCCTCAGTTTCCTCCTCTGTGGAATAGGGATGACAACAATCTTACATACCTCTTCTTAGAGTTTTGCCAGAATTAAATGAGTTAGTCTTGGAAAGCACGTAGAAAAGTGCCTGGCACATAGTGACCACTTAAAAGTTGATAGCTATTTTTATATTTCATCACTGAACACATAGTGTTTTGCATGGACAAAAGATTTGCTACTGTAGATGTACCAGCAAAAGGAGAAAAACAGGACTTGTCTGGTGGGGGGCGGGTGGTGGGAAGAATCGGGAGATTGGGATTGACATGTATACACTAATATGTATAAAATAGATAACTAATAAGAACCTGCTGTATAAAAAATAAAATAAAATTCGAAAAGACAAAACAAAAAAACCACAGGACTTCTCTAATATTTAAAATACAGTAGCCAAGGTGTACACTGAGCAAGTTCTTTCAAAATTGATGAATAATAGAAAGTTATTTTAAGTGTATTGACTATTACAAAGAGAAAGGATCATGAAGACATAGAAAGAGGGTAGGAAATTAACTACAGTCATGTATATATAACAGGATCAGTCAGTGATATTGATTTCAATGATGCTGAATGTCAGGGAAGCCTTCCTAAAGAAGAAGGGATGCTCAAGCTGATTTGGCTGAGCAAAGGGAGGAGAGAGGTTGAAGAGCATTCTAAGGAAAGAGAAGAGCCCTCGGAATCATGGAAGAGCACTGCATATTTCAGGCACTGCAAGAACGCAGGTGTGGCTGGGGGGTATCATAATCAGGGAGGAATTTGGGACATATGGGAGCTTAGATTGGGTTTGGAGTGATGGGTACCATTAGGAAGGTGATGAAGAAAACAGAGGGAGTGAAGACAGGAAGGTGAGGATGAACATGGCACTCATTCATTCATTCAGCTTCTACAATGTGCTCCATATTAAAGATAAACAGTGACTGAAAATGGAAATATCCCTTCCTTCATGGGATGTACATTCTAGTTGGAAGGGCAGACAATAAGCAAGTAAACCAAGTAACTAAGTAAGATAATGAGAGATCATTATAAGAGCCACAAAGGAATTAAGCAAGATGACATGATTGGGAATAATGAGAATGTTTGTGGGCAGAAAGGAGATATGTCTGATAGGATTAAAGAGAGCCTATGGATCACCATGTAATATGGCTCTATGGGAATGGACATGCCAAGTTATAGCCACCCTAGGAAGCCAGGCAAACAACTATGACATCTTTAGGAAACTTAAGGCTGCTCACTTTATGGCTGTCTATACTGCCTCCCCTCTTTCTCTCTCCTCAGGATTCTTTCCCATTTTCTACTGATTTTCCTTTATTAACATCTCCCTTCTTTCTTTCTCTTCCAAAAATAAATTGGAGAGGGAAGGGAACATCATATAAATGTCGGTGGTATGTCCCAGACATAAAATCAGAAAGAAATCATCTGGAGGTATAACCTTTATTACCTGTGGGACTTTGAAGCTTCATTTTCTTCATCTGTAAAATGGAGTAATAATATCTATATTGATCAGAGATCTCCAGAGAAAAAGAACCAATAGGATATGTATATGTGGTGTGTGTGTGTGTATGATATGTGTGTAATATATGTATAGAGTATGTATACACACATCATATATACATATCCTATTATATATTATACAATATGTATATAATGTGTATCTACTATATGTATAAGATATGTATATACCCATAGATATACACATGCATCAAATATACATATTCTATTATATATTATATATTACCATATAAATATATATCCTATGTAGGATATAAATATAAGTATGTGTGTGTGTATATATGTGTGTATATATATATATATATATATATATATATATACATATGTATCCTATTTAGAGAGAGAGATTTATTTTAAGGAATTGGCTCATATGATTGGGGGCTGGCAAGTCTGAAATTTGCAGGGCAGGCAGGCAGGCTGGAGACATGCAGAAAAGTTGATGTTGAAGTTTGAGTCTGAAGGCAATCTGGAAGCAGAATTCCTTCTTCCTTGGGTAGCTCAGTCTTTTTTCCTTAAGGCCTTCAGCTGATTAGATAATGTCCACCCACATTATGGAAGGCAATCTAATTTATTCAAAATCTACTCGGTTAAATGTTAATCACATCTAAAAAACACCTTCACAGCAACATCTAGATGAGTGTTTGACAAACATATGGGCCACATAGCCTAGTCCAGTTGACATAGAAAATTAGCTGTCACACTATCCCTTTACTAACACCAAGGATATTATTTGGATCATATTAGTTCATGTACATGATTTGGGAAACTTGGGCAGGTTACCCTGTGTCTCTAAACCTCAGTTTCTTCATCTGTAAAATGCAGGTAAGACTACCTGCCTCTTAGCGTTGTGGTGAGAATTAATGAGGCAGTCCAAATAAAAAACGAACACAGGGCCTTGACACAAAGAAAATTCACAAATAATGTTTCTTTTTATTATTATTATGCTGTTAGTAATAATTTTAAATGCTATTTATTTTATTTATTTATTTTTTTTGCGGTACGCGGGCCTCTCACTGCTGTGGCCTCTCCCGTTGCGGAGCACAGGCTCCGGACGCGCAGGCTCAGCGGCCATGGCTCACGGGCCCAGCCGCTCCGCGGCATGTGGGATCTTCCCG
>NC_041229.1:45655718-45701721 GCF_002837175.3 Physeter macrocephalus
GGCCATGGCTCACGGGCCCAGCCGCTCCGCGGCATGTGGGATCTTCCCGGACCGGGGCACGAACCCGTGTCCCCTGCATGGGCAGGCGGACTCTCAACCACTGCGCCACCAGGGAAGCCCTTAAATGCTATTTATAAGCAATGACTATTTTAAGTTAAAATGCCAAGAGAAACCTAATTTTACTATTTCCTGCTAATTGCTTTTTATAATAACCAAAACTGCTTCTTTCAGTCTCACAAACTAGCCTGTTTATTTAAAATGGAGGGTGATTTTTTTGCTGGGTAAACTAACCTACAAACTTATATCTCAGCAATCTGTTCTCCAAAGCCCAAATTGATCTTTCTAAACTCTGAATCTGATTTATGCAGTCATCCCACAAATGTTTACTGAGCTCATCCTTTGTGACAGACACTTGATAGATGTGGGCTGCAAACATGCAAAGGATGCAAAGATGCTGCACTCTGGAATTTAATCAACTGGGGAGATGAGATTGCAAACCATTATAGCTACTATTTATTGAAGACCTACTAAGTGGCAAGCACTTTGCACTGATTATGGCATTTAATCTCAACTCTGACTTTATGATGTGGGAATGAGCCCATCCTACAGATTAGAACTTGGCATCAGAGAAGTTAAATGGCTTGCCCAAGGAAACAAAGGAAATAAATGCTGGAAAGAAGGATAAATACTGGAATGGGCATTTGAACCCTTTTCTGTCTGGCTCGATTCCTATGTGCTCTTCTGCCTTTCAATTACAAACAGTGGGAATTCAGTGAGATAATTGTTGAAGAAGAGATTTGTAGAACATTCAGTGAGGGCACAGGAAAAGGCATCCCTAACTGCCTCGGTGAGTCAGACACAGCTTTGCAAAGGTCATGCTAACCCTCCGTTTAAAATTACCACTGCCTTCAGGGGAAAAATAATCCAGAATATCAGCATGGCACAAGGCACTGCCTGGTAGCCCTCATTCACTCCAATGTGGCACTGAGCACTTCACACTTTCTTATCTGCTGACTTTTATGTGTTTTTCCATGCATACCACCCTCCTCTTTGACTAAATCCTACCCATACTTCAAGATTCCGTTTAGATGGGAATCCTTCCCTGACACTCTCTGCCCCACATTCTAGGTTAGCTGCACTGTTTTCATGTGTCTGTCATAGCACTGAGCACACTGTATTTTATTTTGGTTGGCAGGCTTCCTCACTAATTTAAATCCTAGAGGGTAAAAATGGGACTTTAATTTCCATACTCCATCACTAAGTGCAAGGCATGACACAGAATATTTGATATAATTGCAAAATAACAGAATCACACAGATCTATTTATGCTCATGCAATGCAATGTGTATTTGGAGGCACTTAATCCTCTTTGAATTACACTTAACCATCCCTTCTTACACCTCCATGGTAACCATGAGAGCAGTCCCCACCCCCCAACTTCTGGAATCACAACCCTCATTATTTATCTATCTGGTACTATTTTGTAACATCCTTCTTCTATTTATTACAACTGTGTAGTAGTCAAGCAGAAAAATAAGTTCAATGTTTGTTGAATAGAAATAAATTGATGCTGGCATCGTATGGTGTAACAGATTCAGTAGGTAATTGCTGTAGAAAAGTCAAGGATGGCCTATGTATGTTAGCAAGAGGGAGTGTTATGAAGGTGATAGAACTGTTCTGTATCCTGACTGAGGTAATGGTTACATGAATGTACACTTATGTCAAAATTCATAGAATTGGGCTTCCTTGGTGGCGCAGTGGTTGAGAGTCTGCCTGCCGATGCAGGGGACATGGGTTCGTGCCCTGGTCCGGGAAGATCCCACATGCCGCGGAGCGGCTGGGCCCGTGAGCCATAGCCAGTGGGCCTGCGCGTCCGGAGCCTGTGCTCTGCAACGGGAGAGGCCACAACAGTGAGAGGCCCGCGTACCACAAAAAAAAGAAAAAAAAGAAAAAAAAAAGGTAAAATTCATAGAATTTTATACCAAAAAAGTCAATATTACCATAGTCTAACAGAAATAGAAGGAAATCAACACGTGGAAAGTGTACATGGTGAAAGACTGAATATACAATCAGACAGTGGTCAGATCATACATGACAGTAAAACTCTGACCTATACCCCTGCAACAACCAGCCCGGGGAAGCCGAACCACAACTTCTGGTCACAACTTGGTTAGTGACTACCAGCCTACCTACCTTTTGTCCCTACTTCCATCTCTGGACAAATCAGAGCCGGCCAACCAATCATATAGGAGGCCCTGCTTCTAATTAGCCCACTTCTAGCTTCCCCAGGCCAACGACCTTCAACCAGGGCACATTTGAAGGATTCTTTTTTCTTCCCTATAAAGTTTCCCAGTCTCCTGCCAGGCTTTGAGTCTCTGTCAAACATAATGATGGTGGCTGACTCTCTTGCTGTAGCAAGCTCTGATAAACAGGGTGGTTTTTTTTCTTATATGGGTTGGCTTCATTCCTTTCCACAATAGTATGCTATCGTTTGGGTTAAAATAGAAGTAAGTGTGTGTGTGTGTGTGTGTGTATGTTTGTATATGCATAGGATACAACTAAAAGTGTACACACAGACACACACACACGCATACATACACACAAACAGAAACAATAGATGTTGCTTCCCAGCTAGGGAATTGGCTGGCTGGGGTACAGAGCTACTAGTAAGGCTGTATTTTCAGGGTGTTCCCTTTTGAACCTTTTAGATACACCCCCTCCCCATCAATCAATGAATTAATTTAAAACTAAAACGTGAAACTCACTAAAATATGAACATTTCCTGATTAAAAGGAGTTCTTTTTATTATTCAGGTTTACCACAAATGATCACAAATAGTCTCTGAAGGTAACCAGCTTGAAATGGGGAGCTATTGCTTAATGAGTACAAGGTTTCAGTTTGGGAAGATGAAAAAGTTTTGGAGATAGGTGGTGGTGTTGGTTGCATAACAGTGTGACTGTACTTAATGCCATTGAACTGTATACTTAAAAATGGTTAAAATGGTAAATTTTATGTTATGTATATTTTACCACCATAAAAATATTATTATATTTAGGATAAATCAGTGGTAAAGTATTTGGTGAGTTGCTTAACAGCTCTGAGTCTCATTCACCCCATGAGTAAATTGGTGACAGTACAAGCTTGAGAGAATTGTGGGAGGATTCATTGTTACTTCATATGTGCAGTTCCTGTCATATATTAAGTGCATCAGCTGGGCAGGCTAACTGCTGAGGAAAATAGAACCCAACATTCATCATAGCTCAGATACAGTGGATGTTTCTTTCCTGCTCACAGAATAGGACAGAGAGGGTGAATGAGTCAGCAATGGCTCACCTTCATGCAGTCATTCAGGAACCCAGACCAACGGTGGTCCTGCCATCTTCAACACGTGGCTTGCAAAATCTCCCTGGGGAATTGTCTCTATCGATCCAGCTCAAATGGGGAAGGACACATGGGAGGCTCCTGTGGGCCGTGGCTGGGATGGAGGCCTGTCACTCTATTTCTGTTTAGGAATACCAGATTTAGAAAATAAAAATGCAGGACAAGCATTTTGTATTTTATCCAGTTAAATTTGAATTCCAGATAAATAACAATATTTTTAGTGTAAGTCATATGTTCCATGCAGTATTTGGGACATATTTATACTAAAAATTTATGTCATTTATCTAAAATTCAAATTTAACTGGGCATCCTGTATTTTATCTAGCAACCCTAAGGCCACATTCCATTGGTAGAACTCAGTCTAACAGGCCCACGTATGACTACAGCGGAGGCTGGGAAATGTAGTTTAGCTGTTTCCCAAGAAGAACAGAATATGGATTTTGTTAAGTAACTAGCAATCTATGCCCTGTGAAGAAATTAACTTAGGTCCCTTCCCTTTCTCTGCAGTACAGGTGTTACGGGACCTACAGAAGTAACAGAAAATAGTGGTTCTTGAGCTTTCGCATGCATTAGAATCTTCTGGAATACTAGTTAAAAGATTCACATCTCTTGCCCCTGCCTCAGCTATTCCAAATCCTTTCGAATCTTGGGGCTCAGAATCTTCCTTTCTAACCAGCACCCCAAGTGGTTCTATTGCAGACAGTGGCAGAGCTCACACTTTGAGCTCTTGGGAACTAAGATGTATGTACATGAAAAAAATTAAAGAATCATCAAACAGTTTGAAATGAAGCCATCTGTGGGAGGGCAGCAGCTTTAGATTTTGCATCGCAATGGAGAAGGGTATCGTTTTCAACCAGTGTGTGCAGGAGGCTGACCTGGAACGCTGGCCTCGAACTTTGGGCTCAGAACACAATTCAAGCACGTGCCAAAAACAGGCTCAACAGAAGTACTGCCATTTGGTACAAGTCCTCAGTAGACTACAGAAATAAAATAACAAGAAGACAGTGACATAACTCGGGCGTCTTTCATCAGCGTCAGATAGTCCTGGCACAGTCTCCTCTCTGAGCTTCGTGTTGAACCTCTGGGGCCAGCAGAGCATCTGTGTGGCCCTTAATAAGCCGCCTCCTTGGAGTGATTTGAGTCGCAAAGCTGACTGCTGTCTCAGGCAGTTTAAAGAATGTGATTTGTTATTTCTTAACAAATCCTCCGGTAATGTTTGAGATCCCAGCATTCATTTGTATTCATTTTGGAAGCTGGCACCCAGAGCTTACAGGACTGGTTAGAAAATTGACAATCTGCTCCAGCGGAACTCAGGCAGGTGTTATTAACTTTACCTGAATTGATCTCAACTAGATCACTGTCAGGGATGATGTGGTAACAATTGATTTTTTTTCCAGCTCCGAGAGAGTTATCAATTTACTTATTTCCATTTCCCTGCAGTCTTTTTTTTCCCCTTTTGCTTGCAGGTTTATGACAGCATTTTTTTCTTCTTGTTTTCTCATTTCAATGTGTAAATAGTGTGCTTTGAAACACAGTGTTTAGAGAGGAAAGGCAATGGCACTTAGTAGTTTCAAAAACAACTCATCCAAGGCCATACACATGGCAGCTGTAGAAGATGTTTAAACAGACAGTGAGAGAAAGAAGGGCACACTCTTGGAACACAATGCATTTCAACTGTGTGCCCCCCCAAATTCACATGTTGAAGCTTAACCCCCAATGTGACCATATTGAGAGATAGGGCCTTTATAAAGGTAAAAAGATTAAATGAGATCGTAAGGGTGAGTTCTAATCCAACAGGGCTTGTGTCCTTGTAAGAAGAGGAAGAGACACCAGGCAGGCACATACACAGAGGAAAGGCCATGTGAGGACACAGTGAGAAGACGGTCATCTGCAAGCCAAGGAGAGAGAAACCAAACCTGCCAACACCTTGACCTTGGACTCCTAGCCTCCAGAACTATGAGAAAATTACTTTCTATTGTTTAAGCCGCCCAATCTGGGGTATTTTGTTACGGCAGCCCAGGCTGACTAATGCACCTACCTAGCCAGTCCCCTTTGAGGAGTATGCCCTGTGCTATGGTGTTTGCTAATGGGCTTGGAAAAGAGCTGCATCTCTTCTCTCAGCATCAAGGTGAATCAAGGCACCAAGATGCATATTCCAGGCATGCACATCCTGTTGCCCAAACCTAGACTTTGCACCTTCCTCTCCCTCTGTCCTCACCTGCATCAGGAGTCAGTGCAGACACTCGGGCCTTACAGGGAAGGATGGAGCACGCAGTCTCCATCTCTCTGGGACGGCTGGCCCTGGCCCTGCCGTTTCCAAGCACCATGACCTTGGGCACTGTGAGCTTGGGCAGTGCAGCTCTATAGACTTCAGTGTTATTATCTGGAGAATAGGGAGAATAAAACCGGTTATTACATACTTGTTGTTACAATGATCCAAGAGAATAAAATATGTGAAAGTATTTTGTATGATGTAAAGTACAAAACACAGATAAACTATCAACTGATAATGAGCGTGGCAAGGCTGTGATAGTAGAGGGTATAAAAGTCACTCTATCTGTTACCTTAGAAAAATAATTCAGCAATTTATATTTTAAACTGGTGACTACTGGCCCAGGGTGGGGTGTGGAATCAGCTCTTCTACTGGCTAGAAATTGTATTTATTTTAACAAAAACAGTAAGAGGTTCTGTGCCAACAGGATGTGTAAATTAAAGATGTAGGAGTAAACTAGGATAAATTGTATATAATTCAATGTATGGTGAAAAGTCAGGAAAGCTGGTTCCCTAAAGCATAGGGCTCTAGACTCAAAGTCCTGAGTCAGAATTCTGAAGACAAAAGATGTTTTCATCTTTTCCTTACAAACTGTATTGTAGGCAGGTTATTTAATCTTTCTAAGTTCTGTGAGTTGAAGGTTAAATGAAATAAAGTATGTATATAAGAACTACTATCATGCTTTTTGTATAGGAAATGTGCATTAATATTTCTTGCCCTGGCTCTACCAATCGTTCATCGTGTGACCTTGAACTCACCCTTTCTAAGCCCACATTTTTTCATCTGGACGCTATGGACTTTCTTGTTCTGCTGGGACTTCCTTCTCTTCTAACACACTATGATTTTAAAATAATGACCATGTGGCTGTATCACAAGGCTGATAAAAAATTCAGGCTTCTAATGTAACTGTGAAATAAGAGTTACAGATCAGGACTACACAAACAAATAAACGAAAATAATGAGTTGATTTGAAAATGGCTTTTGGTAAAAATGTTCTACAGGATCATAAATGGAAAACTGTGTCTCAAGAATCTGTTTCCTTGAATTGGCCATTCAAAAAACGTTCCTTGGGAAACCCTTTTCATGAAGATGGCGCCGAAGGTGAAGAAGGAAGTCCCTGCCCCTCCCAAAGCCAAAGCAAAGCAAAGGCTTTGAAGGCCAAGAAAGCAGTGTTGAAAGGCGTACACAGCCACAAAAAAAAGAAGATCCGGACGTCACCCACCTTCCACCGGCCCAGAACACTGCGGCTCAGGAGGCAGCCCCCTCCCAAAGCCAAAGCAAAGCAAAGGCTTTGAAGGCCAAGAAAGCAGTGTTGAAAGGCGTACACAGCCACAAAAAAAAAGATCCAGATGTCACCCACCTTCCGACGGCCCGAAACACTGCGGCTCAGGAGGCAGCCCAAATATCCTCGGAAGAGCGCCCCTAGGAGAAACAAGCTTGACCACTATGCCATCATCAAGTTCCCCCTCACCACCGAGTCAGCCATGAAGAAAATAGAAGACAACAACACACTGGTGTTCACTGTGGATGTCAAGGCCAACAAGCACCAAATTAAACAGGCTGTGAAGAAGCTCTATAACATTGACATGGCTAAGGTCAACACCCTGATCAGGCCTGTTGGAGAGAAGAAGTCATATGTTCGACTGGCTCCTGACTATGATGCTTTGGATGTTGCCAACAAAATTAGGATCATCTAAACTGAGTCCAGCTGACTAATTCTAAATATAAAAGTTTTCACTATAAAAAAAAATAAAAATGTTCCTTGGTGGTGCAGTGGTTAAGAATCTGCCTGCCAATGCATGGGACACGGTTCAATCCCTGGTCCAGGAAGATCCCACATGCCGTGGAGCAATTAAGCCCGTGAGCCACAACTACTGAGCCCACGTGCTGCAACTACTGAAGCCCGTGCGCCTAGAGCCCATGCTCTGCAACAGGAGAAGTCACTGCAAATGAGAAGCCTGTGCACCGCAACGAAGACCCAACACAGTCAATAAATAAATAAATAAATATAAAACGCTGCACTCAACAGCTGTAGAATACATTCTTTTCAAGGGCGCACACAAAATTTACAAACATTAACCACGTTCCGAGCCATAAAGCAAGTAACAAATGTCAAAAAAAATGAATATAGAATTCAATTAAACCAGAATTTAAAAAAACGTTTATCACGTACTATTCTGTGCAGAGCACAGTTCTAGAAGCTAGGGATGCCCCCCACGGGGGCAAAGCCAGCTTTGAGGA
The DNA here is from genome assembly GCF_002837175.3 of Physeter macrocephalus. NCBI lineage: Eukaryota > Metazoa > Chordata > Mammalia > Artiodactyla > Physeteridae > Physeter > Physeter macrocephalus. The sequence goes on from NC_041229.1 coordinate 45,663,613, forward strand.
GCACATGTATGGCAGTACTGTAGAGTTTAGAGCACCCACTACTACATGGAGCACAGGACTTGGGAATGGACTAGGGGAGAGCCAGCCAAGCACTGAGAGGAGGATAAGAGGGAAGAGATATGGGAACATATGTATATGTATAACTGATTCACTTTGTTGTAAAGCAGAAATTAACACACCACTGTAAAGCAATTATACTGCAATAAAGATGTTAAAAAAAAAGATGTAGAGTTGGATATTGGTCTCTAATATAATGAGGTGGAACAATCCAAATGAACACAGCTCCGCTGGGCTGGGTTTGTCAGCAGCGGAGCCAAAGCCACCTCAGCCTCTATCCTGCTTAGGGACTGGGGGAAACCCCCGAGACTCAGCCCAGGACCCAAAGTCTGTCCTTATTTACATTCCAGAATCACTCTCTGTTTCTGAAGCCACTACCTGGCAAAGAGGTCAAGTAATGAAATCAATCCTCTGAGTTTTGTTTTGTTTCTTTCTCATCTGTGCAATGAGACCGACTTCACAGGGTTTTTCTAGAAATAAAATTAGATAACATATATTAAAATGCTTAGCGAAACTACACAAATAAAAACTCATCATTGCTGCCATCGTTTGTCTCCAAAGGATTTGCCCCATGAAACGACCCACTTCAGCCTGCTTTTGCAGCAGATGGCTGCCAGAAATATCAATAGCAGCAAGTTTTCCAGTCATTCTTCGAATTCTCTTTAGTGTTCATTATCACCTTTATTGACTTAGCCCAGCTGCAGACACCAGCCCAACTCTATCATTCTGTCACCAGGACTTGTCTGGATAATTTGTGGTTTCAAGATGAGGAAGATGCTGGGATAGGAAGGGAAGGGCAGTAATAGCTGGCACAGCCCGCAGGCAACCTCCTTCCCACACCTCCTCCATCCTGGCTGGGTCCCCACAGAGGAGGGGAAAGACTAGTTCTGTCTGATCCTGGGATCAGGAGGGCCCGAAGCTGTGGAGTCTGTATCTGTATTCAAGAGAAGAAAACTTCAGCAGAGCCAGTCATTGCTTCCATGTGAGGCCTCCTACAGCTGTCGAGATTTAGAAGGAATGTGATGCAGTGGGAATAACAACAATAATGGCCTCCATTTGTTGGGGGAGAACTATGTGCCAGGCTCTCTGTAGGTGCTTCATAAACTGCCTAGATTCAAATGCCAGCTTTGCCCATCCCTAACTGTGTGGCCTTGAGAATGTTACTTAGCCTCTCTGTGCCTCAATTTCCTCCTATGCAAAATGTTTCATTGAGGGTTGTTTGGAAGATTATGTAAATAATCATTAATAATAATAATTTTATAACATATAAAATGTATACAAATATAAAATATAAATACATAAAATATAAATAAATGTGTAAACTGTATGCTAAATAATATATAGAGCTATATACATTTATAAAACTCAGACAGATGTCTGGGACATAGATACCATATTCAGTATTATTAGTAATCATGATTGTCATTAATCATCATTATTATTATCAATTATCATTATCATTATTATTCTAAATCTTCTGGGTTCATTTCCTATTGCTGCTGTAACGAATTACCACAAAGTTAGTGGCTTTAAACAACACAGACTTATTATCCCACAGTTCTGGAGGTCAGAAGTCCTAAAGTCAAGGTGTCAGCAGAGCTGTGTTCCTTCAGGAGGCTCCAGGGGAGAATTTGTTTCCTTGCCTTTTCCAGCTTCTAGAGTCTAGCTGCTTTCCTTGACTCATGGCTCTTTCCTTGCATTACTCCAACCTCTGGTTCCATTGGCACATCTCCTTCTCTGACTCTGACCATCCTACCACTCTCTTATGAGGACTCTCTGTTGGACCCAAGAGAGAAATCCAGGATGATCTTCCCATCTCAAGATCCTTAACTCAGTCACATCTGCCAAGGGCTTTTTGCCATGTAAGGTAACATATTTACAGATTCTGGGATTAGGATGTAGACATATTTGAGGAACCAGTATTTCCCAAGAGTGAAATCTTTGTAGGGGGATTTTACAGTGAGGAACTGAGACTTGGAGGCATTACAAAAAGCTAAACATGCTAGAGGTGGGTTCTGAATACAGGACAGTCTTGTGGTAAAACCCATATTCTTTGTGCCAACAGCTTCTAGCCATGGAAATGGAGGCTTTGAGTCAGCTTCCCAGCTCTGCTACCAAGCTGCCCAATGGCCCTGGGCTATGGAGAGGTGCCGGTCAGAGAATGGCTATGAAGTGGCTTTAAACTATGCTTCACAGGTACAAGGCAGCCCTAGCCTTTGTGTGGGTGTCCAGATGGGAAAATCAGGGCTCAGGGAGCTGAGTGACTTGCCAAGGACAGCCAGTAGGTAAATGATGGAACCAAGATTTCACCTTAAATTTGCTTGACTCCAAGGAAAATAACACCTCATTCAGTAGAAACAATTAAAGAGCCATTGCAAAAGAAATGTGGTTTTGAGATTCTCAAGTTGAGTACATAAGGTGTAACCTTTTAATCCACTCAAGTAGATAACCTTTCAAGTAGAGAACATAAATTGCATCTATGCAGTCTTGCACTTTATACACTAAAATCTTTATACGTTCAACATGGACACAGTTGGGGTGCACTTCCTGCATTTGATTAAAGCAGAGACGGACTTTTGTTTTTTTACTTACTGCACCCAAGTGTAGCAGACCCCTTCCTACTTCTGTTTGTGTTACCAAGCCACATGGCATAAGCACTACAGGGCAGAGCTGCCTTCCAGAGGCTGCTTCTGCTTCGTTTGTGCTCCCAGTTCTAGCAGCTCATACATATGTCTAGCTTGGGTAGTAGAGACCATAAACTTTTTGTCATAAACTTACCTATTATATTGGGGGAAAGAGAAGGAAGTCCTGCCCACATTTCCCATCATAGGCTTTGTGCTATAACACAGTACACCAAGAAGCCCTGCACAAGGGAGGACTGGACACATGCCCAGTGACCAACAGAATTGGTACTTTGTTCCCCATTTGGCTACTGTTCCTGGTAAGCACAGCTCCCTCAGCAGGAAACCCCAAGGTAGCAGAGGATGGAGCCCCCAAACCCCATCTTGGACCCCAGTACCATGCATTCTTCAGAGCTCAAGCTGAGTCAAACTCTACTTTTATGTCTGTGGCATCAAGTCCTCCTAATGTTGGCACGCATTCACCATATACTTGTCCTTCATCATATACTTTTCCTTCCTCACTCTTATTCCAATTTGTAATCTTACCTTTGTCTGGGAGATGATTTGATAAATACCTTATCTTCTCTGTCATGATACAAATGCTGAAAGTGAGAATATGAAAAAAGAACAATGTTGACTTTGCTTTCATGTATCTTTTGTGCCAGTCTCATGGTAGGTACTCAGTAAACGTATGTTGAATGAATGAGTCGAATAACTCGTCAAAGGGCTGACGTATAATTTTCTACTGTTTTTATGTTGTGATCGCAGAACTTGGCAATATCTGGGGTTACACTATCTGAGGATTTTCTGGGACTTTCTTTCATAGGACAGATTAGTGACTACTAATTGCTTCAGGATTCTTTCAAGAGGTAAAGCAACTTATGAAAGTGAATAAGGCAAGGATCTGAGATAGCACTAAATTGTTGAACAGACAATTGAAATACTTTGCCTGCTAGAAGAGAATCAGGGCAAAGATTGACCTCCCTCTGCTTGGCAAATTATGTGAAAGAAAAAGATCACTTCTGGTCCCTCTATATTCCATATTGCCCTGCAACAGCAGAGAATGTTTTGCCAATTTTTTCTTCTCATGTATTATCAGCAGGTCACTGTGGAAAACAAAATAATGCCTAATTCTTTCATGGTGCTCACAATATGCCAGGTATGGGTCTCAGCCACTTTACATATATGAATCTTTATCATTACCTATGAGGTAGGTACTATTATTATCCATTTTACAGAGGAAAAAATAAGGCATAGCTAGTAACCTACAGGACTGGGGATTAACCTGAGAAATTATGAATTTAATAGCCCTTCATGCCTCTGCTGTGCTACTCTACTATGCTGATCCAGATAATGGGGGGGTGAGCTTTGTTAAGAGGAGGATCCAGAGAAAAGCATGAGGGAGGGAGAGGAAGAAGAGTTACACTAAAAGGAAACAGGAAGCTCTCAGAAAAGAAAAATAATAATGTGGGAGGATGGCAGTTACCAACCATGTGGGCTGGTTTTAGGGAGAGTATTCCTTGATACCAAGAGAGTGAGAGACCAGGAAAATTTGGGAGAACAGCTGTTTCTTAGATGAAGGGTTTTGAGAGTATCAACAATGAAAAGAGAGAACTTTAAAGGTATTTCCCTGTGTTCTAAGAATATACTTCACCACCACCCCAATACTTAAAGGTGATTTTTGAGAGGCATAGGAAAGTTTTGGACTTATTTAAAGTATATTTTTATAGGATGTCTGTTCATTTGAACTGACACTAATTTGTTACCTTTGAGTTTCATATAAAATATCCCAATTTATCCATACAATGGAACTATAAGATAGATACTACTATTTCCATATTGTAGCTGAAGAAAGTATAGATCAGAGAAGTTAAGTAATTTGCTTAAGACCACACAGAAAGTAAATACCAGAGCTAAGATCTGAACTTAGGTCTGACTCCAAAAAGCCCTGCTCTCACTGTACACACTAAATCTATACAAGTTGGTTGGTATCTCCTGTGACAAGACCAAAGTCACACATAGAATGTTCTAGAACATCAGCCTCTCAACTTTAATTCTAGCAATCCTATGGCTTCCTTTACTGGCTACTTTACTTTCCTCCAAAATACATTCTATATACACTCTCAGGACATTTAACACATATCAACAGAAAGAAGGGAAATTCTGGACTGGAAGAAAATGATAATTTCCAAAAGAACTTCTCTAGAATGTTACTGATACTTGAATTTGACCCTTACCATCCTCAAAAATGAAGATACAAATATATGGTAAAATATATGTATATATACACATATATGTAATTTGCTGTTCTTTGACATTGACCTTGTGGTGAAATGGAAGACCATGTACTATATTGGCTAACAGCTTTGATTTTGGTGGGAGACACACTTGGATGTAAGCACCAGTCTGCCTCTTAGTAGCTATGTGATCATGGGCACTTAATTCAATCACTCTGGGTCCCAATTTCCTCATGTGTAAAAATGAGGATAATTATTCCTCCCTCATAGGATTTTGCTGATTAAATAATATATGGAAACCACTTAGCACAGGCCTGGCACCAAAATGAGCATAAAATAAGAGATTGCTTTTATTACTTCTGATAAAACTCTTTCATTTTCATCAGAATTAATTTAACTTCTCTCACTACCAATCATAGAAAGCAATGGCCACAATCACTGGCCTCAGCATGTAAAGGACCATGAATCATGTGGCCATAAGGTCATTCATCCATCTTAATGGTACAATTAAATAACTCATTTCCTCCTTTGGACCTTAATTTTTAATCTACGATAGAATATTATCATCAGTTAAACAGTGGTCTCTATGTTCAGTTCTGACTAAAATGCCAGTTCCTATTTATACGTCAACAGTACCCTCTTTAAACCTTAAGAACAGTGGTTCTTCATCACAAAGTCCTTACCAGGTCATCCTGATTGAAACCGTACTGACACAGGACATTCTACTCTAATGAACAGTTGGCGATTCTATCAAAAGCTGTAACTTCCATCTCCTCCTGAGGAGGAAGCATTTCCATCTAGATCCTGAGGGAATGGGAGGAGTTTGTAACCCAGGAAGGCAATTAGACTTAGCTCTGATTCCCTCCCACCAAATGACCACACAGGGTGATGCCATAGCAATCAGGTGAATCCAGCTCTGGGGATAAAGATACATACTAATTATAGTTGGAGCAGCTCCAGACATTGTAGTGTAATTCAATACAAATACTCCAACGAATACTCCAGCGGAACTGACCACATTGCTTAATAATGTAAAGCATACGTATACCCACACAATTCTTTTCATCTCTCATGAAAACATAATCACATGTAAGTGACTGATTCACAGAATCATTAATTCATTTATGGATTCAAGCACCTTTACTGAACACCTACCAATATGCTAGATGTTAAACACATGGAAAAATGAAAATGTAGTTTTTGCCTCAAGTCTAGTAAGGAAAACAATCAGTGTGATACCTGTGTGATAAGGCCATGACAGTACTATGAAAGCACCCAAACACATGTGAGGGTGTAAGGAGGCACTGTGCTGATAAGTAGCTCTGGGGGTGGGAGAAGCTATGATTTATAGCATTTTCTGATTTCTGTGGTGTAAAAATTCTCACCAAGGCTGATTTCAAGCTACCAACAAGACATCACTGAACACAGAATTGGTAAGAGTGATGCATAATTAGCTCTTATAAGCCAATACACCCTGACAGTATAGGGCAGGTTCTCAGAAGCACCGACAAAGGCTTTCTGGTGTGTTTGAACTTTCAACTAAGAGTTCTCTTGGGACTTCCCCGATGGTGCAGTGGTTAAGAATCCACCCGCCAATGCAGGAGACATGAGTTCGATCCCTGGTCTGGGAAGATCCCACATGCCGTGGAGCAACTAAGCCCGTGTGCCACAACTGCTGAGCCTGCGCTCTAGAGCCCGCAAGCCACATCTACTGAGCCCACGCACCATAACTACTGAAGCCCACATGCTTAGAGCCTGTGCTCCACAACAAGAGAAGCCACCGCAATGAGAAGCCCGCGCACTGCAACAAAGAGTAGCCCCTGCTCGCCGCAACGAGAGAAAGCCCGCACGCAGCAAAGACCCAACGCAGCCAAAAGAAAATAAATAAATAAAAATAAAATAGTGATTTTTTTTTAAAAAAAAATAAGAGAGTTTTCTAAACAGAAAGATTTTCCCCAAAAGCTGGGGAGCTCAGGACCCACAATATTTATTAAATTCCAAGCAGGGAGTCTGGATCAACCTAAGCTCAGAGAGTTATTTTGTCATTGAGGGCAGAGCTGCCTGACTGCTGGGTTCCACCTATGTTTACTTGTGTCTGGGAAGAGTATTTGGCATTCTGGAGTGGTATGTTAGCTCAGATTACCAGCCACATGCCCTTGGAATAAAGATTCACTGAACCTGCTGTCAGAAGAATTTCCTCTGTGGTGGCAGAGTGAAATCACCCTTTTTGGTGGAATACAGTTAAATCAATAAGCTGTGATGTTTAAACACATCTCAGAAACTGCCCAGACCCTGACCTGAGTTTCAGAACATCACAAAAGCGAAACTTTTCCTGCTTTGTATAGTGATTCAAGGATACTAGGGAAGTTATTCATAAAATTTAACTGCTCTCTATACTTTAATTCCTTGGTCTAGCCATCTGTAAATGAGGCAGATCCCTTTTGTTTCTCTAGTAAATTTTCGTTAAATGTATCTTTCAGAGTAATAGACCCATGTAATGTTAGATGAGTAATGCAAAAAATAAATAGATTTACTTCTGTATGATCCAAATATTTGAGAAACTCTGATTTCATATTTGGTGGGTTTCTTTAGTGCAGGATTTCTCAGAGCCTTTATTCTACGTTAATTATGGCTACCTTATTGAGCCATATTAAGCTATATGTCAGACAATGTGCCAAGCACTTTAAATACATTACCTCATTTAATCTTTTCATCAAATTTGTGAAAAAGATATTATCATCTACATTTTTTGAGGATGAAACTATGGCTCATAAAATCGAAATACCGTGTTTAGTGTCATAAACTCAATGAACAGATCTTTTTTTTTTTTGGCGGTACGTGGGCCTCTCACTGTTGTGGCCTCTCCCGTTGCGGAGCACAGGCTCAGCGGCCATGGCTCACGGGCCCAGCCGCTCCACGGCATGTGGGATCCTCCCGGACCGGGGCATGATCCTGTGTCCCCTGCATCGGCAGGTGGACTCTCAACCACTGCGCCACCAGGGAAGCCCCAATGAACAGATCTTGAACCCAAACCTCCCTTACTTCAGAGCCCATGCTCTTAAACTTTGTGCAGTATGCTCCCTATACTATGAATCTCTAGCTGTGGGGCAGTGTGTGCACTCTTTTCTAAACATATTTGAGGATTAAATGATTTTCCATAGCGCCTTCTTGCTGCACCAGTGTTCAACAGAGTATGCTTTGTGAAACGCTACACCACTATAGTGGATGATAAAGCCCTTTGTCTCTGACCCAGGAGTTTTGTGTTTTCTATCTACACCCAAGCAACTATGTGAGGCTAGTTTATTAGCTTACGCAATTGTTCTGCTTCTAGCTTTTCTCTGCACTTGTCAAACTTATTGAGTAGGGTAAAATCCTAACAGATGGCATCATAAGGGAACATATGGTGCTCCCTAAATTTAGTAGAATAAAGAGAAACCAAAAAGTACAGGATGTGACCAGTTTCTTGCATCATTCACTCCTTCTTTCTTTCAACAGACATATTTTGAGTCAATGCCCTTTGTCAGGCTCTGATATGGATGAGACGGCTCCTGGTTTCAGCAAGCTCTTTATGGAATATAATAAGCAATTAGGCAAATGCTGAAATTATAAGTGTGTCCTTAAACATATTCACACAACACCAAAATAAAAGGTCAATTCTGCAAAAGTTGTCCAAAAATTGGGTAATTTAAAGAAGAGGAAAGACGCTGAAATTGTCTTCAACCTAATTAGACAAGGTAGTGTATGTATAAGTATCTGGCACTGTGTAACTTGTGTGTGACCCCTTATAAGTGCTCAGTAATTCTTTCCTGAATCTTAAATTCAGATGACCTCTATGTTGTATACATTGCTTCCAGTTTCTTTGAAACCAAGTGAGCTGGTTGTTCTCATCCAAAAACAGACAAAATGTTAAAGCCATTCAAACCTAACAAATTGCCAGTATGTTTGAAAGAGCAGTCAAGCCATTCGTGGCATGAAATTACCTGTGTGCTGAACAATGAAATAACACAAAACACCAAGAACTGTTAGGATGCCCCTGGGAGATATTCCAGTTTTTAAATTTTAATGAATTAGAGGAGCAGAGAAGGAGAGAAATTATAGTATCCTCTTGTGAGGAGAACTGTTTGCCTTGCAGCTCAGAAGGCAAGGCCAACACTTAATGGTTCCAAATAGCCCTGAATGTTACTTGGTGATTTTTCCCAGGCCAGCTGGTTATACAGGTGACTGCTCTTATCATTGTAGCCAAGGCAATTGTATTTTTTGTTTTGTTTTGTTTTTTGTGGTATGCGGGCCTCCCTCTGCTGTGGCCTCTCCCGCCGCGGAGCACAGGCTCCGGACACGCAGGCTCAGCGGCCATGGCTCACGGGCCCAGCCGCCCCGCGGCATGTGGGATCCTCCCAGACCGGGGCGCGAACCCCGTTCCCCTGCATCGGCAGGCGGACGCGCAACCACTGCGCCACCAGGGAAGCCCAAGGCAATTGTAAAATATAGATAATATTTATCAAAAAGATGGTTGGAAAAATATGTCTATGGAGTTTGTCCATGTATTAATCCATTTAATAAACATTTATTGAGCTCCCATTTTATGTCAGGTAATATATGAGGTGCTGAGCCAGTATTTATATAATTCCTTGTCATGTGTTTGAGTTGTTAAAATAACTAAAGCTGACCTCAAACTCGGCAAAAACTTTGCAGAAAGATAGACATGTAACCCCTTATATTAGAATCCTTCTGAATGAACAAAGCATCTTCCTGTCCAAAAAGACATATTCTTCATGGAAAATCACCCAAAAGCTAAAGTTATTACAGGAAGATGGCAAACAGCCAACTCAGATTCATTTGTAAATGCTGCTGTAAGCAGCAACTTAGGAAGGACTGAGCAGCCTCTTCGGTGCCCTTTACAAGAGGGAAGGCAGAACAGTAACACACAGGCAGTAGAAATGAAATCTTGAGTTATAGATATGATTAACCAAAGAGCCAAGAATCTGGAAGACAAAGGCAAGTGAATGGCTCCTTGTATTTTACAAGGTCTGACCAGGTTTTCAGTTTAAAAATATGCAGGTAATTTGTGTTGGAGTTCTAGTGTGTCAGTGGATATTCTTGAAAAACTAAACCAGAAACGTTTCTGTCAGCATTAATTAAAATTAGATACTATAGAAGCCCAAGAAGGCATAATCCCTGGGGAAATGCAGAAATAAGGCTCCAGATAAATTCATGCTGCTGAAAGCATGGGAATGTCCTTTGGTATGGAGTATGGCCACCCGAGGTTCAAATGACAACATCTGAATAAATTTACATTGTTGCCCAACTGGAGATTTTATTTCCTAGCATCACTTGCAGCTAGTTGTGGTTATGTGATTAAGTTCTTGCCAGTGAGATGTGAGTGCAAGTGATGTGTGCACATTCTGTCTCAATTACTTAAAGTTGCCTGTAAAGTGGTCCAGGGCAGTGTTCAAGAGATGGCAGAGAAACAAAAGGGAGGACAGTCAGGTCCCTGTGTGTCCTCAGGGAGCCAAAATGCCCCACAGACCTGGACTGCTACCTGTGAGAGAATATTATATATATATATATATTTGGATCAAATTTTTAAAAATTTTTATTAGAGTATAGTTGATTTACAATGGCGTGTTAGTTTCAGGTGTACAGGCCATATACAACAAACCCATGGCAAACATCATTCTCAATGGTGAAAAACTGACAGCATTTCCTCTAAGATCAGGAACAAGACAAGGATGTCCACTCTCGCCACTATTATTCAACATAGTTTTGGAAGTTTTAGCCACAGCAATCAGAGAAGAAAAAGAAATAAAAGGAATCCAAATTGGAAAAGAAGAGAATATTGTATTTTGAAATCTCATTATTTCATTAACTATGAAATACTGTGTTTATGCCCTAACACAGTAATTCAGAGGAGGGCCTCTGAAGGCACTGACTTTTTTTTTTTTTTTTTTTTTTTGCGGTACACGGGCCTCTCACTGTTGTGGCCTCTCCCGTTGCGGAGCACAGGCTCTGGACGCGCAGGCTCAGCGGCCATGGCTCACAGGCCTAGCTGCTCCGTGGCATGTGGGATCTTCCCGGACTGGGGCACGAACCCGTGTCCCCTGCATCAGCAGGCGGACTCTCAACCACTGCGCTACCAGGGAAGCCTGGCACTGACATTTGAGGCAAGATGTGAATGATGAGAGAAAAACAATTATTTTGAAGAGTTGATGGAAAGATGTACTTGGGAGAGAGAATAAACAGTGCAGATGCCAGAAGGAGTTATTCTGTGTTCAAAGAGCCAAAAGAAGGCATCATCCAAGCACAGTAATGTAAGATAGCCTCTTACCCCACAAGCACTAAATGAGAAACACAGACATTTACCCAAGTTATCTCCAAACAGAGGCCCAGCTGTGATCACACAGATTCCAGAAGATGGTCTATACATTGTTTTGTATTCCTACATAATGTCCAGAGATATACCTAACTAGCCCTGGAAGAAGTAAAGCAATATCCATAGAAATGTCCCAGGTCCAGTAGTCACTGGCTGTGTCTACCCCTTGTTAATCCTGCTCCCTTATCTTTGTCATCCCTCTTTCTCCACACTCACTGTGCTCAAGCTTCCTTCCCCAGTTAAACTCAGCTCTCAGCAAAGAACCCAGAAAACTCCTTCAGACTAAAATAGAAGCAAATGGTTACCCTCAATCCATAATCCAGAATGAGAATATTCACAGTTTGACAAAACTTAACCTCCAGCCTGTCTAAAAGAAAATTCTTACACTGAGATTTAAGTGTGGGAGTTGGGACTAATGTCTAGCTAATTCAGCTACGTTGAGGCCACCCATATCCCAGCCTGATAAAAAACTTTATAGTCAGTCAAGACGTCATATTATTTGAGACTAAATTAAGCCAGGTATCTACCTTCTAAACCAGTAAAACCTAAGTATACAAACCTTAAATAAGCTTCATGTGCTTTTCTTCCCAAAATGAAGCTATGGAGAGGTGACCTGTTAAAACTTCTCTGGGGTCAATTAAGTGTGCTTGGTTCTAACTCTTTGACATAAATCACAGCAAGATCTTTTTTTGACCCACCTCCTAGAGTAATGGAAATAAAAACAAAAATAAACAAATGGGACCTAATGAAACTTAAAAGCTTTTGCACAGCAAAGGAAACTATAAACAAGATGAAAAAACAACCCTCAGAATGGGAGAAAATATTTGCAAACGAATCAACAGACAGAGGATTAATCTCCAAAATATAAAAATAGCTCATGCAGCTCAATATTAAAAAAACAAACAACCCAGTCAGAAAATGGGCAGAAGACCTAAATAGACATTTCTCCAAAGAAGACATTCAGATGGCCAAGAGGCACATGAAAAGCTGCTCAATATCACTAATTATTAGAGAAATGCAAATCAAAACTACAATGAGGTATCACCTCACACCAGTTAGAATGGGCATCATCAGAAAATCTACAAACAACAAATGCTGGAGAGGGTGTGGAGAAAAGGGAACCCTCTTGCACTGTTGGTGGGAATGTAAATTGAAACAGCCACTATGGAGAACAGTATGCAGGTTCCTTATTCAAAGAGACACATGCATCCCAATGTTCATTGCAACACTCTTTACAATAGCCAGGTCATGAAAGCAGCCTAAATGCCCGTCAACAGACGAATGGATAAAGAAGATGTGGTACATAGATACAAAGGAATATTACTCAGCCAAAGGAACAAAACTGGGTCATTTGTAGAGACGTGGTGGACCTAGATACTGGCATACAGAGTTAAGTAAGTCAGAAAGAAAAAAAACAAATATCGTATATTAATGCATATATGTGGAATCTAGAAAAATGGTACAGATGAACCAGTTTGCAAGGCAGAAATAGAGACACAGATGTAGAGAACAAACGTATGGACAACAAGGGGGAAAAGCAGGGAGGGGAATGAATTGGGAGATTGGGATTGATATATATACACTAATATGTATAAAATAGATAACTAATAAGAACCTGCTGTATAAAAAAAATAAAATTCAAAAAAAAAAAGTGTGCTTGGTTCTAGGCTGGTTAGTAGTGCCTCTGACAGAGAGAGTAGAGCAGGTGACCCAGACAGACAGGCAAGTGACAAGTGGCTTTTCACAGCTGGCCTCGGAAACACAGAGCCCAATGTAATCACATTTACTGCTATATTGAAAAAAAATCATCTCCACAATTAAATTTACTAGCCATTAAATAGTTATTGCTTTGTTTGTACCAAAGTGGTCGAATTGCATTTTTTGCTTTACTGGACTTTTTTATTTCCTCTAATGGCTAAGGATGCTTTCCTTGGCATAGAATTTGTATCTCTAACAGCATGCCCTGTTGGTTGTTTAAAAAGCTCTAAAAAGAAAGGAGACAAAGAAATCAAAGCTGGGAAGCAGCATGGCAGTGGTGCTGCAGGTCCCAGCCTGAAGGCCAAGAATTTTAGGGAGATGCAGAGTTATTTCAGGGAGCCCAGAACCATCCTCTGTGCACCAAGCATTGTCACAGCCTGCTTAAATGTCTTGCACACATGTCTGACCTACATATAATAAATAAAACTTTAACTTCAAAGTGGTGTTGCATTCATAATGGCTTTTTATCATTTATTATAATGTAGTAGTGTGTGATATTTTTTATTTGAAAAAGAAGCCTTCATTCTTAAAACCATAGACAATCACTGACATCATTATCTATACAATTTAACATCATATAAAGCTAACACAAGAATAGCCTTCAGTAAAGTAGCTTATTAGGAGTATGACTCTTCTCAGAACGATGGTCATGTCATAATGCAGAGTTTTCAACCCTTCAGGACTTTAGTTGAAGTGATGGTGGCTTTTGTAGGCACAAACTAGAGAGTAACTAAATTTTGGACTTATCAAAGTCTACAGATTTTCTTGAGAGAAATGGTTATGTATAAAGAATGTTCTCCCAAAATAGAAACTTCAGTAGGTAGGACATCAGCAGAAAATGTCAACCTGTTCACGCCTCTACATAAAAAAGAGGACATGGCCTTAGTCATTATTCACAACCTGGAGTTGCCAGGAACCCCAGTTCAACAGGAAATGTTCACTGGTTGTCATGTAAGGGAAATACAGCTCCCAGTTTGCACATATGCCTGAGACTCAACTCTGCCAGGGGACCAATATATTCTAGACAGGAACCAAAAGACTATGTCTGCCACCAGCTGCAACCTCCAAGGGGAAAAACCAGATCATAATTTTTCCAGCCCTGGGACCAAGAATGTTGGTCTGGGTGCAGGGAAGTTGTTGTGACTTCATATTTTATGACATGAACTGTTGCCTCATTTTCTTCAGGCCTGGAGGAAAGAAAGTTGACTTTGGTTGAAGCATGCAGTAGACAAAGTAGAATCAAACTGTCTATCTATAAATAGTTCAAGACAACCTGGCTTTCATGCCGTAATACTCCTGGGCTGTAACTTCCTTCAAGATAAGAATTATGTCCCGACCACTCAACATGGTGCCTGGACTATAGCAAAAATTCAATAAATATTTGTGGAATAAATTACTGAATTTCTAAATAAGACACTCAAATCTGAGTTGGGTCTCTGAGTTGCCCCTTTTCCTGTTACACTGAGAGATTATTGCTTTCTCTTTCTTTGAAGGGAGTATACAACGGAGGAAAGCTAGGTAGCTTCCTCAAGCAGTATCACAATTCTAAGAGGCTGATTCCTTTATCACCACAGAAACTGGTTTTGCTGTTGTCCCATTTTCCAAATATGTAGATTCAAGTGGTAGGCTGAAAGAGACTTGCCCGAACCTAGATTTTGATGCCAGAAGTTTCTTGAACGTCAAGAACTCTGAAAAGCCTGACGTTATTAGGTACATTTTACTATTTAAATATCTTACTTTAATTCCCTTCTCTAAATCCAGAAATGAAAAGGGTGGTGCCTGAGAGTTAGAGCTGTGAAGCTCTCTCAATGCCCTCGACTATAACCACAATGAAACCGAATAAACCAAGCCTTAGTCTCTGCCCGGTGTGTATCTGCCCATAGTTCGATCCCGGCCCTCTAGTCTGTAATTATTTGTTTATGTGTTTGTCTCCCCTAAGAGATCATGAGATCCTTGAGGACAACGACCTCATGTTATTAGTGTCTATATAACTCCTCAGCCCAGCACAGGGACGGGTGTTGGCTCAGTGCTGCATCAATATTTGCTGGATGTTACTGAATTCACTTTTTGTCTTCATTCATGCTTCATTTAATGAAATTTCTGATAAAACCCTTGTCACTTTTGTGTTTTTGAGACCAGCTCTATATCTCACCATCTCACCTGCCCTTATTCTTTCTCTACTTTCATTTTTTGTACTTTATTGAGTTCATAGCATCACCAAGTGGCAAGACTGACAACCCCAGAGATCGGATTAAGACAGGCAATGAGCAGCAATCCTAGAGTCATCCCTTACTGTGACCCAGCCGCAAGCCTAGACCCACTCTCATTCATTAAAACATAAACTTTGGGCTTCCCTGGTGGCGCAGTGGTTGCGCATCCGCCTGCCGATGCAGGGGAACCGGGTTTGCGCCCCGGTCTGGGAGGGTCCCACGTGCCGCGGAGCGGCTGGGCCCGTGAACCATGGCCGCTGGGCCTGCGCGTCCGGAGCCTGTGCTCCGCACCGGGAGAGGCCACAACAGAGGGAGGCCCGCATACCACCAAAAAAAAAAAAAAACAAACAAAAAAAAAAACATAAACTTTGAGCTGAAACAACCACCTTCAAGGTAGCACTTCCTTTGCTGAATCTTTTGCCAAAAAAAGTCAGACCTAAATAAGAAAGATTTTTTTAATATAAATTATTTGAGACTTGATAGCAAACAACCTTCCTGTCTTCCAACCATGCATCATCATCATCATTACCATCATTTATTTAGTGTTTAGTACATACCACATACTGTTCTAAGTCCTTTGTTGTTCATTAACAGCCCTAGTATGCACATACTTGTATACATTCATATACATATATACATTATCTTATATGCATATATTATTTTTATCTTCATTTTTCAGATAAGAAAACTACCCAGTGTCCCATAGCTAGTAAATATTACAAACAGAATAGAAACCAAACAAAATGAATAGAAATCTGCCTTCCTTACCTTCCACATCTAAACTGGCAGTTCTTACTTTTAATCTTCCCTGTATCAGTGTTAGCTTTCAAATATGAGATTCTTATAGAATGAATCTGAGAAAAGGACATGGACATGGAAAATTGCCACCTGAAAATAATGATTATAGGTTTACTTATCCGTTCATCCACATGTATTGAACAACTACTATATGTTAGGTACTATTTTAGATGATGGAGACTGAAAAAACAAAAGTTCCTTTTTGAGATGACTCAGACCTGATCTTCAAAGTAGAATTTAAGCTTCCCAACTTGCATACTATGTAACTGTGAACCAATCACTTAGCCTCTGTCTGGGCTGCAGTTTCTTCATCTTTTAGTCAAGGATGATAATACTACTTTATAGGTTGGTCTAAGGATCAAATTGAAATCATGAGACCAAATTGTTACAATGGCTGATATGGCCCTAGGTGATCTCACCTCAACCACTCTCTTTTTCATGCTGTTTAGCTACGATGGTGCTGACAGATTCTCCTTCCCCCCACATATACCCAGAGAACTCTCTCAGCTCTTTCAAGTTTTGTTCAAATATCACCATTGAAGGAAGTCAATGATTATCAGAAAATTCCACCTGTGACCCTTCCCTCACTCTGACATCCCTGATCTCGCTTTGCCATAAATCTACTTTTTTCTCTGTGACATTTATCACCTTTTAACATGTCATGTAATTTAATGATTTATTATATTTATAGCCCATCTATTCCTTATCTATTCTTTTCCTTTGCATAGGGACAGAAACTTTTGTCTACTTTATTCACTGACGTATCCCAAGTACCTGGAAAAGGTCCTAGTTCACGATAGGTACTCAATAAATGGAGATTAAGTGAATGAATGTGTATGAGTTTGCACAGTGCTTGGCATATATAGTTCAAAAAAACTGTTATAATGTGTCCTCTTTCTTCAGGAAGCTCACAGTATGATTAAAAATACTCAATCTGAAGACATTTCCAAAAAAAACTTTTTTTTTTGGTTGCAAAGTTTTCTCTCCCTAACAAAGCTCTTTTCAGTTTGACTGGCATTTACATTTTTCTTGCACACAGCATGTACCTTTCCTGCATGACAGATTTTCTGGAGATAGATTCCGCTCATGCTGGGCCTTTTGCCAGTTCTTCCATATGCTGGGCAGTGCCTAGGTAGGAGAAGCTAGCCACTCTGCGATCTGGTTCTCCTGAGAATATCCTTGACCATCCCACAAAGTGATCATTAGACAGTTACATTTCTTGGGATCCTACCATGTGTCTTGCTCTGTTCTCAGGATTCTGGGGATTGAAAAAGGATCAGAGGGATAAGAAAAAATGTAGGACGTGGCCAGTAGCTTCAAGGAGTGCCCAATACATGACTCTTTCAAATATAGTTTAATAGAACAGAATGCTCGTGTTCAAATCATGGCTCTACCATTCACTAGTCATGTGAGACCTTGCACAGATGACTTAACTTCTTTCAGTCCTGAATTCCTTGCCTAAAAAAAAAAAAAAAAAGGTGATAATAATACTACTTCATAGGATTGTTGAGAGGTGAAAATGATGCTTAGGAAAATAAGAGATAAAAATGCTCAGAGTTGTGCTTGGTACATTGTAGATACTGCTTTATAAGCCTTCACTTTTATATTAAGCACCACCTGATGAAACAAAGGCATATGAAATAAGAGTAAATAACCATCAAGGGTTAAATAAGCATGAGTCGCATTGGAGTCAGAGGATTCATGATGGCTGCAGTAATCCAAGAGAGCTTTTCTTCATTCCTTTCTTCATTTGCTAAACATATAGTGAGAGAATCTACTGCCTCACTTTGAGGAGTTCTAAATCTGGTGGAGGAGATGCGACAACACAATGTATTGTGAAATATGTGATGGGAGCAGTACTGAGAAAGGTCACTCTGATGACAGTGTGATATATAACATATGTTGTGCTGGTGAGTCAACACAAGAAAACCTGCCTGGAATTTTTAAATATATTTCCAGGTGAGATGCTATGAGAGTTTGAAGAAAGGATACTGACAGTAGGAGAGGACAAAAGCAAGAACTATTTAACAGGTTGCTTACTACTGGACACATTTAATCTATCAGTATCATTTTACATAGAATTGACACCCTCTCCTCTTTAAAACACTTTCTTCTCTTGGATTCCAAGACATCACACTCTCATGTTTTTCTTCCCACTTCCCTGGTAGCTCCTTCTCAGTAGCCTTAGCTTGTTTGTTTTTTCTTCTTCCCGTCCTCTTAACCTTGGGTTTCCCAGGACTTAGCTTTAGGACTTCATCTCTTTTCCAGCTACACTCATCCCCTTGCTGAATCATGGTATTCCTACCATGAATTCCCATGACAGCACATTTCACCTATATGTTGACACTTTAAATTCTTATCTCTAGATCAGATCTCTGCCTTGAACTCCAGATTTGTATATACAATTGTCTTCTCTGCATATCCACTTGGCTATCTAACAGACATCTCTAACCTAACATGCCCCAAAACAAGCTCCTAACCTTCTACCCTATACCTGCTCTACCCATGATTTTCCCCATCTCAGTTCATCACAACTCTATTCCTTGAGTTGCTCAAACATAAACTTCAGAGTGATGAGCGTGATCTTGACTCCTTCCTTTCTCTCAGTTCTGTTGGTTCTACCTTCAAACTATCCCAGAAAACTACTTCCCTCAAATTCCATAGCTGTTCTACCAGTCCAAACCACCATCCTCTCTCATCTTAATATCTGTAGCAACCTCCTAAATGGTATCCCTGTTTCCACTCTTGACCACGTGCGGTGCAGTGTCCACACAGTAGTCAGTCTTGATGCTTTCAAGACGTGAGTTAGATAATGACACTCCTGGGCTCACAAGATTCACAAGGCTCCTAGCTCGTTCAGGGTCCAAGTCAAAAAGAACTTACAATAGCTAAAAAACCCCTAAGCAACACAGTCTCCCTCATCTCCTTGTTCACATCTTCTAAGTCCCTCCACCTCAGCCTTGCTGGTCTCCTTGCTGTTCTTGGAATACTGCAGTCACACTTCCACCTGAGGGCTCTGTTCCAGCTCTTCTCTCTACCTGAATCTTCCCTTAAATAACCCCATGGCTTCTTCCCTCAACTATAAATCTTTGCTCAAATGTCATGTTTCTAATAAGAACTTTTCTTATCCTACTATTTAAAATTCCCACCTCTTTCACTTATTACCCCTTCCCTGCCTAATTTTTCTCCATAGCCCATATCACTTTCAAACATTTTATATAATTTGTTTTTGAAACTGTTTGCCTTTCCCTGTAAGAAGGTAAACTACCAGACCTCAGGAATTTTGTCTGTTTTGTTCAGTGGACATCACCGGTACCTGGAAGATTGTTTGATACGTAATAGACACTCAATACAATAAATAGTTTCTGAACGAATAGCTGAATTGGTAATTCACTGAATGGGAAAAGATTGGAGATAAAGATGAATCTAATATAATAGTGCTACTTTTATTGAGTAGAGGCAGTGAAATCCACTTAAGTCTGGAAGTTGATAAGCTTGGAGCATTTTTTATTTGAGGTTTCTTTAAACTAGCTAAATAAAGATGTCTAGGCTGGTAGTAAGACGTAGGAGCCAGGAAAGAGGCTGGAGAGACACAGACATCCCAATGATGTAGAAAAATGCAAGTATCCACAGTCAGAATAAGAAGGAAGAAACCTGGTTATAGAACGCTTAGAAAGGAGCAGGGAAAGAGAAACACGACCGCTGTCTTCTGCTACCACCTGTGCACAGTGCCTAATGTAGTACAATTAAAGTATTGTGCAGTATTGACAGTCACAGTTCAGATGTGTTCACTGTCCATGAATGGAGTTACAAGGACTATTTACTCTTGTTGCCACAATCTTGGCTCTCTATGCCCCGATGCTGAACAGAAATACGGAGACAGAGTTATGAAGGAGAAAGAAAGAGTGGCTTTATTTCTTTGCCAGGAAAAAGGGAACACAGTAGGCTAGTGCCTCAAGAACTGTGCCCCCCCTCACTGGGGAATAGGAAGAGGTTATATAGTCAGGGGTAGTGGTCAGAGGTACGTGATAAGGATCAAGGCAGTAACAGTCTTGCATTCTTTTTTCTTCTGCAAAGTTTCAAAAGGGTGGGGTTGCTGACAAGATTAGGGTGTGTGCAGGGTCTCCTAATTTTGATGAGCTTCTCTGGTCCCTTTAATCTTGCCTCAGGTGGTTTTGTGGCTGCTCCGCCCTTGATTAGCAACCCTTCAAATCTGCCCTTCAGAACTCAGGGAAGGTCATGGAGTCTGGAGTCTTTCCTACAGGAAATGGGGGACAAAAGACCTCCGTGCCCAGGAACCCCATAGGGCTCTGCTCGGCATCACTCTCTAACTTTAAAAAAAAAACACAGACAAAATTTATGAATCAACAGTTTTAGACCCTGAACAGCAGATTGAGCAGGACATTAATCCCTGACAGAGGGGAAAACCAAGTAGGTGAACCCTATAATAACTTACTGCCTCGAGATGATAAACTTACTTATCATCTTACTGATGATACGCTTACTGCCTGGAGAGAGTTTCCAGCTGTAATGCAGGGAAGGTATAGTCAACAGAGTTCAGCAGTCTCCCTGAGTTGAGAAGACAGAGTTCAGAATTCAGAGAGGCCACAGTGGAAAGAATTTGCAATGCAGGGAGTGGAGAGGGCTACAGAGAGACCTCTGGAGATCTGCAAATGTACCCCTCAAAACTTCAGCTGAGTAGTAATCATCACTTGCATTTGAGGAAAATACTCGAGGCCAGGAGAAAAAAAGCCACCAACAGTGTCAGGCAGAACAATCTAAGGAGGTCACACATGGCTGGGCATACTTCCTGTTCCTATCAGCCAGGAGAAAAAAAATTATCATATGACACATCAAGCAGAGCCCTCAGAAGAGTATTTCCTCAGTAAAGGGAAAAATTGCTAAATTAAGGGAATGAGAGGGAAAACGTGCCTCTAGGGCTGTCCAGATTCTCTCAGGGAGAGAGAATGTCAAGTGTTCAGCAACGACACTGTTGCAGTAAAACCAAGAAGGCTTCAGTTTAAGAGAATGCCATGGTTCTGGCTGTTAAGACATAACTATTGACTTCAGTGAGAGTAAACTTAGTAGGCATTGGATAGGCAGAGAAAAGAATGGTCAGTGGGGAGGAAATATGAAGCATTCATAGGACAGTAAGGAAGCAATTGTAAGAGTGTGATAATAAACTGGTTTATAATCCTAGATCAAATTAATGAGGACCAAGGAGAATACATTCTGGGGAAAGACAAGACGGGCAAAAATGTGATAAATTTCACATAATCCGTAGGGGAGAGTCACAAACTACTATTTGGTTCCTGATTTCAAGCCTGCAAACTAATCACAGGTATAATTAAAAATTGGACTGATATTTTGTAAATCACCCAAGGGTAAAAAAAAAAACAAAACATAGAAATCAAAGGAAACTTTAAGGAAGCATTTAAAGCCTAAAACTAGGTGACAACCAAACCCCAGTTATGACAATAAATGCAATTAAATGAGCATATCTAATTTATTAAAGGAAAGACAAACTTTTTTCCCAAAAGAAGGAAAATTGCAGAGGGTTGCAAATTTTGTATTTAAAAAGCAATTGCCCAAAAGGAGAGTGGAATTTTCTCTTTTGCAGATATCTCTGCATAGATCCTATAGATGATCCTGTTTTGCTTCTTTTTGCCTAAAGGCAGAGCAATGGATTAAATGACTTTCAAAAGTTCCTTCCATCTGTGATTGCAACAAAACATAAGCAATTAAAATCAAACATATCAACTCTTCTGGAGTAGACTGTTATACTTCTAACTGAAATAAATCTGAGAAAGACTATCCATTGAAAGATTGATTGTATTGGAGAAAATATCCATCACATGTAAAGACAAGAAGACATACATCTGAAATAAACACCAAATGAATTATGATAGCAAAAAAATGGAAAATCAGCTACAACAATAAATAATATTGCAGCATTGCATGCCAACTGTTTGCACACTTTAGAGCAAATTTTTTGAGAAAAATAAATTACTCTAAAACATATTATCAACTGCCAATTCTTTGATAGAAAAGAAATAAACTTGCTGTGGTGTGGCTACATACACGTTAATGGACAAATAAAAACATCTAGTTATCATTGTGTATCTTCATGGTGGCAGGAGGAATGGTACAAGAATTTTCATATTGAAGACCTGTCTCATCTCAGAATGTGCAGCAATGTAAAAGAAAAGTCAAAATACCTAGGAAGAAGAAATGAAATAGTTAATACATTTTTGTTGGGAGAGTATCACAGAAAGAAACAGCTAGAATCCTGAACTAGCAAGTACCAAGATCATGATCAATCCCATTTGTCCTCAAGGGCATGGGAATATAGGTTGAATGTAGGTGTTATGTCTTTAGGATGAGATTTTGGCCCTAAACCTCTGTGGAAACCCTAGCATCTATGAATCACAGATTTGTTCCAGACAATAAGGAATTATTTATATGCCATCTTGAATGGGCTAATGGTGTTTTTTCCCCAGGAAATATACTTGCAAATAATTGTATAACACTTTAACAGAAAGCATTTTGGCCTGGATTAAATATACAAGGCAGACGTTGTTATAACTGCCAATTCACTTATGCAAAACTGAGTTTCCCAGAAACTAGAGAGTTTCTTTTATAACTCAGGACATTAAGGGCAGTGCTGGAGTTTGAGCCCCCGTCTACCAACTCCAAGTGAAGAGAATTCATAGTGTCTTCAGAAGCAATCCACATTAATAAAAGATTTTATTCTGTCCTTATACATCAAGAAGATTTGTGTGCAGTTGCTATTGATCCAGAGCAGACGAGGCAGGTCAAATGTAATATCAGTAGATGCCAGAGGAATAAGTTAGGACCACCTGTGTGAAGAACATTGTGAGCAGGGGCATGTGTCCAGGAATCTGTTCTCAAATCAATAGGGGAGCAGAGGTTTATGTGCACGGCAATCAGAAAACCAAAGGTCCCATCTAAAGGTAGATGGGTGGCTAAAGATATGTCTTGAGTGAAGACAGGAAGCTACCCAGAGTCCAGGAGAGCTAGTCCAAGGATAACAAGGTTTCCCATATTAAGTTAAAGGACCTGTTGCCACCCATTAGATGAGGAAACTGAGGTACGTTGGGATTCAGTGATCTAACTCTGGTCAAACAGGAAATAGGAATCAATCCTTTTGAGTTTTCATCCCAACAGCCTAAAAGTGAACAAAACTAAAAAGCAAAGCTTATAGATGACTTTAAAATCAAATCATTCAGCCTTCTGAATGGGGACCGACAGAAAAAGGGAGGCAGAAAGAAGGTAAGAGTTTTAGTCCACAACTTGGTAATTTAAAGGCTAAAAAATATGGCAGTTTGGTGATTTTGTTGAATTTGTGCTCAGTTCTTTCTAATGAGCTTGAACATAATTAGCCAGAGATTTCCTCTCTTTGCTTTCCTGTGTGGGTAAAAGACTAAGGAAGAATTGACACAAAGGGTGAGATTGGTCCAAAGGGGACAGCGCTTGCTCAGCCAAATGACAGACCAGAGTGTGAGCTGATTACCTTTCCCCATGGTTTTTAGAGGAGAAAAAATTATATATAGCAGAAAATGCTATTGCCCAAGTGGGGATAATTATAACCGAGAGGAAGGGAGCCAGACTAAGGAAACAAAATTAAACTAAGTAGAATGCAGGCTGACCACCAAGGGAAATGGCAAAGCATAGCAGACAATTAGGTTGAGAAACTGTCTTCCAAGGGAAATCAGAGGAACCCCATTGCCTGCGTAATCAAACACAGATATGGTACTATAGGGAACATACCTGAGGTGATGGAGGAAGGGAAAAGCCCATCTGAGGATCCTCGGCTTTCCCATGGAAAATCATGAACAAGGAAAAAGCCCTGCCTCAGCACAGGTTTTTTATGGAGAAAAAATAATCCAGCTCCCTACTGATGTTTCTCTGGATCTAAAATGCCTTTCAAAGTCTCCTTCTCATTCCCTCCAATGGTACCCACATGTTTCAAACATCAATCTTTCAGTGCTTTGCTGTGAATATTTGAATGTAACAAATGTCTCCCACTGTGTCAACATTCGTGTATTTAGACTCTTCTCAATGATAATCATTCACACAGTAATAACAAATCACTGGACATAGCCTAAAGAACTTTACCATGATTTGCATTGTAAATTGCAGTGGTCAAGGGAACAAGCTATGGAGTCGGAATTGGGTTCTAACCTCTCATTACATTTGATCTTGACCAAATCAGTTAACCTTGCTGAGGTTTAGTTTTATCATCTGTAAAATGGGTGTAAAAATACCTCTCCCTTAAGATTATGGTGGAGAATAAATCAGATGATAATTTTTTTTAAATTAACACAGTGCCTGGACAAGATATGCCACAGAGCCTCTTTGTAAGTGTTATTGATAATAATGATAATTATGAAAATGAAAGGAATAGCCCCAGATATCAAGGGTTACAGAGATGCCTGATAGAAAATACAAAGCATGCATTTTACCTCTTAGTTCTAGGTGTTAGAAAGTGCTCAATGACTGTTGATGTATGTCATTTAAGCATATGATAATAAAGGGTAATTATGGAAGAGTGATGACATTCAGGCATTTTTTTATCCAGGGTCGTTTTAAGAAAGATGTGGAGAGAAGAGATTACAAAATACACCTTTCTTATATTTGTGTAAAATAGAGAGCTTTCTTTTCCCAATGAAAATCCTGGCCAAAGTCTGTAACATAAATAAACATAAAGAATTTGTTCACACTTCATTGCTGAGGTAATCTTGGCTCTTTGTGATAGAAAGAGCAAGAGGTTTGGAAAATGGAAGTTTGGGTCCCAGGACCACCATTTCCTCCTCAGTTTTAGTAAGAGCTTCTCTGAGACTTCATCATCCTCATCATAAAAGAGAATAATTATCTTCTCTCTGACTACTTCATGGGGTTGTTACAAGAATTAATAATGTATGTGGAGGTGCTTTGTAACATAATGTCAAAATACTACCTTACCACATTATTATCTCCCAGGGAAGTGAAGTTAAACTTTAGAAAGAAAACAGAAAATAAATTCCAATATGGTGGGCACTACATGAGAATAGTGGTCTGGTATTCAGCCATTTATGATGGTAATCCAGGATTTCCTTCCATTTATGAAGCTATGCAAGCCACACCCCATTCAACCTATTTTATTTTAAAAACAAAATTGTACTTCCATGGAAAACTATGCATTGTCTAGAGGACATCCCTCCAGATTACCTGTTTCTACACTTGCCTTATCTTTGAGCTCTTTTACAACTGTGTAAATTATAAGTAACTGATAGCAATGCAAGATAATTCTTATCTATAGACAGGCAAATTCTGTTCTGCTCATTAGGGATTCAACTGTCTTCCCTCCCACACTGATAAAAAATTAGTTTGCCACCATTCAAATACTCATATCAATATTCCTGATCTATAGATATGTCTTTTTTCAAATTTTCTTTTGAATCAGTTATCATATATGCCTGGTTACCTCAGGGGTTAAACAAAATCTTTAACATGTTTTCATTTTTATGTCTGTATGAGAATAATAAATTTACTTTTTTGGAAATTATGTTTAAACAGTTTGTTCATTCATCATTTATCCCACAAACATTTGCTGGGTAGCTATTCTGTGGTCAGCCCTGGTCAGAGAGTTAAGCCTAAAGGAGTTAAAGAGCTCATCAGAGCACTTAGCACACTGCAGCATTATTGTAAATTCAGGAACCTGCTCCCCCCACCACTTCACCCAGCATACAATAAACACTTGATAAATATGTACTGAATGAATTTTAAGTGTCTTTCCCCAAAGACACACAGTCTAGTCATTTCTGCTCTTGTAAAGGCCTTCCAGCTTCTAGAACCTAGACAGTGCTAGGCATGTTGAAGACATTTGAAAAATGTTTGTTGAATGAATGAGCGTATAGTCTGCTTTCAAGAGATTCACAGCCTTCTGGGTTTTCTGGTCACATGAAGGTCCACCATCTAGGCTTGCCCAATGCCCACACTTAGTAGATATGCAATCAATGTCTACTGACTGACTTCTAAGGCATGGCAAATGTAAAAACTCAACCTAAGTATTAGATCCTCCTCAACTAAATCACCTCCCTATAAGTAAAGCAATCATTAATCTTTAATATCATTTCTTGATTAGATTTCCAAAGCAAAAAAAGTAACTTTTCTTGTTATTTGAGTTAACTTTTTTCTTAGTCTAGAGAGTTAAATTTCTATCATTATTTTCAGGAGTTGATGTCATCCATGTTCCTTTGGTAACATTTATTCCATTATCATCAACTACAAACCTTGTGTTTATTTTTATCAAACAAGTTCTAACACAATCTCTGTCACATTACCAACAAGAACACCAACATGACCATCAGGTTTCTTTCTTAAAATGGGAAATAAGAGTTATGCTACAAATTTTCTAAGCTCTTTGCAGAGTGAGAAAAACCTATGTTTGGCAAAGATAATTTTGTCAATAGAATTAGGTATAAATCTTATCCAAAAAAATAGAAAGGAAGAAACTACATGTTTAGAATGAAGTACAAATCATTGTCTCCAAAAGGGAGCTAGCATAAACCTTGAAGAGACTTATTAATAATGCCCACATCTTCCCTGAAACCTTCTTAACACCCGTGCGGAAGAATGTTCTTCACTGACCGTGCTATAAATATAGCTGGTGGGAGAGGGAGTTTTATGGTCTCTGAATGACAGTGTGGATCACTGCAAAGGTTGTTCCTGAAACCAGAGGGAATTAAATTAGCTGCTCCAAGAGTTCTCAAAAGGTTGAAATGTGCTATTGTGCCCATATTATGCGTGACGATTGATGTAGTCAGTCTGGTATTTTCATCAATAGGTGAAAAAATGGTCGAATTGGTTATTTAAATGAGCCAATTTGAAGACGTC
This sequence comes from Physeter macrocephalus, assembly GCF_002837175.3. NCBI lineage: Eukaryota > Metazoa > Chordata > Mammalia > Artiodactyla > Physeteridae > Physeter > Physeter macrocephalus. The sequence continues at coordinate 45,690,563 of NC_041229.1, forward strand.
CACAACAACTGGCACAGGACATACAAACTCAACATCAGATCATGCCTTTCAGAGGTCATAGTCTTGTGAGGGGAATGAGCCTTGAACGTAAATAACTAGATAGGTAATCTCATGTGGGAAGCGCTACGTAAAATAAGAGAGGAAGAAATTTAAAATATGGCTAAAGAAAGAGAGAGTACAATCCACGGTGGTTTTAAAAGGCTTTCTGTGGGAGGGGAATTTGAGCTGGGCCATGAAGGATGAGTAGACTTTGGCTATGTGGACATGAAAAGCTGAGCATTCCAGGAATAGGGAACAGCATTAGCACACATGGAAGACCTGAAACAACACATAGGTGGAAGAGAAAGAAGCTCTCTAAGCTCTTTAGGTGAAGGTCCTCTGCGCACAGCACACACCTGCCTTGTTTGATGGCTTGCTCCTCGGCAGGACCGTCTCCTTGGTGATAATCACTACAACGCTTCCATGTGTGGAGACTGCACTGATGAACATGATCAGAAGCACCCAGATATGGGAAGGGGTGGAGCATGGACTTGAAAGAGCAGGGGACTCAGTTTTTCTGGAAGAGCAATGGTTTTCAAACTATAAATCCATGGAAGCTTTAGCTTAAACAAAATCTTCTATGGGATCCCAGTAAGCACAATAGAGCTGCTCTGTTTGAAAGAGAGATGGGGGTCCAGGGGCCCACCTACTTAGCTTTCTCTCCTTGAAGGCAGGCCCCCAGCAGGGGCCAAGGATGGATGATGTTCTATTGCTCTCTGGAATACGATCTATAGAAAGCACTGCTCTGAAGCAAAGGGTGTACAATAAATAGAGTTTCAGGGACTAAGGGGTTCATGTCAGATGGAGAAGGGTCTGGAATTCCAGCTTACCTGTTTGACCTTTATTCTGTAAGGAATAAGGAGTCACTGAAATTTGTTCGATAGGAGGTAATGAAACCTGAGTGAGGGAAGACAATAGGAATGGAATGTTGGAAAGACTACACCATTCAGAAAAGACTCAGCAGGACTTAGCAAGTGATTGCTGTGAAGGGCAAAGAAAAGGGAGTCCACAAAATCAGATAGGATCTCGAGCTGAGTGACTGAAGTCATTAGAGAAAGACAGTGATGGCAGAGGCTTGAGAGGAAATATGAAGAGTTCAGTTTAGGACACACTACATAGGCTGGGCACAGAAGTAAAGGTGGCCAACCGAGAACCGGATGCATGACACTGGACCTTAGTATCTGTGGTCAGAGCTTCCAGTGGTGAATTCAGCTCAAAGAGCACAGAGGCTACTATTCTTGGTATGTACAAGGATCCATCCATAAAATGCAACTGCTATATGGACAAAATGTTGGAGTGTAGGACCCTCATACAAAAAATATACTGATAGAAGGAACTTATGTAAGAGTTTTCTCTTTTCCCTGCCCCTCTTTTTCTGGCTGATGGGCATCCTCAGACTTCAACTTATTTCTTCATACATTCCTTCTTTCATTTATTCGCCTGTAATTAATTAATTACCAGTTGGGTGCTTGGCATAGTGCTGGATCCTGTGTACAATAAAAAACGTGTGACCCCAGGAGGCAACCTGAGCAATGAAAAAAGCATAGATCTGGATGTCAGATCAACCTGGACTTGAGTGCTAGCTCCATCCCTAAACAGCTGTAACAACTCGGCCAAGTTAGTGTAACTTTCTGTAAAGGGGAATTTGAATCTAGACCTCAAGGAGAGGCCAGGCTAGAGGTACAAACCATGAAACAGAACCAGATAGTTTAAGGAATGTAGAGGCAGAGAAGAGACAAAGGCAAAGGATCAAGCCCTGAGGCCTAAATATGCTGGCTCCCTACCCTCTGTTAGTGACTACGTTTGAACAGATAAAGAATAGTGGTTATTAATACCAGGGTTAGAGCCAGATAGACCCAGGTGCAAATTCCACCTTGGCCCATTTCTACTAGTAGATGATAAGCAAAGTATATAAAATATCTCTGCACCTCCTGAATTTCCTTATCTCTACAGTGGGTATAATGTTATTAACTCACAGGGTTATCATTGGGATTGAATAAAACAACATACCCAAAGCAATGAGTACAGGCATGGGAAATAGAAAGCACTTAATAAATGAGAATTAGCCTTTTGGGGTGCTGCTTCCTGGCTTAAGGCAAGGAGAATCTCTTGCCCTCATCTTTGGGTCTAGCCCAGGCAGGCAGGACTTTTGCACCTGGAGGAAACCCCAGAAGGCTCTGTGAGGCTGGGGAATTTTCAGGTGTTATTGGATCCAACACAGCAGCACTGGAGCTGAAAGGTCACTAGAAGATGGGCTGGATTCCCAGAAGGGATCTTACATGCTCTACCCACTAGGTGGAAGGCCCACCACTGTGGCTCTGACTTTCATGCCCTGGGGGCAGCAGCACCTGGTGGGGACCCTGTTTTCCCCAGTCCCACCCTCTAGCAGCCCTGCCATTTGTAAAGAAAGGGAAATGGTACTTTCAGACATCTTTTTTTTCTTGCTCAGTGTGGAGAATAGCTCATTACTCTATCCTCTTCTTTCCAGATCTTAATTCTGGAAAATCAGTCTGTTATAAGATGCCTGTTCTTACAGCAACTAAAACAAGATGGTGTATATTTCCTCTTCATGGAGTCCCAGGCAGCACTTTTCTTTTTTCTGTAATCTGCCTTACATAAGATTTAGTGTCTGGATGATCACACCTGTATTATTTGAGTAAGAAAGTCAAAGGGATAAAGTCCAAATTTCCAAGTCCTTAATTATCTTGACCAGATCTATCAGAATAACCGGAGGAAAGTTTGTCTCAAATAAAACAGGTGAACTATTTCTTCTCAAATCAGGGATTGTAGCCTCTTAACAGAGCCCAAGAGTTGATCTAAGGAAACTTTTATCCAAACATGTAACTTCAACTGAGTTACATCTGTGTCACCCCCAGCCTGTGTTTACAGAGGCTGAGAGGCCCACCCACCACCTTCCAGATTGATGTTTTAAGAGAAAGTTTCTAGACATAATGGAGTCAGCTCACCTAATAAGGTATAAATTCGGCCCTCCTGCTGAAACATTGTCTTAAATGATGACTTTCTCTGCTGAGCATGGAATGGTTTCCACAACTTTCTTCTGACATTGGAGTGATATTCTCAGGCCAGCCCTGAGTCAGGCTCCACTCCTCAGAGCTGTTGTCCAGCATGCGGCAGACATGGTGAGAGAGCACACTTCTGGCTCAGTCCTAGAGGAACAATCTATTCCAAGATGCTGTTGAGTACTTACACTATGGTTCAAAGATCCTGGGTGGACCCAACATGTCACTTGCATGTCAATTTGAGCTCTCCTATTCCTCAGAGATGTGGCCAATCTGTGGGAAAGCCCTACTTGCATCCTTCAAAAAGTGTTCAGCCTTTCTTCCTCAAGCTCTCCCTGCCTAAGCTTTTGTTTCCTTGTCTACCATCTTTGCTCTATATGAATCTAGTAACATTATGGAAGGTTCGGGGTTGTCGTAAGAAAGGAATTATATCACAATTGCACAGCCTTCTATAATCTCAATAGCTCTCTCTTCTGCTTTCCTAACCTCATGCTCTGATACTTTCTAGCCCACACAGCCACTGGAATGTGAATTTCAGTCCTTCATTTCCACTGCCTCTCTCTTAGTGGGGAGCCTACCAGGCCAGTCTGTCTTCCTCTGGCTTCTCTGGAATTCCGTGGTATAAATTTCCCTCTGCTTACTCCTGCAAGTTGGGTTAATGTCATTAAGGATTGGATGCTTGGGCTTTATTCTTAAGGCTTTCTGACTCAGCCTTCCCAAAAGTGCCCTGAGGGCAGTTTCAGGGAACAACAGGAAGCCCAAATATATTGGCTTCTAGATTCCCCCCATCAACCAAATGTCACTGTTTGTCAGAGACCTTCCAGTAATGGAAGCAGAAGTGAGAGATCGAGACCTCTAACAAGGAAATATCAGTGGAACTGATTAAAAATATGCTGAATATGTCACTACTTCTTTATGAACACCATGAAACCTAAGAAACTGAAGGTTGATAATTTCCTTTCGTAACAGGCAAAGGAAGATGCCTTCTTGCCTCAAAGGCCTTGAGTGAGAACACTGGTGAGAAAAATATTCAGAAGAGTAAATGAGTTTTCACCAGTGAGTGAGCACTTTACCACCGATGTGATGATAAAAAGCAAAAATTTCTCCACAGTAAATATAAGGCATTATGAAACCACACTGATTTTGCCTTATAACTTCCCCTTACTTCTGCCTTCTTCATGATGAATAACCATTTATTAGTTTCTCATTTCTTCTTTGTGGGGTTTGCTTCACCTGCCAGGCAGCAACTATTTACTGGAGCTTAAAGACAAAGAAAAAGAGAAAAAATCAAGAAGCTTCCTTCATTTCTTGGTAGCTCTTTAGTAGAGATGTGAAATAACACCTTTAACTGCGCTGAGGAATAGTCATTATCCGCTAGAGATATCTGCTCGATTGGGCTCAGCAGGTCCTAGGAACTTGGAGGGTTTTGCCAAAATAAATTCTGGAAAGATAACACAAGATAAAAGTGAATTTTGCCTTTATTCCATTCACACAGAGAAATGTTCCTCCTCTTTCTAAATCATAGGAACTTGGGAAACTTAAGAAAGGTAGGAAAAGATGAAATGTTTACCCAGTTTGTGTAGCAGTAGCAAGACAGTGGATGAAAACTACAGGGTTCAGAAGCCTTACCCAGAGAGATGGATTTTTAAATTATGATTATGATTATGACTGCGATTGTTATTTGATTCACACTGAAAGGAAGGAAACTTAATTTAGGTAGCTAGTATGCAACTGCAAGCCCTGTTGTCAACTAAAGTGTTTAGACTTTTATCTGACAGGTCAAAATGAGGAATCACTGCCAGCCACGAATGAAATCATTCCAAACTCCCTATGTCACAACACTTTAAGATTTCACACCAAGTTGAATTTGTACATTATAAACCATACCCAAGGTTCAAGAAGAAAGAAAGTAAGTAGGTCTTATACAAGAAGGCAGTCATAAATGTATAAATCAACAGCTGAGTGGACAGTGGACTATATAATAAATTGCCCCTATCCTCAACCTGACCAAAGTTCATTGGACCAAGAGTGGGGAACTGACTCAAGGCAGTAAATTCATTGGCTTGTGATTAACAAGATTACTCCTCTTTGTTGCTGTTGTTTGAATTAAAAGACATAGATGGAACTTATGAAAAGGTAAGGGACATTATTATGTTCATCAAAAAGCACCTGATTTTCATTTGTATAGAGAAGGCTGTTGCCTAGAAAATGTTTAGAAACTACTGTGTCAACAGGAAATGAGAAACCATTGTTACAGCCCTATTTTCTTTTTTGCTGACTACATGAAATTGGATAGGTCATCTGGACCTAATTTACTAAGCCTGGAAAAAATAAGGTTTCTAAAAAATCATAGGTGTGAAGATGGTATTTTGCCATTATAGTAAAGAACATAGAAAAATAAGTGAGCTGTGAAACTTCTGCGAATTCGGATATGCCAGATATGAAGTAGAAGAGGGTCTGGAGAATGATTAGGGAATGAGGCATCAATTTCCATGAAGGCTCAAGTTAAAATGGAGGGAAAATTCCTGTATTCATCAGAGTTCGTGTGACTATATGTCCAGATATGCCTAGGACATGCCCAGTTTATGCCTTGTTTCCTAGCTTTGTTATTTGCTACCAGCTTTCATTCTCAAAAATGTTCCAATCTGGATGATAAGTTATATGATCACATTAACTATGGTCACAAGGTAAAGGCTGACAGATTTAAGGTATAGTGGATAAATGCTGGAGTTTGGTTAACTAAAATTTATTTCCTGGTGGTGTGGCCAAAATGGTGGAGTATGAAGACCCTGAACCCACCTCCTCCCATAGACACACCAAAATTACGACTATTTACAGAGCAACTAGTGAGGAGAAAGACCAGAATCTAGCAGAAAGGATCTTCTACAACTAAAGATATAAAGAAGGAAACAAAACGAGACAGGTAGGAGGGGCAGAGACATGATGGGTTGTGACCCATACCCCCAGATGGGAGACCCACAAACTTGGAGGTAATTATAATTGCAGAGGTCCTTCCTAAGGAATGAGGGATCTGAGCTCCACATCAGGCTCCCTAGCCGTGGGGTCCTGCATGGGGAAGACAAGCACCAAGAATGCTTGGCTTTGAAGGCCAGTGGGGCTTCCTTTCTGGAGCTCCAGAGGTCTGTGGGAAAAGAGACTCCAGTATTAAAAGACGCCCATAAAATCTCACACGCTCCGGGACCCAGAGAAGAAGGAGTCATCTGCAAGGAGCCTGGGTCAGACCCAGCTGCTGATCTTGATGAGCCTCCCAGAGAGGCAGGAGGCAACTGGAACTCACCCTGGTGACATAGACCTTGGCGGCAGCCATTTGGGGGAGCACACCTACCATGAGGACAATGGGGCTGGCAAGCAACATGTCAGAATTCTCCCTCCAGCTTATTAGCACCAGGACTCAGACCCGCCCACCAGCCTGTCAACACCAGTACTGGAATGCCTCAGGCCAAGCAACTAGCCAGGTGGGGACATAGCCGCAGCCACCAGCAGGCAGGCTACTTGAAGACCCCCTGAGCCCATAGCCACCCCAGCACATGGCCCACTAGTGGGCCCAGGACCCAGCCCCAAACACTAGTGTACAGGCAGTAACTCTGGGACACCGAGGGCCCTGCAGCCAGAGACCCCAGCACCTGGATCCACCCACCAGTGAGCAGGCACAGCCCCAAGACCCCCTGGGCCCCAGCCCTGCCCTCCAGTGGGAGGAGACCAGCCCCAGGACCACTGCAGCCCTGTAGCCTGCTGTGTCAGGACCCAGCCCACCCACCAGCAGGCCAGCACTTGCCCTGTGACCCCTGGGACCCCTGGGCCCTGCCTCCACCCACTAGCAATGTGAAACCAGCCCTGGGAACCCCCAGGCCCAGTCCCTCCCACAAGCAGGTCAGTACCAACTCAGAGGCACTTTGGACCCCTCAGCCAGGGGGAGGGGAGTAGGGGGAGGATAGAAATAGGTGAGGGAGATTAAGAGGTACAAACTTCTCATTGCAAATAAATGTCACTGGTATGAAATGTACGATGTGGGGAATATAGTCAATAGCTATGTGAAATCTTTGTACAGTGACATGGAGTAACTAGATTCGCAGTGATCAGTTTGAAATGCATAGAAATATCTACTCACTATGTTGTGTCACATGAACTAACATACTGTTGTAGGTCAATTATACTTCAAAAACAAACAAATGAACTCACTGAAAAAGAGATCAGAATTATGGTTACCAGAGGCAGGAGGGGGCCACGGGAGGAAGGGGGAATTTGATGGAGTCAAAAGGTGCAAACGTCCAGTTATAAGGTAAGTAATACTAGGGATGTAATGTACAACATGAGAAATATAATTAACACTGCTGTATGTTATACATGAAAATTGTTAAGACAGTAAAACCTAAGCGTTCTCATCACCATGGGGGTGTGGAGGGGAGGCTCCTGTACCCGTTTAAAAACTGCTATTTTGTTTGCTGAAGGCCTATTGGGCTGTGAGTACAAGCCCCGGTTAAAAAGGAAATGACAGACCCCAAATGGAGTCCCTTGCATTAGGCCTCATGGCGGCAGACCAAGGCTTAACACTAACCTAATTATTTCCCCAGGAATGTGACATTTAACCAGACAACCTGGAATTTCCTGGTCAGCACTAAGAAATCTACTGATAGACCACCTCCATTCCCCTTAAGAGGGTGAACTTGCCTAAAACAATGCATTCTATGCTAATAATTTCCTTTTTTATTATTCCTCCCTGCCTTTACAAATCTTTCCTTTTCTGCAGCTCAATGGAGCTTCTTTCTATCAGTAGATGGGATGCTTCCCAATCTGTGAATCACTTAATAGAACCAATTAGATCTTCATATTTACTCAGTTGAATTTTTGTTATTTAACAGATTTGTTGGCAGTGGTAGGGCCGAAGAAGACTTCCTATGGCTTCAGGGACAGAGGGACACACTGGTACCTGCGAAGCCCTCTTTGAATTCACTGTCTTTCTCACCATTTCCAACGGCCATGGATAAGTTCTCTCTTGGTTCTGAGCTCCACTGTCTTTGCATCAAGCCCCTGATCTAAACTGGCTTTCCAGTCCAGGGCTTAACAGGTCAGCTTGAGTGGCAGACACTGTTCCACCTGAACTCGAGTCCCTAGCCCCCGGTTCTGTCCACAGTCCCCCAGTTGTTTGGAATCCCTTTCCCCAGTTCCAGTCCACATTCCCCATTTACTGGAATCTGTTGGTTTAGTCTACCCTGTGAATTGCTGGTGGTGTGCATGGCCTTGTCTTGGCCAGTCTGCACTAACATCTTTTGCTTACTGCCAGTTCGCTAACGTGCACATTTGTTTGTTTTGTTTTATGTAAAACAAAACAGAGATCTCACAAGCCAAAAAGCTGCAAAAATTGGTGGGCAAAACCGAGCATTGAAAGGCAGTTAGATCGTCTACCACCTAAATCCGAGACTCTTGTGTTAGGATAAATTGGTCACAGAATGGGTTAGATTGACACTAGGTCACCTGCCAACCTCAAGAAAATTTCCATGCAGTGATGTAAACTGTGAAACATGCACAATTCCTAACCCAGTGGTACATCCATTTTAGGTATTCAGCTCCAAGAAACTCAAAGCCTGAGCCAATGGGATCCTTAAATTCTAAAGGGTCAAGTGTGACACCTTCCAGCATACCTGCTTATTTTATGTCTAAAAACTATGGTCACAGAAGCTTTAAATATCTACAAAAATGGCAAAATCTTCCTAAGAGCAACATAGAATTGCAATAGCCATTATAGAAAACGTTCCAATTAGACAAGATCGTTCATTTAAGAAGGGTTCCCAAATTAAACAAATCGAACAGGATACCTATTTTAATTGGTATGCAGAAGCCTCCAAAAGGCTTCAAGATTCCAAAATAGCTTCATTAAAAGACTCATAATGGAAAGCTAATGAAAATGTAAAAACACAATAGGTACCTAAAACAAGAGACGATAGGAATGATGAGACTCCAGCTGCTCCTGTCTCTCCTTCTTCACCTGAGTACTCAGGACGTTTTACCAATTCTCTGAACTGCCTTTCCTCTTTAAAGAGACTATTAAACAGTTACCTTTAAAAATAAAAAACTGCCCAAGGTTACAGGCAATTCTTCTTAGATATCTTTCACTCCTTGGTCAAAGACAGAACTAAGAGCCATAGTTAAAGAATTTCCTGGGCTTCCCTGGTGGCCAAGTGATTGGGAGTCCACCTGCCGGTGCAGTGGACACGGGTTTGTGCCCCCATCTGGGAAGATCCCACATTACACGGAGTGGCTGGGCCCGTGAGCCATGGCCGCTGAGCCTGCGCGTCCGGAGCCTGTGCTCTGCAACGGGAGAGACCACAACAGTGAGAGGCCCATGTACCGCAAAAAAAAAAAGAATTTCCTAAACCCAGGGAGGATCCCCAAAAGTTTTTCCAAAATTTTAGAACCTTATTGGGGCCTATGACCCAGGGCTGCCAGATCTTTGCTTGTGCATATGATGGTAGGACCTGGTGAAGCCCAAAAATGGATGAAGGAAGCAGAATAGCGTCATCCAAAGGATGATATTCAAGATCTTCAATCTCCAACATGGTTCTCTAATAACCAGAAAGAGCTTGCAAAATAACAACTGATCAGCAAGATCTTTTTTGATGCTCCTCCTAGAGTAATGGAAATAAAAACAAAAATAAGCAAATGGGACCTAATGAAACTTAAAAGCTTTTGCACAGCAAAGGAAACTATAAACAAAACGAAACGACAACCCTCAGAATGGGAGAAAATATTTGCAAACAAATCAACGGACAAAGGATTAATCTCCAAAACATATAAGCAATTCATGCAGCTCAATATTAAAAAAACAAACAACTCAATCCAAAAATGGGCAGAAGACCTAAATAGACATTTCTCCAAAGAAGACATATGGATGGCCAAGAGGCACATGAAAAGCTGCTCAACATCACTAATTATTAGAGAAATGCAAGTCAAAACTACAATGAGGTATCACCTCACACTGGTTACAATGGACATCATCAGAAAATCTACAAACAACGAATGATGGAGAGGATGTGGAGAAAAGGGAAACCTCATGCACTGTTGGTGGGAATGTAAACTGATACATCCACTATGGAAAACAGTATGGAGGTTCCTTTAAAAACTAAAAATAGAATTACCATATGACCCAGCAATCTCACTATTGGGCATATACCCAGAGAAAACCATAATTCAAAAAGACACATGCACCCCAATATTCATTGCAGCACTATTTACAATAGCCAGGTCATGGAGGTGGTGGTGGGATGAATTGTGAGATTGGGATTGACGTATATACACTAATATGTATGAGATAGATAACTAATAAGAACCTGCTGTATAAAAAATAAATAAAATAAAATTAATAAAAAATAGCAACTGATCTTTTAAAAACAATTCATAGGGCTTCCCTGGTGGTGCAGTGGTTAAGAATCCACCTGCCAGTGCAGGGGACATGGGTTCTAGCCCTGGTCCGGGAAGATCCCACATGCCGCAGAGCAACTAAGCTCATGCGCCACAACTACTGAGCCCATGCTCCAGAGCACACGAGCCACAACTACTGAGCCCATACACTGCATCTACTGAAGCCCAAGTGCTCTAGAGCCCGTGCTCTGCAACAAGAGAAGCCACCGCAATAAGAAGCCCATGCACCACAACGAAGAGTAGCCCCTGCTCGCCACAACTAGAGAAAGCCTGCACGCAGCAACGAAGACCCAACACAGCCAAAAATAATAAATAAAGTTTTAAAACTAAATAAATAAAAATAAAAACCATTCTTAGAGTCTTCCCTGTTCACACTGTTTGGTCTATTATTCAAACATACAAACAAAAGAAAGAAGAATCCATGGCAGATTTTTTTTTTCCTTTCTAAGCTGCACTATTGTCATCCTATAATTTTTTTTTAACATCTTTATTGGAGTATAATTGCTTTACAATGGTGTGTTAGTTTCTGCTTTATAACGAAGTGAATCAGCTATACGTATACATATACCCCCATATCTCTTCCCTCTTGTGTCTCCTCCCTCCCACCCTCCCTATCCCACCCCTCTAGGTGGTCACAAAGCACCGAGCTGATCTCCCTGTGCT
>NC_041229.1:45702295-45702962 GCF_002837175.3 Physeter macrocephalus
CTTTTTGAATTATGGTTTTCTCAGGGTATATACCCAGTAGTGGGATTGCTGGGTCGTATGGTAGTTCTATTTTTAGTATTTTAAGGAACCTCCATACTGTTCTCCATAGTGGCTGTATCAGTTTACATTCCCACCAACAGTTCAAGAGGGTTCCCTTTTCTTCACACCTTATCCAGCATTTGTAGTTTGTAGATTTTTTGATGATGGCCATTCTGACCGGTGTAAGATGATATCTTGTAGTTTTGATTTACATTTCTCTAATGATTAATGATGTTGATCATTCTTTCATGTGTTTGTTGGCAATCTGTATATCTTCTTTGGAGAAATGTCTATTTAGGTCTTCTGCCCATTGTTGGATTGGGTTGTTTGTTTTTCTTTACATGTAGCTGTCCAGTTTTCCCACACCACTTATTGAAGAGGCTGTCTTTTCTCCACTGTATATTCTTGCCTCATTTATCAAAAATAAGGGGACCATATGTGTGTGGGTTTATCTCTGGACTTTCTTTCCTGTTCCATTGATCTATGTTTCTGTTTTTGTGCCAGTACCATACTCTCTTGATTACTATAGCTTTGTAGTATAGTCTGAAGTCAGGGAGCCTGATTCCTCCAGCTCCGTTTTTCTTTCTCAAGATTTCTTTGGCTATTTGGGGTCTTTTGTATTTCCATA
>NC_041229.1:45703729-45733762 GCF_002837175.3 Physeter macrocephalus
GTTTGTCATATATGGCCTTTATTATGTTGAGGTAAGTTCCCTCTATGCCTACTTTCTGGAGGGTTTTTATCATAAATTGGTGTTGAATTTTGTCAAAAGCTTTTTTTGCATCTATTGAGATGATCATATGGTTTTTATTCTTCGATTTATTAATATGGTGTATCACATTGATTGATTTGCATATATTGAAGAATCCTTGCATTCCTGGGATAAACCCCACTTGATCATAGTGTATGATCCTTTTACTGTGCTGTTGGATTCTGTTTGCTAGTATTTTGTTGAGGATATTTGCATCTATCTTCCTCAGTGATATTGGCCTGTAGTTTTCTTTCTTTGTGACATCTTTGGTTTTGTTATCATGGTGATGGTGGCCTCGTAGAATGAGTTTAGGAATGTTCCTCCCTGTGCTATATTTTGGAAGAGTTTGAGAAGGATAGGTGTTAGCTCTTCTCTAAATGTTTGATAGAATTCGCCTGTGAAGCCATCTTGTCCTGGGCTTTTGTTTGTTGGAAGATTTTTAATCACAGTTTCAATTTCACTGCTTGTGATTGGTCTGTTTATATTTTCTATTTCTTCCTGGTTCAGTCTTGGAAGGTTGTGCTTTTCTAAGAATTTGTCCATTTCTTCGAGGTTGTCCATTTTATTGGCATATAGTTTTTTTACAGATTTTTTTCCTGTAATTGATATCTAGTCTCATAGTGTTGTGTTTGTAAAAGCTACTTGATACCATGCAGATTTTACAGCCCATTTGGAAGTGCTCTTCCTACAGTATTCTGGGTTCTGTACAATAAATGAGGTCACCCAACCTGCTCTAGCTGCCCTATTTGTAAACGAATTTTCCCTTGATATTAATGGGTTGTTAAGAAGGCAGAAAATAGGATGGGAGGCCACTGGCCTGACTGAACATGACCATAGCTGAGCAGTTTGATACAGCCACTATGGAGTTTCCTTAAAAAAGGACTTTGGATCAAGATCATAAGTGAAGGTTCATCAAACTCATGACCTTATAGCTGCAACAGCTCCAAGGCTAGAGACCTCAAATAATATCTGGGCCTCCCACATTGTACACCCTTAGGGGTCCATCATCAAAAACTGACCCAGAGTTCAATATCTCAATTGTAATCAATTATGGCACTGGAGAAAAAAATTGTCCTCATAAGTCCTATACAAATTCCTCAACATCCACTCAAATGCCCCCAGGGAAAAGCCCCCTTATGGGCCCCTCCCAGGACTTATGGGGCTCCAAGGAACCCTCCAGTAAACTGCTACCACTAATACACTTAAACAGCCAAGGAGAAACTAAAATTAAAATTAATGGAAAAATCCTGCCAAATTCTGGTAGATACCAGGGCTATCCTTTCTCCTTTCAAACCCACTCTCATGAATCAACAGATCCCTCAGAGTGAAAAAAAGTTTTCCATAGTGGAGGTATCTAATAAAGTTCAGAGACTATTTCTATCTCAGCCAATACAAAGGACTCCGGGACCTTTTCCTGAAAAGCATTCTTTTTTGCTATGTGAAGCAGCCCCAGTCAATCTATTAGGTAGAGATCTTTTTTGTAACTTAAAAAGGCTAATACACGGGCTTCCCTGGTGGCACAGTGGTTGAGAGTCTGCCTGCCGATGCAGGGGACACGGGTTCGTGCCCCGGTCCGGGAAGATCCCACATGCCGCGGAGCGGCTGGGCCCATGAGCCATGGCCGCTGAGCCTGCGCGTCCGGAGCCTGTGCTCCGCAAAGGGAGCGCGCACGACATTAAAATGACACTGGTGTAAACTTAATGAAAGCAACACAGAGCATGACCTTTTTATCTTGACAATTTAAAAAAATATTTTTAAGAGTATGGATCTCTGCTGTTTATGATAAACTAGCGTCAGTCCTGTCACAGTGATTAAGTGAGGGCCCGCCTTACCAAAAAAAAAAAAAAAAAAAAAGGCTAATACATTTTGCTTCTAATGGAGACCTCACCTTAGAATTTGCTGAATAACCTGAACCTGATCTTTTATGTTCTCTACAATCTTTACTTGCTGTAGAAGAGAAAGAATTTCAACAAGTATCCCCTAATTTAACTGAGGTGTTTGAAAATCCACGGGCTACTTCTAATACTGACATTGGGAGAATAAAAAGTACAGAGCCTATAAAAATTCTGATAGATATGACTAAACCTCTTCCTGAATTGCCTCAATAGCCATTAAAATATGAGGCCTATAAGGCCTCACATCAATAGTAAAAGACCTATTCGCCCAGGGGCTAATCATTCCCTGTACCAGTTTCCCTAACACACGGTTTCGCCAGTCTGGAGGCCTTATGGGAGGGGATGGCGATTTGTTCAGGTCTTAAGAGCCGTTAACAAGATAGTTATTCCCCATTTCCCAGTTATTCCAAACCTGATCACTCTTTTGTTACAAGTTCCACCTGACTCAAAATCGTTTACTATATAAACCTTTTTTCAGCCTTCCTGTAAACCCCATCAGCCAATATCAATATCTATTTGCCTTTACTTGGGACAATTAACAATGTAGCTGGACAGTCATGCCTCAAGGGTTTACTGAGGCCTCTTCTTATTTCTTCCAAGTGCTCTATCAAGATCTAAGCACCTGCCAGTTCCGCAGGAAACCAACCCTTTTACAATATATAGATGATCTCTTGCTGTGCTCAGTTACAAAAGAAGTGTCCATAAAATATTTCCTTTATTTGCTGCAACAGCTGAAAAGGGACATAAAGTATCTAAAGAGAAATTACAATTATCTTTGGACACTGTTCATTACCTAGGGCCTAATCTAAGGGCTGAAGGAATCCAGCTATCTCCAAAAACGATTAAGCTAATCTAAGAATTTTCTAGGCCCAAACTAAATGACAGCTTCAGCTTTGTGGATTTCTAGGCTAAGCTAGACTGGTTATGGCAGACTATGGGTTTCTAATTTTTCCTCTATTGGCTTCCCCAGTCTATGAACTTAAAAAAATTTCAGTCCCTGAACCTCTTCCATGGGAAGATAAACATGAGTAGGCCTTTATAAGACTAAATCAAGAACCCCAAGAGCCACGTGCCTTAGGGTTACCTAACTATTCAAAACCTTTCACCTTATTTATACATGAGAAAGATAACCAAGCCCTGAGAGTACTCACACAAGAACATGGCAATAAACATGGGCCTAGCACCTATTAGAGCATACAGCTTGATTCAGTCACTCATGCCCATCCCAACTGCTTTAAGACTAAAGCCACAGCTGCAAAAGTAGTAGAAGCCTCTGAAATTTCACCTTAGGGTATGACATTTATCTATAAACTTCACATGCTGTCCAAAGTCTTCTTTACTCCGAATTAACTCAAGATTTCTTTGGGATCGGAGTAACCTGCTCTGAGTAATTTCTGCTTTCACCACCTAACCTACATTCTAAACGTGGCAACGTTCTTAATCCTGCCACATCACTACCTCTACCTGACAAAGGTGAGCCCTCTGACTGTGAGGTCATAATGTCCCATTTCATGATACCTGTCCTGATTATGAGACATCCTTTTAACTAATGCTGATCTAGTTTTGTTTGTTGATGGCTCATATTATAAAAATGAGAAAAGGAATTTCCAAGCTGGTTATACCATTACTACTTGAAAGGGAGAATCTCCCACAAGTTAAATCAACCCAACAAACAGAGCTCTACACCCTTATCGGAGCATGCCAATTATCAAAAGGGCAAACAGTTAATGTTAATATTTATACTGAGAGCTGATACACCTTTGGAGTCGTCCATGATTTTAGGATGTTGTGGAAACAAAGGGGTTTTCTTATATCCACAGAGACCCCAATCAAAAGTGGGCAACAAGTAAATGATCTTCTTATTGATACTCTCTTACCTTCTGAAATTGTGGTCATAAAATTGAGTCTCACACTAAAAGACTGAACCCAAATATCAGGGACATGCCCTAGCTGCTTTTCATGCAAAGGGAGCAGCAACAGACTCTGTAAAGGTTATGGCACATGTGGATAAAGTCCATTCTGCTTCTACAAAAAATGAGCCCTCATTGCCAGCCTTTTATATCTTGATGTCATTGTAACATGGCAACCATCTGCTCTTGAATCAGAGAAATTAAAATGGGCAAACAATGGTTTTAAATTCAGTGAACAGTTGGGACTATGGGAAACCCAAGACAGCTGCTTGGTTCTTCCCTGCTCCCTGGTAAACACCATTTTTTTGGTTTTTATATTCCTTCATCCATCATGGTGCATGTAAGATGATTCAAATTATAAATAAACACTGGTGGGAAGACTTCTATAAAACTGCAAAAATAGTTTACCATCAACATCTGACTTGTTAGGTCCATAATCCTGGAAAATTATTTTTGTTCCTTGAGGTCTCAATACTCCTCCCTCTGGATCCTTTGAACACCTGCAGCTGGACTTCATTCAGTTGCCAAATAGTGTGGGTTATCAATATGTTCTTGTTATAGTATGTACATTTTCTGGGTGAGTTGAAGGCTTCCCCTACCGCAAAGCTGATGCCTGTACTGTGGCAAAGAACCTGTTAGAAAGGACCTACCAGGAGGCATTCATGACTGAGGATTCACTTCCTTTGGCAGGGCCATACTTCCCTGGTCAGGAGTAAATGAGAATATGATCAGAAACATCTCCTTAACTGTTGAAGATATTGCAGTTTTCATTGCTAAGATAATATCTGCCCAAAAAAGAGCCTTAGACTCTCTGGTCAAAGTTGTCCTTGATAATAGGGTAGCCCTTGATTATTTTTTAGCTGAGCAAGGATCTGTCTGTGCTGTGGCCAACACCACCTGCTGCACCAGGATTAACACTTCTGGAGAAGCTGAAACTCAGTTACATTAGATCCCTGAGGTAGGCACTTGGCATAAAAAAGGTGACCCTTCCACAGGGTCTTTCTTTGACTTATTTGATTTTGATTAGTTTGAGTCTTAGGCACCATGGTTCTGTAGTGCACTCCAAACATTGGCAGTTATCCTGCTTATAATAATCATAATAATCTCCCTGGGGCACTGTGTTCTCTCAAAGGCTTTAAATGCATGTTTGCAAATGACCTCTCTAAGACCAGAATTTCTGAAAAGGAGTAAAGAGGATAACTGACTTAAAATTTGTGAACCTGAAGTCGTGGCCTGTGACTATCACAGAGATTAAACAACAACAACAACAACAAGTCATAACCTGCAAATACAACAAAAAGGATCAACCAAATTTCACAAAAGTGCAAGAATTACAGAGCAGCAGCTGAGAGTGCCACTAATGCCTCAAATTTTATCACATCTCTTAGTTAAGCTGAGGGTCTGATCAAAAGGGGGGAATTGTTAAAAAGGAAACAACAGGCCCAAAATGGAGTCACTTGTGTTAGGCCTCATGGCAGCAGACCAAGACTTAATACCTAATCTAATTACTTCCCCAAAAATGTAAACTTTAACTAGCCAACCTGGAATTTCCTGGTCAGCACTGGGAAATCTGCTGATAGTCCCCTCCATTCCCATTAAGAAGGTGAAATTGCCTAAAACAATGCGTTCTTTACTAATGATCTCCTTTTTTTTTTTGGCTCCCTCTCTCTGTCTCTGCTTTTGAAAGCCTTTCCTTTTCTGCAGCTCGATGGAGCTCCTTTCTAGTGCTAGATGGGATGCTTCCCAATTCATTAATCATTTAATAAAACAAATTAGGTCTTCAAATTTACTCAGTTGAATTTTTGTTATTTAACACCCCATTGGCTGTCAGATCTAGGTGATCTGGGGACTCATCCCTCGATGGCAGCTGTAAAAGGTGGGGTACTAGGTGTGTGGAGAAGCTCCTTCCAGGGAGATGCTGGTGACAGGTATATTGCAGCAAGCCAGAGGGAGAAGGCAAAGTAAGTGCCCACTGGCTCTTTCCAGCTGGATCCAGGTAGGCTCACAGCCAGCACCTAGATGCATGTTAATCAGATGACCGATCCTCAGTCAGCAGCTTGTAAAGTATGCAGTCAAACCTCTTCCAGGGAAAGACTAGGACATGGTTGTTTTTGCCTGCTCCCTCTGCATTGAGCCCTAGGAGATAACCACAGTGAGTGCTATCTTTGTTTGCTAGAGTCCTGGGGGGCTCATGAATGTGAGCCCCATTGGCTTTCTGCTAGGTGATTTGGGGGGCCATCCCTCAGGTGGCAGCCTTAGAAGTTGGGGCACTAGATGTACAGTTTGCTCCTCGAAGAAGCTGGGAGCTGGGGGTTCCCTCCTGATGGTATGATACTATGCTGGGAGTTGGTTTTATGGTGAGAGTGTGCCCACCTGTTTAAATGTGGGTATTTTCTCAGTCACCCAGAGTGTTGAAGTAACTCAACTAGTTTCTGGATGTCTCAGAGGGAATTGCTTCATATGTAGCTGTATATTTGGTGCATCCATGGGAGGAGTGAAATTCAGGAGCCTCCTATGTTGCCATCCTGGTCTGGAATCCCCAAATTTTTCTTAGAAAATGTAAAGTTATTCAGTATTTCTATCCTTCTCCCAAATTACAAGAACATCAGTATACTTTCACATTCCTAGTCTATTTTTACTTAGAATTTTATAATTTCTTTTAATGTTAAAAAAAAAGTTTAAGTAGTTAACACTTTTATGGTCATTTGTTAAATTTTATCAGTATCTGTGTCATGATATTATCCTATTCCTTCTCTTTGGTGACATTTATCCTTTAATAGTTCTTTACATGAGGGTTTGTGGGTTTGATTTTTGTATGCCTAAAAATGTCTTCACTTTCACTCTCTCTATAATGATAATTTAACTGGGTATAAAATTCCAGGCTAAGAATAAATTTCCCTCAGGAGTTGGACAATATTACTTTATTTTCTTCCCACATCTATTCTTCCTTATCTGAAATCTACCTTTTATCTAATTACTATTTCTTTGGAGGCAATCTTTCTTTTCCCTCTGACAGTTTTTAATATAATCTTTATCCTTGACATTTTTAATTTTCACTGCTGTGATTAGAAATTGATGTATTTTTACTAATTCTGCTCGATATTCAGTGTGTTTTATAATCTGAGAATAAATATTTTCCTTCTTCAGATATTCTCCACCATTCACATGTAAGGTTGCTGTGAGTTACTTTTTAGTATTTTCACTTTGTTTTTATAGTCCCTTTCCCTCATGATAACCTCTCCAGGTCTAATAGTTTTATGGTAGGTTCTATCCAGTATACCAGGGTCCTAGGCTTAAACAAGATCTTATAATGGTAGATCAGGATTCCTACCCAAAATGATATTGTAGAGATCTCTAGGCTGCTTATTTCAGTCACTAGACTATATTAGAAAGCAGTGCTATTAAAGAAGTCTGCTAGGTCATGAAATAAAAACAGCATAACACATTCATAGCATGATTCAAGGTGATT
The DNA here is from genome assembly GCF_002837175.3 of Physeter macrocephalus. Classification (NCBI taxonomy): domain Eukaryota; kingdom Metazoa; phylum Chordata; class Mammalia; order Artiodactyla; family Physeteridae; genus Physeter; species Physeter macrocephalus. The sequence goes on from NC_041229.1 coordinate 45,711,082, forward strand.
TTCTCACCTTCAAAAGCATCCCCAGTTTTCATGTTACTCTGCGTTGTTCAGAGGTACAGAGATTATATTCCAGACATACACATGGATCTCCAGTGTTTTATCTTAATGTTTAAATTTAAAATATTAGGTTTTAAGTTAAACGTATAAGACTGGAAAACATTAGTTAACATTCCAGGGATAAAGAAGCAGCAACAGCCTCTCATCTTTCACTTCAATAAAAGTAAAGATGTCATCCACCCCAGATGAATGGCTCATCCTGGTGAAGCAAGAGCAGACAATATCACCAATATTAACAAAAGCATTAAGTTTAGGACATCATTGTTCTGAACCTGTCATTGGTTATGACAAAAACTTCATATGCAAAAATTATTTTAATATAGAAGTTGGAGATTAATATAGCTAATAGATTTATGCTATTGTCATCTGGATCAATTGGACATTATTAGAAAATTTTTGGATAATAATTTTTTTATATTTACTTATTCCTCATAAGCTGGTGATTTGTTCATATTAATGTAATGATAAAAATGAATACGTTTAACCTGCTCAATATATCCTATTTTTTCTTTATCTCTTAAATGTAAATCAGTCTTGATAAAAACATTTTTAATTATTCAAGTGTATCTGACACTTCTTGAATACCACTAAAAATCCTCTCAGCTTCAGCTCACATTCCAGCCACTTCTGCAAACACCTGGTTTTTTATCACTGGAAAACTCTTCCCTCTCCCCTCCCCCGCAAAACTCACCCCACCCTACTCCCTTCTTCATCATATCACAATCCAGAAGCAGGGGATTTAACATTATGTGGGCCATCCTTGACCAATGGAGAGAGGAGCTCATGGATAAATGTTTCTCCTTTCTCCCCTCAGGTGGATGGTTCTTAGACATATTTTCTCCTACAGTGTTAAGCAACAAATCACCCATCACAGTGGCCATTGTATTAGCTTCCTTGTACTGGCTTTCCTTCTCTGTTCATTCCTTTTCTCCCTCACTTTTGCTTCTAGGATCTTATTCCCATATAATCCCCCTGTATTCAAGCTTTTTACTCAGGCTCTGTTTTCATGGAAACTTACCCTAAAATAAAGATACTTTTGAAGAAGCTAACCATCAAGTACACGGATAGACAGTCCATTGCAAAGCTATCACCTATTTAATGAGTCCATTCTTTCCAATTACAAAGTTAATTTATGTCCACTTTTTCCCACTGGAAATAAGAGTCTCAACATTTCTCTTCTTATGTCTTTCTGCACAGTATTGGACATTAAATGCTTGCCATTAAATTCTTTAAATATAATTGAATGAATCTGCTTTAAATCAAGGAAGCTGTACATTCTGCTAGTCTCAAGTATCCACCAGATAAAATACCCAGAAAGGTTTTTCAAGAGAAAACAAAGGTCTATTGATGAATTTACTAGACTAGTGGATTCCATAAGTATTTGAAAACATGAAATAGGAGCCATCTCTGCCTTCACTGAGCTTATATTATGGTAAAGGAAACAGATAATAGATTCATATACATACATACATATACATGTATGATATATTAAATTCAGTATACTTACATGATATACAAAACATAATTTTATTCTCTAGAAAATGAATATAGAAATAATGTGGTTCCTAGATTCCCCACCCCCCTCCCCCCAAAAAGATCTTATCTGTATAATTTTTGGATATATGACTTAATTTCTCTGAGTCTCAGTGTTCTGAAATGGAAATGTTAAATGGAAAGTTATAACTACCTTGAAAACTTTCTGTGAAGATTCAGAAAGACAATATGTGAAAAGTGTTTGACATTTAATATATGGTACCTCCTACTATTGCTCTTTGTTATATAATTTTCATCATTATCATTAATAATAAATTTCATTTGCTACCATTAATGTAAGGTGACCATGATCATTAATTCAACAAATGTTTGAGTACTTACCCAGTGACAGGCACTGTGATAACTAATACAACACAAGCAATAAAACAACAGTGGTAAAAAGAAATGAAGTTAGGTTGGTGAGAGAGAGAAGTGGAGAGGGCTAGATGGACTCTGAATAGGCTTTGGACATAAAGGTAAAGAGGAAGCAGCAGTCCTAATAACGTGTTCATAGCACAGGTGGGCTCGTGGGTGCTCCAAGGCCTTGGGTACACAGTACGGGAGAACTCACAATTCTAATCTGAGGTCATGATTTCCAGAGCCTGGCATTTGTGAAAGAGCAGCATTTCCATCACTCCTGGGATTCATGACAGTGACACCATTGTTGCTTCACTGGCTTCTCATCTTCAGCAAGCGTTGAGTTGAAACTCACTCAAGCAGAGCTGTTTAGCTGCCTTTCCTCTCTGTTCTATTGTCTGTATTTTGTCATCATGTCTATTCAATTAAGATTAATATCTGTACCAAGAGAATCTGACTTCTCACCAAGCCCCAAAGAGAAATCACTCACTGAGAACCAAAGTACTATGACTCCATTATGTTCTGAGGGCAAACAGCAGCTGAATGATGAATTGCGTACTCTATTTTGTTGTTGTTGTAGTTAAATGTATTTCAAATGATAGTTAAGATGAGGGACTTCCCTGGTGGTCCAGTGGTAAAGAATCCTCCTTGCAATGCAGGGGATGCCAGTTCCATCTCTGGTCGGGGAACTAAGATCCCACATGCTGCAGGACAACTAACCCGCATGCCACAACTACTGAGCTCACGCATCTCAACTAGAGAGTCTGTGTGCCACAAACTACAGAGCCCATGGGCCCTGGAGCCTGCGCCCCACAACTAGAGAGAGAAAACCCGCACGCCACAACTAGAAAGAAGCCCATGCACTGCAATGAAGAGCCTGCATGCCACAACGAAGAACCCATGTGCCGCAACTGAGACCCGATGCAGTCAAAAATAAATAAATAATAAGTAAATAAATCTTAAAAAAAAAAAGATGAGACTCAGCAGAAACACATCAGTAACCAATACAAACAAGACTACTCCTTTTATTAATGGATGGATAGTCCTTACATTTTTTTCATTTTATTTTATTCACAGTTATTGTCTCTAAGAACAAGAAAGATTTACTCTTATTTAGGCTCATTTGAATTAACAAGATTTATTTCCTCCTTATAAATTGTGTTGAATTAATCCTTTTGGACAGCACTGAGGACCAAATATTGGATGAGCTACTTAATCATGAGCCCTGTCAGAGCCCAAGACTTACTAATGGAAAATTGTGCAAACAGTGAGGATGCTGACAGACAGATGAGCTGTCCAGACACTTGAGAAATGCCCTCCTAGGGGTGTGTTTCAAGCCTTTGCACACACATCAAGAAAAACAAAAAGTCTGGGCTTTGTCATTATAAACTGGGATAGCATGTTCATAGTTACCAAACCAGGTTTGGGGAGTCCTGGATCTTACACAATTTGGAGGGCCATTCTGAAGAAAAAGAATTTTAAAAATATAAATAAGAAAGGGGGTACAAAATTCAAACTGAAAACAAAATTCCAATAAATTGCAAATCTTAAAAAGCTGACAAATATCACAAACATCACCAAATCCAGAAAAATAACGTTTACTATGACTGACTGATCCATTTCTATTATACTTTCTTTATACATGTTTTTGCTGCTTACTCGTTATATGACAATGTTGTAGTATTATTCTTTGTAGAAGGAAATAGAAAGAGCACTTTTCCTAGCACAGTTAACCAAATATTGTTTTATATTATTAATGGTTTTGAGTAGGCATCAGTGAGAACTGAATCCTCTGTTTACAATGTTACGTGTCTGATGCTGGGAAGAACATTCCACAGCGAAGCTTCCAGCTTCTTTCAGTAAGCCTGGCCCACATAATTCCAGGGCCAGGCATAGTAGGACACACTCACAGTGTGATGTGATGTCTAGCCTTGCATTTTGATGTCACAATGCCTGGAAGAGTAAGTGTTAGGACTATTCCTAGAAGCCATTACTATGCCAGGATGGTTATCAATAATGGAACTCTTTGCGGAAGTGGCCATTTTTCATGAAACAGCTAGTAGCATCACTCAGAATAAATTGTTTATTGATATTTTTGGCCTCCTCTGTATTTCCTCAAATCCTTTCTAAGTCGGGAAACCCAGGAATGAACACAGATCCCTCTTAAGCATTGCATTCCTGCTGCTTTTAATGGAAGGATTACTCTCTGCTTCTACAGGCATATCAGAGGACACATTTCTGCCAAATACAGCAGATATAATCATCAAAGGAAATTTAGAAAGTGTTTTTATTTAAAAAGCACACTCAAAATTTAAAAAGGTAAAAGAGAAATAAAAATATGATTCTTAAAGCTAATGTACAGTTTGCCTACAAACTTGGCTGATGAAAATTAGGGATTCTGCATTTTAATTTTGGTATGAGATCTCGGAGTTTTAAGGAAAACATAGATGAAACCACTATTCTCCAAACTATCTGATAATTACATGATATACTTTTCTTCCTTTTATCAAATTTTTAAAATTTATTTATTTTATTTTATCTATTTTATTTTTGGCTGCACTGGGTCTTCGTTGCTGCATGCAGGCTTTTCTGGTTGAGGCGAGCAGGGTCTACTCTTTGTTGCAGTACACAGGCTTCTCATTGCAGTGGCTTCTCTTGTTGTGGAGCACAGGTTCTAGGCACCTGGGCTTCAGTAGTTGTGGCACACGGGCTCAGTAGTTGTGGCTCACGGGCTCTAGAGCGCAGGCTCAGTAGTTGTGGTGCACGGGCTTAGTTGCTCCGTGGCATGTGGGATCTTCCTGGACCAGGGCTCGAACCCATGTCCCCTGCATTGGCAGGTGGATTCTTAACCACTGCGCCACCAGGGAAGCCCCCTTTTATCAAATTTTTTTATGGTTTTATAACTGTAAACAGTGCTAGATTTGGAAGAAGGGACAAATTTAACACACAGAATTCCTTAATGTCATTTCTTCTCCTAACAAGTTTAGTGAGAAATGAAAAGAAGAAGAATAGACATTTCTTACTCGTGTGCTTCCTCCAAGCAAAGCAAGCAAAGAGTTGTAACAGATTCCATGCATTACTGAGCACTCCATTACCCCATTTTGCTAAGAATCAAATCCAAAAGGACATCTGTGCTCAATAATTCCTCTTTCTTCCATACTGGCAAACTTCCCCCAGCAGTGGAAGAATTCTGCATTGCCATAAAGAAACCCTCTGGATTCAAACAGACCATTACATGAAGGTCAGGTCTATATACTACCAAAAATATTGATAATTAATGCAAATAAAAGAAGAAAACATCAAATGAGTAATAATTGATCTTCTATTAATCAAAACGGTCCGGAAGTCTCCATTAGATTGGATTTTCCAGTTAAGTAAAGGGTAAGCATGGCACTCTTGTTATGGGACCTGTTGTATGAGACCCTGCTATGGGCTCATGTTTCTCAATGTTTTTTAAACTATACTCTTTCTTGCTGAACATAAAAATCTCTCCCCCCTTCCCTGCTTGTGTCCAGAGGCCTTGCTCTTGTCTTCCTAAGGAAATCACTGAGAGACAGGGGAAGGTTTATTTTTTATATAAAAGACCTTTCCTTCAGCTTTCCTAATGTAGTTTACATTACAAAAATAATGGCTTTTTGTGGTGTCTCAATTTTAATACCTGTGTAATATTAAATATGTATTTTCATACACCCTCTAAGTATGAAATGTTCTCCTGGGGGAAGAAGTGTCTCTGCCCCCTCACTACCCACAAGTGACAAACGCTTTTCTAAGACTAATAATTCCAATTTTCTGCTTTAGTAAATAGGATAGAGAGAACATTATTGAATTACCATTTAGCACTTAGGATCTAATAGTGTCTCAGGATCTGGATGATAAACTTGAATCTTCACTCTGTAGCACTATAGCTACAGACTTACAAGACAGGCAAGCTTGATTGGAAGGTGTACCACAAAGCCAGAAAACACTGCAAGGTGCCCGCCCCCCGTTTTTTTTTAAAGTCTCAATTACCATGATCATGGTTCCGAATTGAAACTTGAAAATATTTAGGCTACACAATGCAATTCATCTTTGGTGTTTTCTTTCCCCAAAGGTGCCCCCCCCCCCGTTTTTTTCTAAAGTCTCAATTACCATGATCATGGTTCCGAATTGAAACTTGAAAATATTTAGGCTACACAATGCAATTCATCTTTGGTGTTTTCTTTCCCCAAAGCATCTTCTATCATTTAAAAAGAATGAAGCTAATCCCATTTTTATCCATTGGCTCGGAACCCTCCTGTGTTTGCAGATATGTGATGATTTTCTCATGTTGATGTTTGCTCAGGCTCTGGATATTAACTGCCATAATTCTTCTCACATGCTCCTGGCAATTAATCCCTCATGCCATATGCATAGTTTAGTGTCCTTTTACTGCATGACCGCCACTCTCACATCTCCCCAGGCTAATACCATGCTAACACCTGGATTCTGCTTTCCAATTTTAAGGATATTGAACTCAGGAAACAAAAATAGAACAGGCTTGAAGTGTCTCATTTTCATTCCACCTTTTCATGGTCCCTTGAGTTTCACCTTGAAATTAATTAAGACAGGACAGTAAGGTGAAATTGCATCATTTCATCTGGGTGATACCCTGCTTCCCTTTTTTGTTGACTCCTGAAATGTCAAGATTTCAGACATATTTAAACAGTAATTGAAGGATCATAGCTTGTTACAGAGTCCCTTGGTCATCCATAGATGTATCCCCCTCCTTAATTTTTTTGCTCATGAGTGTATGAAACTATTGTTATGGTGTAAAATTGCAAAGGGGGAAATAGATTTTAAAAAATGTTCATGAGATGAGGAAGTATGGTTGACTCTGGGTGGATAATAGAAGAGAAGTTTTGGACAGCAGATCCTGCATCCCACAAAAAGGCTTGATATCATTACAGTACAAGGGACTATAGTGAATACAATCCCTGTGCCTGCAGAGAGATTAGGAAACTAAGAAGGTGCTTCCATGGCTGCCCACAGAGGAGAAGGGCAGCAATTGGATACACTTGCAGGTGAGAGCACATGGGGTGAACAGAGAGATGAGGTTAAAGATACTCATCTCTTTGCTCCAGTATCATGGACCTCAGCTTCGACACCAAGTTTCTATTATTTCTATTTCTGTTATTATTTAATAACAGTTAAAAGCTGTTATTAAAAAATATATAATAGGTGCAGTAGAGTCCAAGAAGTTCATTCAGGCCTGTCACTAGGGGGGAGTATTGCAGCTGGTAAGACTGGAAACAGTGTAAGTAAAGAAACTAACAAATGTAAATGACGTATGAGTATGCACCATTGAAAACCAAGAGAGAATCTAGTAACAATCAGACCAGGTGTGACTTCTAAACAGGAAGTTGTGACCAGGTGTGACTTCTAAACCAACAGTGTTTCCTGAAAGTTTCCTTTTTAGCCCTTCACATACACACCATGCCTGTTTCAGACCCTCCAAGCAAGGGTGTGCAAGCCAATTTGCAGAGCACTATGGGTACTCTCCCAACAAGACAATAAGACGTGGGTCAAAACATAACTTCACTGCACAGATTTGCTGAGGGACCGCCATGCATCAGGCACTGTGCCAGACATGAGAGAAGAGGAGCACAGACTCTTAGACAAGCAATGACCACATCCTGTGTTGAATGAAGCTACAGGAGCCCAGAGGTGAGGAGAATAAACTCATTCTAGAAGAGCCAGGGACAGCTTCACAAAGGTGATGTCTTTGTGCTGGATTTTGAGCATATCACACAAGGTTCTTAGTTGCAAACAACAGGAAGTGCATTTGATTATTTTTAGCAGCAAATAATTTATCAGAGGAGAGCTCACAGATTTTCTGAGAGACTATGTAGGCAGGAATAACACTCCAAATCTCATCATGGTAATGTTCCAGCAGAGAGACCACTGCTGCCACCACTGGTCGTAGACCCAGTCACCTGGCCACAGGAATTGGTTGACCACCACATCTGGAATTGGATGACTTGCCATCTCTTTAGAAGCTCAGTATCTGATTCCAAGTCTGGTGTAAGTGCATTTGACTGGTGGATCCTGGGTTGCATGTAAGAGAGATTGGAAAAGCTCATTTTTTAAATTTGAGACATAGGAAGAGAGAATGCCTTAAGAATAGGAAGAGTAATTGAGTTTCTGGGCACCTAGAAAGAATGACAAAGTTTCTCTTCAGAAGTTCAAAAAGACACTCAGAAGATGAAGCAAGGAGGAATGGCATGTGCAGAGGCACTGGGGATGAAAGAGCATGGCTTAGAGCAAAACTGAGAGGTCATTCCAGATTTTCAATCTCATTTTAGGAGAGGAATTCAAAAAGGAGCATCTCAGTTGCATATTATCAGGAGAAGAGACTTTGTTATTACTTTAGTTACTACTATAATAATACTCTGTTTCCCAAATGACAGACTCATCACATCATAGATGTTTTGACGATACAGCAGATGCCACTAGTCAAAGCCTGGTGCTCCAGCATTGGCACCCGAGATTACTGGACCAGCCACTGAGCCCTCTGCCTCATCTGAGGGCCTGACATATTTGCATCTAGTAAAGCTGAGACTTTTTAAATTATTAAGGATGTTTCCATATTAAGGATATTCAGTCACTCAATTGAAGCTTGTCTGGATGTATTTCCTATTAGAATATTTAAAAATTAATTGCATGATGAGGGATGAAGATGGCAGAGTAAAATAATCCTGAGCTCATCTTTTCCATGGATATACCGAAACTACAACTGTGTACATATACAACAACTCTTTCTGAGAACAAACTGAAGACTAGCATAACAGCTCTTCTGCAACTAAAGATATAAAAAAAAAAAAAAAAACACACACATCAAGATAGGTTGGAGGGGCAGAGATGTGGTCTAGTCAGGATCCACACCCTTGGAGTAGTGACCCACAAGTGAGAGAGGATATCACAACTGCAGAAGCCCTCCCTAACGAGAGAGGGGTTTGAGCCCCACATTGGGTGTCTAAGCCCTGAGGACCTGCACTGGGATGATGAGCCCCTATAATGTCTGGCTTTGAGAACCAGCAGGGTTTATGTCCAGGTGAGCTGGAGGTCTGTGGGAAAATGAGACTTTGCTCTTAAAGGGCATGCACATAAACTCACATGCCCCAAGTCCCAGTGCAGAGGCATCAATGTGAAAAGTGCCTGGGCCATATATAAAGGAGATTCATTGACTAATTTTATGGTAAGTGCCAAAGGGGCAGGAATCAGTTGGAGCTTACTCTGGGGACAGAAGTGCTGGCGGGTGCCACTTTTTTTTTAGTCTCCTTCTACTTATCTGGTCCCACTGACAGACACCATTTCTGACATTTGCCAGCTACCTTGCTAACACCACTCACCCCACCCCCACATTCCCCTGGGGACCCACCCACCCAACCCACTGGCCCTGGCTGGAGCCTCTCCAAAGCAGTTCCTGCTTTGCCACACCAGCCCAGCAGCCTCAGCTAGGACCAGCACACTCACAGCTGCCATAGATAGACTTTGAGTCCACCTGTGCTGGGGGCCAGCCCCACCAGGAGTGTGCCTGCAGGAACTGTGGCATCACCACAACAGGAGGGCACATGCAGCTTACACAGGGAACACCACCGAAATGTCTGGCTCTTGTCCCAGAGGGACTACTCTTCTGGGCCCCACAAGAAATCTACTTACTACCAGTTCTGCAAGACTGGGAGACATAGCTGGTCTACCTGATACTAGAAACAAACAGAGAGTTAGCCAAAATGAGGAGATGGAGGAATATCTTCCAAATGAAAGAGCAAGACAAACCTCAGAAAAAGAACTAAATAAAACAGAGATAAATAATCTACCTTATAAAGAGTTAAGTAAAGTATTGGTCATAAAAATTCTCACCAACCTCAGGAGAAGAATGAATGAGCATAGTGAGAACTTCAGCAAAGAGAAAGAAAATATTAAAAAGAACCAATTAGAACTGAAGACTACAATAACTGAAATTTCAAATACACTAGATGGAATCAAGAACAGATTAGATAATACAGAAGAACAGATCAATGATCTGGAAGAAAGGATAGTGGAAATCATCCAATCTGAACAGAAAAAAAAATTTTTTTTAATGAAGATAGTTTCAGGGATCTCTGTGACAACATCAAGCATACCAACATTCACATTATGGGGGTCTCAGAGGGAGAAGACAGAGAAAAGGGAACAGAAAATGTATTTGAAGAAATAATGGCTGAAAACATCCCTAACCAGGTGAAGGCAACAGACATCCAAGTCCAGGAAGCATACAGAGTCCCAAACAAAATGAACCCAAAGAAGCCCACACCAAGACACATTATAATTAAAACATCAAAAGTTAAAAATAAAGAGAGAATCTTAAAGACAGAAAGAGAAAAACAATTAGTTACCTACAAGAGAACCCCCATAAAACTATCAGCTTATTTTTCAACAGAAATTTCACAGGCCAGAAGGGAGTGGTATGATATATTCAAAGTGCTGAAAGGAAAAAACTTACAACCAAGAATATTCTACCTGGCAAGTTTATAATTCAGAATTGAAGGAGAGATAAAGAGTTTCAAAGGCAAAGGAGTTTATCACCAGTAAACTGGCCATACAAGAAATGATAAAGGGACATCTTTAAGCAGTAAAGGAAAGGCCATGAGTAGAATTAAGAAAATATATGAAAAGAAAAATCTCACTGGTAAAGGCAAACATATAGTAAAGGTAGTGGATCAATCACTTATAGAACTAGAATGAAGGTTAAAAGACAAAAGTAATAAACTGAAATACAGTAGTTTGTTAAAGTATACATAAAATAAAAAGATGTAAATTATGATATCAAAAATGTAAAATGTGACGGGGGAGTAAAACTTTAGTGTTTTTAGAATGCATTCAAACTTAAGTGACCATCAATTTAAAATAGACTGCTATATAGATAGCTTGTTACACATGAAACTCATAGGAATCAAAAACAAAAGCCTACAATAGATATCCAAATAATGAAGAGAAAGGAATCCAAACATAACACTAAAGAAAGTTATCATATCACAAAGGAAGAGAGCAAGAGAAAAGGAAAGAAACAGAGAGGAACAACCAGAAAACAATTAACAAACGGCAATTAGTGTTCACCTATCAATAACTCCCAATAAACAAAAATCCAGGACCAGACAGCTTCACTGGTGAATTCTACCAAACATTTAAAGAAGACTTAATACCTATTATTCTCAAACTATTTTAAAAAATTAAAGAGGAAGAAAAATTCCAAACTCATTCTATGAAGTCAATATTACACTGATACCAAAACCAGACAAAGACACTACATAAAACAAAAATTACAAGCCAATAACTCTGATGAATATAGATGTCAAAATTCTCAAAAAAATTTAACAAACTGGATTGAACAGTACATTAAAAGGATCATACACCATGATCAAGTGGGATTTATTCCAGGAATTCAAGTGTGGTTCAATATCCACAAATCAATGTGATACACCACATTAACAAAATGATCAAAATCACATAATCATTCTAATAGATGCAGAAAAATATTTTGAACTTTGTTGACAAAATTCAACACCTATTTATGATAAAACATCTCAACAAAGTGTGTAAGGGAGGATGTACCTCAACATAATAAAGACCATATATGACAAACCCACAGTTAACATCATACTCAACAGTAAAAAGCTGAAAGCATTCCCTCTAAGATCAGGAAAAAGATGAGAATGCCCACTCTCACCACTTTTATTTAACATAGTATTGGAAATCCTAATGACAGCAAAAGAAATAAGATAATTGACTTAAGAAGATGTGATATACACACACACACACACACACACACACACACACACATACACAAAGCAATATTACTCAGCCATAAAAAAGAATGAAATATTGCCTTTTGCAGCAACATGGATGGACCTAGAGAATATTACACTTAGTGAAGTAAGTCAGACAAAGAAAAAATACTATATGATATCACTTATATGTGGAATCTAAAAATAATACAAATGAATTTATAACAAAACAGAAACAGATTTACAGACATAGAAAACAAACTTATGATTACCAAAGGGGAGCAGGAGGTAGAGAGGGACAAATTAGGAGTATGGAATTAACAGATAAAAACTACTATACATAAAATAGATAAGCAATGAGAATTTACTGTATAGCACAGGGAATTATATTCAATATCTTGTAAAAAACTATAATGGAATATAATCTGAAAAAAAATAACTGAATCACTTTGCTATACACCTGAAACTAACACAATATTGTAAATCAACTATACTTCAATTTAAAAAAAGAAATAAAAGGCATACAAATTGGAAAGGAAGACATAAAACTGTCACTATTTGTAGATGACATAGTACTATATGTAGGAAACCCTAAAGACTCCACCAAAAACTTTTAGAGCTAATAAAAGAACCCAGTAAAGTTGCAGGATACAAAATTCATATACCTGTTGCATTTCTATACACTCATAACAAACTCTCAAAAAGAGAAGTGAAGAAAACAATCCCATTTACAACTGTGTCAAAAAGAGTTAAATCGTTAGGAATAAATTTAACCAAGGAAGTGAAAGACCCGTACTCTGAAAATTATAAGACATTGATGAAAGAAATTAAAGGTGACACAAATAAATGGAAAGACACACTGTGCTCATGGATTGGAAAAATTAATGTTTTTAAAATGACCATACTACTCAAAGCAGTCTACAGATTCAATATAATCCCTGTTAAAATACCAATAGCACTTTTCACAGGAGTGGGACAAATAATCCTAAAATTTGTATGGAACCACAAAAGACCCTGAAGAGCCAAAATAATCTGGGGAAAGAAGAACAAAACTGGAGGTATCACACTACTTGATTTCAAACTATACTACAAAACTACAGTAATCAAAACAATATGGTGCTGTCACAAAAACAGACCATAGGTCAATGGAAGAGAACAGAGAACCTGTAAATTAATCCATACACATATGGTCAATTAAACCATGACAAAGGAGGCCAGAATATACAACGGGGAAAAGATAGTCTCTTCAATAAATGGTGGTAGGAAAACTGGACAACTACACACAAAAGAATGAATCTGAAACATTATCTTACACCATATACAAAAAATAAACTCAAATGGATGAAATACTTGAAAGTAAGACCTGAAACTCATAGAAGGAAAACTAGACAGTCAGCTCTTTGACATCAGTCTTAGTAATATATTTTTGGATATATCTCCTCAGTCAAGGGCAACAAAAGCAAAAATAAACAAATGAGACTACATCAGACTAAAAAGCTTTTGCACAGCAAAGGAAACTATCAACAACAACAAAAACAAAAACAAAAAGGCAACCTACTGAATAGGAGAAGATATGTGCAAATTATATATTCAGTGAGTGGTTAATATCCAGAATATCCAAAGAACTCATACAACTTAATTTTTTTTTTTTTTTTTTTTTTTTTGTGGTACGCGGGCCTCACACTGCTGTGGCCTCTCCCGTTGCGGAGCACAGGCTCCGGACGCGCAGGCCCAGCGGCCATGGCCCACGGGCCCAGCCGCTCCGCGGCACGTGGGATCCTCCCAAACCGGGGCGCGAACCCGGCTCCCCTGCATCGGCAGGCGGACGCGCAACCACTGCGCCACCAGGGAAGCCCCAACTTAATTTTTTTTAAATCCTATTTAAAAATGGGCAGAAGACTGAACAGACATTTTTCTAAAGGAGACATACAGATGGCCAACAGGCACATGAAAAAATGCTCAACATCACTAATCATCAGGGAAATGCAAATCAAAACCACACTGAGATATCATCTCACACCTGTCAGAATGGCTGTTATCAAAAAGACAACAAATAACAAGTGTTGACAAGGATGTGGAGAAAAGGGAACCTTTGTTCACTGTTGGTGTAAATATAAATTGGTATAGCCAGTATGGAAAACAGTATGGAGGTTCCTTGAAAAATTAAAAATAGATTTACCATATCATCCAGCAATTCCACTTCTGGATACATATCCAAAGGGAATGAAATAAGTATCTCAAAGAGATATCTGCACTCCCATATTCATTGCAGCATGATTCACAGTAGCCAAGATACAAGGAAACAGCCTAAGTGTCCATTGACAAATGAGTGGATAAAGATATACATAGAGAGAGTTTTCGGGTTTTCCCTAAGATGGTATGGAAAAACCCAAACGAACATTTTGGCCAACCTATATATATATATCTCATGTCTTATTAATCCATTCATTTGTGTATGTGTGTGTATATATATATATATATATATATATATATATATACATTTGTGTATGTATATACATACGTACACACACATACACACACACATATACACGTACAATGGAATATTATTCATCCATTAAAAATAAGGAAATCTTACCACTTACAGCAAAATGAATAAACCTGGAGGTCATTACGCTAATTGAAATAAGCCAGACACAGAAAGACACATATGATCTCACTTATATGTGGAATCTAAGAAAGTCAAACTCATAGGAACAGCAAGTACAACGGTAGTTGCTAGGGACTAGGGGAGGAGGAGATGGAGAGTTGCTATTCAATGAGTATAAAGTGTCAGTTACATGAGATGAATAACTTCTAGAGATCTGCTGTACAAGCTTTTGCCTATAGTTAATAATACTGTATAGTATCCTTGAAATTTTCTAAGAGAGAAGACCATAAGTGTTCTCACCATGCACAAAAAATTTGGTAACTATATGAGGTGATGAACATGTTAATTAGCTTGATTATCAAAATATCACATTGTATACCTTAAATATATATATATATTTTTAATTTGCAATTACACCTCAATAAACCTGAGAAAAAGAAAAAGGAAAAAATTAATTGCATATAATTCCCTGCTGTGTGAGCACAGGTTTTTGTTAGCTAAGACAGCAGCCAATAATGTGCATTATACATCCACCCGTATATAACACAGGCACAGTAGAAGCAAGCTGAGTGCAGATACTTTATCATCATAAGCAACTCTTTCTTTCCAGTAGCTGTCAGAGTGGTTTGCATTTACATTCACACATCTGTCCATCTGCCAATCAGGAAATAAACAGAGGAGGCAAAATGAGGGGAGAAAATCTGTTCCAATTGGCTTGGCTTTCTCACTGAAACTGCAAAGCTAACTTGGACAGAATTCTTTTAGTACTTTAATGACCAGTAAGTCAAAAACTTCATACATTTTCAAACTTTCGTAACAACCCTGAATAGACACAGGCAACACCTTAAGGATCAGTATAACTTATTAATTAATCTTCACGCTCTTGTCTGGTTTTAACATTTTAGAGCCATCTTGTAGAATCAGCTCAAGTTACAAAACCTGCTACGTCAATAAGTTATTTCCCATAACACTAGAGGCACAACTAAATCACTCTTTATAATTTCTTGAAGATTTCATATTCAGTTACCCAGTGCAACAGAAATGTCTTATTTTACTGGCCCAGGCATTTCCATCCTGTATTACTGCAGATGAATTTCTTTCTGAGAATTTTTCAAGCTCTCCATTTTAAGTGCCTTGTTTAAAAAACTCCCAAAAGTAAACAAACTGTTCTTGTTCAGTTTATGATTAAGAGCTACCTGAGCACGCCCTCTGTTAGCTATCTCTCTTCTACCTCCATTTTTCTTTCTTATCATCATAGTGATCAACTTCCAATTGGTCCACCAGAGACATCTAGAAATCTAGGGAAGAAAGTTCATTGTCCTCTTACCTCAGTGTCTAATGTTGGCTCTATGATGTTCTGCTGCTGTTTCCTGATAGGTCTGTAAGGAGCAGTCTCAGGGAGATTAATTTTTAATAGTTGAACGACTTGACTAAAACCAAGAAAGATGTGGGATTATAGAAAGACAAATTATACTCCAACAAAACTAAACTATGATACAGCTCTGACAAGTCAGTCTCCAATCTTTTTACAAAGAATTCTGTTGAGACCACACTTGGTCAGACTTTAAGGCAAAGTGGAGTGTCATTTAAAAGAAAATGTTAAGAAAAGATTTATTGTATATTCACCAGTAGACATAATTCTATATTTGAAAAGAAGGAAATATGATTTGCAATGAAACCACCTCAACTTACCCTGCCCTACAATGGTACCCACTTGTTCACAATTAGAGATAGCAAATTTTATAGAACAATTTGTAGCTTATAAGGGGCTTCACAGCAATCCTCACATGATCCTTATATCTATTAGGTAAGGTATTCTTAGGTCCATTTCCTTGACTAGGAAGCTGAGCTCAGCATTACTTCCCTAAGATCACATAGGTAATTAATGAGGGAGTCAGACATTTAACCTTGTCTTCTCACTTTTGATTTCTTTCCAGTGCCCCTCATACTGATGTTTATCATTATTTGTTTTATAAAAATTAAGCACCTGACTTGCCAGTCATTCAAGGATAGTCCAAGGCCTTACCAGGCCCCCCTCTGTTGGCCCCAAGTTTGAGGAGAATGATGTCAACTGTCCCATCACACTCCAAATATGAAACAGATCAATGAAGCACATATTTTCACATTTATTACCTTTTTGGCCACCTTGCCTATGGAGGGTGCTCAGCAAGAATACTTTTCCAACCAAGCTGCACAATTTACAAAGGAAACACCGTGCTTATCACTGCCCCAGGTCTTTCCCTTATACCAACTCTTCCTCCTCCACCTTTCCATCAAATACTGTTTTAGTTGCCTTTATTTTACAAAGATTTTCTTCATTTCCTGCTTGCTATGGTCTAGTGATGGAGCTTTAGCAAAGTCAAGAGAAGAAGTCTATTCTCACTCCATACAATGAGAAAGCCACAAAACCTTTCACCTGCTTTAGAAGTAATTAAAGCCAGAGTCTACCACAACTCCAGAGAAAGACTTAAATCTCCATCCACCGTCCATCCGGTGCTAGCAGCTTTCTCCATTTGCAACATAATATATTCAAAGAATACATAAATACCCCAGCCCTTGTCTAATTCCTGATTTATGTCTTACTTAACACAGAGTCTCTAAGCAACCTAAAATTACTTATATTATCCCTGGCCTCTTAAACTACCACTCCCTGCCTTGGCTACTTATGCAAAATCTGAATAAAACAGTGTCCACCCTCATGAGACTTACACTTAAAGTAGAACTCATGATGAAGACAAGTTTTGTGTGACTGTTCTGAGTCTACACAATGCCTAATACTATGGACTACATTTATAAGGCACTAAATTAGCATTTATTAAATTAAATTATAATTATGAAAAGAGGCATGCACATTCTGATAAAATGCTTATTTTAATCACTGCATCAAGAGAAATATAAGATAACTGGTATATGAGCATGAAGAGAACTGATGACAGTATCTAAAGTACAGCCAAGTACCGGAAATGTCTCAAATGTCTCTCATTATTGAGTTGCCTCATTTATACTTAAAGAGCAGTTTCTACACATGAGACAAATAGTCACTAAACGCATTGGGCTAGTGAACCTTTTTTTTTTTTTATCTTGAGTCTGGTGCCTTTGACCACTCGGCCATCCTGACAGCCCTAGTGAGCCATTTTTGAAACAGCTTTTTAAACAAGTTTTTCTATGTTTCTTTCAGAAATTCGGTTTATTTTTTGTTTCAGCCACTTTCTTTTAGTTTTTAGTTGTTGAATCCACCTGACATTTATAAGTTTTTTCATTCAATGAACCAAAATTTCTTTCTAAAAAGTTTTGAACTAGTTTTCAAGTGGGCTAGTTGCTGTCCTCAATGTTCCATATTTTTCCATTACTCTTTATCAAAATTGCCACATAAGTTTCACCTTATGTGATTCAAACACCAAATGATCTCATGGGTTAGTTCTATCATTTCCAAGTCATAGATGGAGAAGCTGAGGCTCATGGAACCTAAATGGCTTCGTAGATGACTTCAAGAAGGGCACTTATTGAAGATGATAACTGGATGTAGAAAGATGCTGAACAGAGCAGATAAACAGTCCAGGTGTTGGCAACAGCCATTGAAGCCTAAATGGAAGTGCAGAGCTGAGAGAGGACCCGGATGGCCCAGGATCTTTAATTTGGGGAAAATTCTCCTTTGCCATCATCCTGGAGCCCTTTCCTTGAATGATATGTTTAGAAGGACGAACTTACCTCGGATGAATTATAGTAGGCTTGTAAAATTTTATAAAGGAAATACAGAAAATACTCCTTTTTAATACTTTTCTTCCACTGACTCTTTTACTCTATAATACTTCTTTTCCATTGACTCTGACCCAAGTTTAGAAATCACCCCATTATACATAGACTCAATACACAGTGTGTTACTATCTTGCTTCTGGCCACTAACACGCTATGTACCTTTGCTGAGACGTGTCTACAAAGTGGAGATAATAACACCTACTCCATATGGTTGCTGTAAGAACTAAACAAGGTGATGTGTGAAGGCACCTAGTTAGCGTCCCACACACAAAAAAGTGTAGTTTGGGGCTGACGTCAATGAAATTGGCTGGTCTTACCCATTCTTGACATCCTTCCTCCTCCTGACTTTTCATAACCCTGCTAATGTCTTTGACATCTAGAACTAATGTCACCAGTCCAGCCTAAAAGAGAGAAGGCAGCCAGCACCTGGAGACTTTGTGCAGCAACTTTCAATAATCCTGTTTTTAAAGCAGTAACTAGGAATCTAAATTCTACCAGCTATTTTCAAAAATTGAAAAACGTCTTCTATTTTCCTCCAGAATCATGCTAATGCCCAAAAAACCCATTAAAAATTATGTACAGGTAATTGTGTTGGAGTAAATGGCTTAAACTTTTAATACTTCTCTCCTGATGCATCAGCTAAGCCATTGGCACCAAGGGCAAATCTGGGCTTCTTTCTAGGAGCCCATCTGCCCCCTGTGGCTTATTTTAAACTATACTCTACTTACTCTAAGAGAGGAGGTGTTCCTATCACATTACGTGTTTAGAACAACTCTGTTCTAAACAGAGTTTGGTGCCCCAGTTATTTTGTGTGGGGACTTAACAGCTCAGATGATTTCAGTTTAAGGAATATATGTTGGGAGTTGATGGGAATAGAAGCAATCAGGTAGTGGAAATCAGTCCCAGCAAACCTAAGTTAGGAGGCACTGGTGGTCTGAAAAAGGGGGTACACAAAAGAGCAGAGAAAGGGTCAGATGGGAAGTTTAGTCCAGTGACTAAGAGGTAAGTCAAGGGCCAAGAATTCAGAGGCAGAGAGGCAGGAGGGAGACCAACAGCAGCAGCAGAAGTGGCAGATGAAGCATTGAAGGTCCCACCACCAAGGACAAGAATGGCCTGAGGTTAGTATTTGAAACATCTGCCCAAAGAAAAGTTCTGGAATCCGAGGACACGGGTTTTAGATGGGGCCCCTGACCAAATAACCAAAGGCCTACTAGGTATGAAATATAAAGGAGAATTTTCAGTTTTCATCTCTCTGATCTTTTTTGTTGTTGTTGTTACTTGACAACGTTAACCAAAGAATTAAAAACACTTCATGGCTTCTAGGACACTGAGATCCCCATTGCTAAGTCCTGGCCTTTCCTTGACAACTCTTTTAGTTGGTCTGCCAGCTCCCAAATATTAGTGTTCCCTTCCACCTACCTCTGGATAATCTCGTTCCCTCCATGTTTTATCCACCACCTATTTAGAAATGCCCTGCAGACAGATTAGTCTCCCTCCCTAGATTTCAGGCCTGAATGCCAGCCCTATGTGTCAAGTGTTTAAAGGACAGTGTGTGGACATTTCATTATCTCCAGCCCACACTTCCCCAGAATCAACCAACAGTCATTTTCTCTCTCCCTCCCTCTTCCTCTTAACCTTGCCCTGACCCTCTTCCCTTCCTTTCCCTGTTGACCCTCACACACATACACTTACACACAGCTACAAATACCTACACAAGCAAAAGCTCGATTTAATGTAAAACAGTGCTTCCTAAACGTTAATATACACAGAAATCATCTGGATATCTTGCTACAATTCAGATTCTGATTTAGTAAACCTGGGGTAGGGCCCCAGATTCTGCATTTCTAACATCTCACAGGTTTCAATGATGCTGCTGGTCCCTGGGCCATTCTTAAGAGTCACAAGGGTAACCAGGAGGTAGGTAAACTAAGTTAGAGTAGTGCCTCTGTCACTACCTCCCTTCAGACCGAGTTAGTCCATTTCCCTGTTTGGGTCCCAGTGTCTTTATCTGTAGAGACAACTAGACCCCACAAATCCTGAGGTTTTTATCCAGTGCTAATAGCATGGGTGGAGAGCTGAAACCTAATAACTTTAGCTAACAAGATGTACCCTATTTCTGTGCAGTGAACCCTATGAAAAATTAACCAGGATTTAGTAGCAATGCTAAACTAAACTAAGCTTTAGTAATGCTACAAAGTGTTCAGAACACTATCTGCAATAGATATGGGTCCAGAAAGCACATTCTTAAAGGCATTGGGGCAGGGACAAAATTGGCACAGTTAAAACACAGCGCTATTTTGTGAAATAATAACAGTTTGAAATTACTTCTTTTCCCAATGGGTCTGTAAATCAAATGATAGCCATCAGAAAGACACTTAGAGAACAATCACTAAATAAATAGTACTGAAACAAAACCCAAAGATAAAGTTATTCTGAGTCTAATTGTTATTCTTATGGCCTGGAAGCAAGGTATTTAGGGATGTTCTGTATTTTTCCCTGGTGGGTAGATAACACACAAGCCCCATATTGGTTTTTATTTTCCTGTGATGGTAGAGTATAGAAGAAACAGGAGAAGGCTTGGAATACTAAGATTGGGGTTCAAATATAAATTCAGCCTCTTACCAGCTGTGTAATCTTGGTCCAATTGCGTGAATGTCCGTTTTCTCAGTGGTAAAATGTAGATAGTAATAATGCATACACTGGTATATTGTTTTGGGGATCAAATTAACTAATGGGAACAAAAGCTTAACAAAAATTATAGAATGTTATAGAAATGCCAGAAGAAGAGAGGGAAGCGGGGGAGAGAGAGAGGAATAGTGGTAGTTATTTTATGTAAATGAGTTGAAAATGGATAACTTCCTATCCTATCACTTCCTTCCTAAAAAACCTTCAGTTGCCCCCGTTGTCCACCAAAAAGCATGTTCTTCGAGGATGCCCACAATCTGGTCTCTGCCTGCATTTCTAGCCCACTTTCTAATACAGCACGATGGCTCTGTTGACAAGTGTCTGTAGGTCTCAATGTTGAGTGAACGAGTGAGTTACTAAATGCTTAAGAGGTTTAAGAAGAAAGTAAAACTCCAATTTAGAATTGCCTACCATGTGCCAGATACTATGTATTAGTTGCTTAGCTTTTTTTTATTGTAGTATAATTGCTTTACAATGTTGTGTTAGTTTCTGCTGTACAGTGAAGTGAATCAGCTATATGTATACGTATATCCCCTCCCTCCTGGACCTTCCCCCCCCATCCCACCCATCTAGGTCACCACAGAGCACTGAGCTGAGCTCCCTGTGCTATATAGCAAGTTCCTACGAGCTACCTGTTTTACACATGGTAGTGTATTTATGTCAAACCTAATCTCCCAATTCAACCCACCTTCCCCTTCCCCCACTGTGTCTACACGTCTGTTCTCTACGTCTGCGTTTCCATTCCTGCCCTGCAAATAGGTTCATCTGTACCATTTTTCTACGTTCCACATATATGCGTTAATATACGATATTTGTTTTTCTCTTTCTGACTTCACTCTGTATGACAGACTCTGGGTCCATCCACATCTCTACAAATGACCCGATTTCATTTCTCTTTATGGCTGAGTAAAATTTCATTTTATATATATATATATATATATATATATATATATATATATATATATATGCATATATGCTTAATTTTTACAACCACCCTGTAGAGATTGAGCTTGGGCCTCATGGCCAATGAGCATCAGAGCTAGGGCATGAACCCCTGAAGCATATTACACTGATGGACCCTTCTGATTGCCTTGGTTCTACCAGCTAAAGATGAAGTGACAGAATCTGCTCCCCAATACTGTTCATTCCCCGTTTTTCCACTCTGCGTCTTCCCTGTGGCTTATCAAAACAGGATTTATCAAACTTTTCAAAGATTGGAAATGGAATCTATATATTTTCTTTTTTTTATGCATCAATGAAAACAATACTTCTGTCAGGCTTCTCTGTTGTTTGTTGATGTAATATTTTCTCAAAGAATAACTATAAGTAGTAACGATTATGTGTATGCCCCTTATACACCTAGTCAAAGTTTACTATGGATGTAGAATATCATGTGCTTGATCACTAAGGTGCAAGAATGGATTGACAACTACTGTTCGGGCACTGGTTGTACAAGCAAAGAGGAGAGATACTGACTTGTCTGCAATGATCTCACTTTAATTCGCTGAACCCTCCCCACCACCCTGTAAGGTAGTTATTTGTAGGTTTTTAAAGGGACAGAGGAGTTCTTCTTCAGCTCTCTACAATTCCACAGCACCTAGGACAGTGTCTTGTTCATAGCCTCACAGACAAATGTGCAATGTATGTTATTGAATCTAATTAGTTTTAACACCAACTCAAAAAGAAAAACTTAACCATGGACTTAATGCAGCCTTTCACCTTTCCTCAGGTAATGTTTATTAATTGATTCATTTAATCCAGTGGTTCTTAATGGGGCAATTTTCTTTCCCTGTTGTTAACATATGGAGGGAGATCTTTTTGTTTTGTTTTGTTTTGCGGTACGCGGGCCTCTCACTGTTGTAGCCTCTCCCGTTGCGGAGCACAGGCTCCGGACGCGCAGGCT
>NC_041229.1:45733900-45745927 GCF_002837175.3 Physeter macrocephalus
TGTCCCCTGCATCGGCAGGCGGACTCTCAACCACTGCGCCACCAGGGAAGCCCGAGGGAGATCTTTTTCACAACTAGGGATGGGCATTTAGTGGGGAAAACCCAGGGATGTGGTTAAACATGTACAACATGCAGCCTGGCCTCTAACAACAAAGAATTATTCAGTCCAAAATGTCAATAGTGCCAAGATACAGGAACTTTGAATTCACTCAATCAATATGGAGCACCTTTCTGAACGTCAGTTTTCTCATATATAAATCTGGAAATTCATAGTATCAAAAAAAAAAATCTTTGAGTTGAAAGCACTATCAGCCAATGCTTGAATTCCCTTTTCAGCAACCCCAACAGATGGCCCTAAGCCTCTCCCCAAACACCTCATCTCCATGGGCCAAAAATGTGTAGACTTTGGGGAAACCCACTCATTTCTAGAACCATCAATTACAATTTCTAATTGTAGAAACATGGCTATGACTCTGCATAGCATAAAATCAAATAAACCAGACTCTACTATTGTGGGCTGATAAAAATACTGTTAAAAAAAATTGCTCATGACTTTTTCCAAATGACTTTTCTTTAACATCCAGTCTCAGTTCACTAACTAAACCCTTTCTTCATCTTAAATGCAATTTTCAATGCAAACTATTCCTGACTAACAGTTCTTAGAGAATCCTCAGAAATGTCAGTACCCTTCAGTAACTCAGATTATCAGGGGAAAGCCAGTCTCAAATAAGGAAATTTCTAAATTATGGCATAGTTATAAAATTGCCTCTTTATTACTTTTAAATGCTATTTTAATTCATCCATGCAATAAGCCCTTTTGTATTCCCATGCTGGACTTCAAAAATACAAAGATGGAATAGGGCAAAACCTCTATACTTACGGAATCCATAGTCTATCAGAAGAGGCAAACATGCCACCTCCTGATTGTACACGAGGAAAACACTGATGAGGAAATCACCAACTCTGCATGATGGGGTCGGGGGAGAATTTACAAAGAGCAGTTGCTTGAGCTGAGATTTGGAGGACTTGTAACAGTTCCTGGGCAAAACAGGGGAAACAGCATAGGCGAACACACTGAGTCTGAAGGAGTGGAGAGCATCCTGGGAACTGTATGTACAGAATACAGCAGGCTGGCACCTAAGGCCTGGGTGATGAGCAAATCCCAAAGCAGGAGATTTTGTGGGCACTCTTATGTGCCTTGCTAAAGAGTATGGACTTTATCGTGAGGGCCTGAGAGCCACCAAATGGGAATAGACACGTTCATAACTGACTCTTGGAAAGATGGCTGGCAAAAGTGAGAGGAACAGATTAGAACTGGGAGAGACTGGCATCCTGGGGTTATGATGATTTATCTAGATGTCTTAGCACAGATTAGTCCTTCCTACTACAGTGTTTCAGTGGGGTTGCCTGGCTTAATGAAAACTTAGGGTGTATTTTAAATTGAGCATATCAATTGCTATTATTGTATTAAGTTATAAAAGTCCATGGAGAATAACTTCTGATTTTATAGTGGAACCACCTGAGTCCCAGGGAGGGGAAGCAGCATGCTTGGGTAGCAAAGTTGTTAAGGAAGAGCTAGAACAAGTACTCAGAACTCTAAAAGTATAGCCCTTTCCACCCTTTCCACTGCTATGAGACTGTTCTTACTTGTTGGTAAAAGGCTGTTTTTATCATGAGAGCAATTTAATGTCTCTTTCTCCTTGTGCTTTTATCCCCCTATCATTCACCTGATGTTCTATTTACCTAATTAATTTTCAATGTGTGTGAAGAAAGCCTTTTCTTCTTTTTTTTTTTTATTGAGGTATAGTTGTTTTACAATATTATGTTAGCTTCTACTGTACAGCAAAGTGGAATTCCCTGTGCTATACAGCAGGTTCTTATTAGTTATATATTTTATACATATTAGTGTATATATGTCAATCCCAATCTCACAATTCATCCGACCCCCTGCCCACTTTCCCCCCTTGGTGTCCATACATTTGTTCTCTACATCTGTGTCTCTATTCCTGCCCTGCAAATAGGTTCATCTGTACCATTTTTCTAAATTCCACATATATGCGTTAATACACGATATTTGTTTTTCTCTTTCTGAGTTACTTCACTCTGTATGACAGTCTCTAGGTCCATCACGTCTCTACAAATGACCCAATTTCATTCCTTTTTATGGCTGAGTAATATTCCATTGTATATATGTAGCACATCTTCTTTATTCCTTTGTCTGCTGAAGGACATTTAGGTTGCTTCCATGACCTGGTTGTAAATAGTGCTGCAATGAACATTGGGGCGCATGTGTTTTTTGAATTATGGTTATCTCTGGGTATATGCCCAGCAGTGGGATTGCTGGGTCATATGGTAATTCTATTTTTAGCTTTTAAAGGAACCTCCATATTGTTCTCCATAGTGGCTATATCAATTTACATTCCCACCAACAGTGCAAGAGGGTTCCCTTTTCTCCACACCCTCTCCAGCATTTATTGTTTGTAGGTTTTCTGATGATGCCCATTCTAACTGGTATGAGGTGATACCTCATTGTAGTTTTGATTTGCATTTCTCTAATAATTAGTGATGTTGAGCAACTTTTCATGTGCCTCTTGGCCATTGAGTTTACTTTTGTGTATGGTGTTAGGGAGTGTTCTAATTTCATTCTTTTACATGTAGCTGTCCAGTTTTCCCAGCACCACTTATTGAAGAGACTGTCTTTTGTCCATTGTGTATCCTTGCCTCCTTTGTCATAGATTAGTTGACCACAGGAGTGTGGGTTTATCTCTGTGCTTTCTATCTTGTTCCATTTATCTGTATTTCTGTTTTTGTGTCAGTACCATGTGTCTTGATTACTGTAGCTTTGTAATATAGTCTGAAGTCAAGGAGTCTGATTTCTCCAGCTCCATTTTTTTTTTCTCAGATTGCTTTGGCTATTCTCAAGATTGCTTTGGCTATTCAGGATCTTTTGTGTCTCCATACATATTTTAAGATTTTTTGTTCTAGTTATGTAAAAAGAATGCCATTGGTAATCTGATAGGGATTACATTGAATCTGTAGATTGCTTTGGGTAGTATAGTCATTTTCACAATATTGATTCTTCCGATCCAAGAACATGGTATATCTCTCCATCTGTGTCATCTTTGATTTCTTTAATCAGTGTCTTACAGTTTTCTGAATATAGGTCTTTTACCTCCTTAGGTAGCTTTATTCCTAGGTATTTTATTCTTTTTGTTGCAGTGGTGAATGGGATTGTTTCCTTAATTTCTCCTTCTGATCTTTCATTGTTAGTGTATAGGAATGCAAGAGATTTCTGTGCATTAATTTTGTATCCTGCAACTTTAACAAATTCATTGATTAGCTCTAGTAGTTTTCTGGTGGTATCTTTAGGATTATCTATGTATAGTATCATGTCATTTGCAAGCAGTGACAGTTTTACTTCTTCTTTTCCAATTTGTATTCCAATTTGTATTTTCTTTTTCTTCTCTGATTGCTGTGTCTAGGACTTCCAAAACTATGTTGAATAATAGTGGCGAGAGTGGACATCATTGTCTTGTTCCTGATCTTAGAGGAAATGCTTTCAGTTTTTCACCATTGAGAATGATGTTCACTGTGGGTTTGTTGTAGATGGCCTTTATTATGTTGAGGTAGGTTCCCTCTATGCCTACTTTCTGGAGAGTTTTTATCATAAATGGGTGTTGAATTTTGTCAAAAGGTTTTTCTGCATCTATTGAGATGATCATATTGTTTTTATTCTTCAATTTGTTAATATTGTGTGTCACATTGATTGATTTGCATATATTGAAGAATCCTTACATCCCTGGGATAAATCCCACTTGATCATGGTGTATGATCCTGTAATGTGTTGTTGGTTTCTATTTGCTAGTATTTTTTTTTAACATCTTTATTGGAGTATAACTGTTTTACAATAGTGTGTTAGTTTCTCCTTTACAACAAAGTGAATCAGTTATACATATACATATGTTCCCATATCTCTTCCCTCTTGCGTCTCCCTCCCTCCCACCCTCCCTATCCCACCCCTCTCATGGTCACAAAGCACAGAGGTGATCTCCCTGTATTTGCTAGTATTTTGTTGAGAATTTTTGCATCTATATTCATGAGTGATATATGAATCTGTAAGATTTCTGTAAGAAGAAAGCCTTTTCAAAGCAAAGGTAAATTTCAGCCTAGCCCTTATCAGCCTTCTGGTTGATTCCCAGTTAACTGAGGTGAAATGAATGGGGGTTTATTGTTATTGAGCTTTTAAAGCCCTCTGCTTAGATTGGATTACCAAGCAGTTGGGAGGAGGAATGTGTTTTAATGCTCTTATGATCTGAAATCAACAATGGATGGATGACAGACAGCAAGTGAGGTATCACAGGACTGTAGGTCTCCAGGCTGGAAGGATGTTTCCCAAATACTTTACTAACTACTGCACTGATGCAGGGTGGATGCTCCAGCAAGTAGCATTGTTGAAGTAGGGTCTGAGCCCCAACTTCACACTGGGGACATCCTTGTATGTGTCTTTGAATTGAATAGCTTTGAGAACTTCAGTGTTAAGTTAGGACAAGATTACTCCTCCAGGGAGGAGGAGGTCCCCACAGGTAGGGACCTTTCTTATAGTGACATCCCAAGCCTCTTTCAAAGTCCACACTAGGTGTCCCCAGGGGAGGAGGAGTGACTTATCTGTAGAATTTGGGAGATAGAGCTTCACCCAGCTCCTTCTTCTCTTTCCTTTTGGCATTTCCCTACCTGCCTTGGGGAAACTTTCATTGCCCCTTCAGGCTGCAGATTTATCTGGGCTGGCCTCTGGGGTTGGCTTGTGTTTGTTCATGATACCTGTGACTACATAAGTCTATCTAAATCAAGGTAAAATATTAGTGAGCTGACTGCAAACCTTAGCTACTTTCTCCAACTTTTATAAGAAAGAAGCAGATCTCATAGTCGCCATCTCTGTGACTCCACAGCTGTCTCTTATTTATTCTACATATGAGCAAAGAAAAGAAATTTATTTACTAGGTGCCCTTAAGACACTTAAAATTTTAACCACTACAGTGTCTGATACCTACTGCCTTGGCTGGTTGGCACTCTGGAATACGTGTCACTGAAAGTCTAGAGTGGGACCAATTTACCCTCCCCCTGAAACAACCAAAAAATGGACAAAATGTCTGAAAAGATGGTTTTCAAGATACTGGAAATCAGGCAAATAAGAACAGTGCTCCATGAGAGATGGGAAATAAATAAGGTAAAGGCTACAATTACCCCACTCTCTTGACAGAGTTCAATGCAGGGAGAAAGAAAACAGACAGAGCCCCCTGGACTCCTCCCAACATCCTAAGTTGAAGAAATGAAGCTGTAAGTCCAGAAAGACCACAGCAATTGGAGAACAGACTACTAGTGAGGAAAGAATAGTTCAGAGAGAGAACTTTGGAGATCTGAAAATACTTAGATTATTTAGCTAAGTACAGATCAACATATGCATGTGAGGAAACTACCTGAGACTGTGGAAAAATCCACCCAAAAGGATTAGAAGGAACAGTGCCTGACCTTACATGGGCAGTTTGGAAGACTTTGTAAATCATGGGGGGTTGAGTAGAATACCCAAAAAGAGTCTGGTAGTGGGGCATAGTGATCTCTAAACTGAGAACTACTTTAGACCAACCTAATAGATCATAAAAGCAGGACCCAAAAGTATCAAACTATTTCAAAGTAACATAACTGCATCCAGAACAAAACTCATGAAAATTTATAGGGATATAAAGATCTCTAGAACCCAGCAAGGTAAAAATCCATATCTGGCATCTAGTCACACATGCAAACAAACAAGGAAATATAACCCATAATGAGGAGAAAAATCACTCAACAAAAATCCACCCAGAGCTGACATAAATGTTAAAGTTAGCAGTAAAGGAAATTAAAACAGATATTATCATGGTATTCCATATGTTAAAACGTTAACTAGAGACATGGAAGATATTTTTTAAAGTCCCAAATTGTACTTCTAGAATTAAAAACTAAAATGTATAACATGATAAATACACTGGTTGAGATAAATGGCCAATTAAACAATGCAGAAGAGAAGACTAGTAACTTGATGACATAGTGATAGAAACTCTCCAAAATGAATCACAGAAAGAGAATGTGTAGGAGGGGAAAGAGAAGGAAGAGGTAGAGAAGGGAAAGGAGGAAGAGGAGAAGGAGAGGAGAGGAAAGCATCAGGAGTCCTAAATCACAAATGAATGGATCCCTCAAATGTTGGAGGGTGCAGATATTTGAAGAATAATGGGCAAAGTTTTTCTTTATTTGATGAAAACTATAAAGCTATAGAGCCAAGAAGTTTAATGAATCCCAAGTACAAGAAACATGAAGAAAACTATACCAAGTATAGTATACAAGTTTCATGTAAACAGGAATAAAGACAAGAATGTCAGCAGATTTCTTGTTGGAAACAACACATGTATGAAAAGAGTGCAGCAACATTATTAAAAGACAAAAGGAAAATACTGTTAACTTAGACTTCTAAACCCAGAAAAATATCTTTTACAAATGAAGGTGAAATTAAGAATATTTCAGACATACAAAAGCTGCAAGAATTTAACATCAACAGATCTACATGTCAAGAAATGTTAAAGTAAGTCCTTCAGGCAGAAGGAAAATTATACCAGAGGAATATATGAAGCTACATAAAGGAATGAAGAACGCCAGTAAGATCTTTAAAAAGATAATTGATTATTTAAACCAGAGATTAGCAAACGGCAGCCCACAGACCATGCTATGGTCTGAATATCTGTGTCTCCCCCAAAATTCACATGTTGAGATCCTAATGCCCAAAGGTGATGGTATTAGCAGGTGGGGTCTTTGGGAGGTGCTTAGGTCATGAGGGTGGAACCCTCATGAATGGAATTAGTACATTATAAAAGGGGCTCCAGAAAGATCTGTAACCCCTTCTGTCATGTGAAGATAACAACCAGAAGTCTATGACCTGGAAAGGGTCTTCACCTGACAATGCTGGCACCCTGACCTCAGACTTTCAGACTCCAAAACTGTGAGAAATAAATTTCTGTTGTTTATAAGCTGAGTCTTTGGTATTTTGTTATAGCAGCCCAAATGGACTAAGACAGATCAAATCCTTCTTGCTATTTTTAAAATAAAGTGCTATTGGAACACAGTCATGCTTATTCATTCATGTATTATCTATGGCTGTTTTGAGCTACAGTGGTAGTGGTAAATTGTAATAGAGACCATATGGCACACAAAGCCTAAAATATTGACTGTCTCTTTATAGAAAAAGTTTTCCAATCCCTGGTTTAAACAAAAGAAGAAAAAAATGTAGTATGATGTTTATAACATATAACATATAACTTTTATAACATATATAAAAGTGAAATGTGTGCTAAAATAGCACAAAGTTCAGGAGGGAAAAAATGGGAGTATACTGTTGTTAAAGATTCTTCACTATATGCAAAATGGTATATTACTTGAAGGGTATAATAAATTAAAGATGTATGTTATAAATCCTAAAGCAACCACTAAATTAATAAAACAAAGTGTTATAGCTAACAAGCCAACAAAAGATATGAAGTGGAATCATATTCAATTAATCCAAAAGAAGACATGCAAAGAGGAAAAAGGGAAGCAAAGAATAGATGAGACAACAAAGAGCAAGAAGGTATATTTATATCAACCATATCAATACTTACATTAAATGTAAATGGTCTAAATACCCCAATTAAAAAGTAGATATGATCATATTGGATAAAAAGCAAGGTTCGGGCTTCCCTGGTGGCGCAGTGGTTGAGAGTCCGCCTGCCGATGCAGGGGACGCGGGTTCGTGCCCTGGTCCGGGAAGATCCCACATGCCATGGAGAGGCTGGGCCCGTGAGCCATGGCCGCTGAGCCTGCGCCTCCGGAGCCTGTGCTCCGCATCAGGAGAGGCCACAACAGTGAGAGGCCCACGTACCACAAAAAAAAAAAAAAAAAAAAAAAAGCAAGGTTCAACCGCACGCTCCCAAGAGAAACACACTTTAAACATGAAGACACTAATAGACTAAAATAAAGGAATTAAAAATGATACACCATGCTAACAACTAATCAAAGGAAAGCTGGAGTGGCTATATTACATCAGACAAAGGAGATTTCAGAATAAAGACTATTACCAAGGTTAAAGAAGGACACTTTACAATGATAAACAGATTAATTCATACCAACAATATAACCCATCATCATTTTAATTTTTTACCAACCTACTCCCCAGGAAGAAGGGGAACAGTGCATAAATTAAGGAATTAAGATAAAATTGTAGATGTCTTTGCTCTAAAATAATACCTTATCTGTGCTTCCTTCTATGTAAAAGCTGGAAAATTCATTCAGTCAATAAATATTGCACCACTCATAATCTATACCAGATACAAATAGGAGGCAATACTTGATGCATCTCCAGGCGATGAGTCAGTTGTTAAAATATCACTTATACATTAGTCAAAGAAGACTAGAGTGAGCTCTCATACTAGAAACTGAGAAGGCAATCATTCTAGGAATTCAGAATTCCATTGAGTACCCTTAGGACCACCACTTTGCCTTGACTGTCCACAAACTTCTGGCTTTTAAAACTGATAGCACTTAGATTTTGATGTGGGATATATTAATCTCAAATATGTTGAACATATTTTTAAAATATGGATATCTAAGTAATACCAAGATAATCATAGTCTGTTTGGATAGCAACTTTCTCATGGTGGTAGGAAGGATGAAAAAATCTTGACTGGTGTTTGTAGAAGGAAGGAAAGTGTATCCCACAGCATCCATGGACCATTCCTGATATGAGGAATATAAGACAGAAAGAGGATTTTCTTTATCTGAAGTGATAGGCAAAAAAATCTATCCACAGACTCATCTTTCTTAAATATGAAAAGGACAAATTCTGTATTATCACTATATAATGTATTCAATCACATTTCTGTTTCTGAGAGCAGATGAAAAGTGGGATGCCTGGGATTCTAAATTAATTCCTTTTATTCCTTTTCAAGACACAGCTTCTGTGCTATAAAATAGTCTCGCTGCTCCCTTCTCATTTCTTATTTATAAGTCAAACTCCTTGTCCTAATCATCTCCATCTCTTCCCCAAAGCTAAACAGTTTCAAAGAAACTGAAGTTTGGCATTTCTTTTGCAAAGTGCCTACTGCTTTACTTCCTTAAATACTCATCTTTTCTTTGGAGTTTAAAAACAAACAAGTAAAGTTATTATATCCAAGGATAACTCCGTATACCTACTGCTGTATCTGATTCTGACTGCTAATCCCATATGGTCATTGAAATAGTCAGAACTCTTTGATTGAAAGTGATAGAAATCCAGCCCAAATTAGTTTATGAAAAAAGGGAAAAGTATTACAACTGCAGAAAGGAAAAGAGTGGCAAGCTTCTCTCTTTCTGTGTGTGTGTGTGTTACTCATCTCTGCTTCTCTCTGTGTTTTGGCTTATTCTTCCCTCTTATATATAGGGTTTTTTTTTCTGCAAGCCTGTGAATACAGCCATAAGCAATCCCAGACTTACTTCCTTCCAGCT
This sequence comes from Physeter macrocephalus, assembly GCF_002837175.3. NCBI lineage: Eukaryota > Metazoa > Chordata > Mammalia > Artiodactyla > Physeteridae > Physeter > Physeter macrocephalus. Next base: position 45,743,440 of record NC_041229.1, read on the forward strand.
AATGGCCAGAAAGCAAGAAAACTTCCTGCCCACCTCTAATTCAAGAGATGCTCAGAAAGAACTCTGATTCCTGTATCCCAAGACTGAGGTGTTATGATTTTCATGACTGATAGCACTTAGATTTTGATGTGGGACATATTAATCTCAAATATGTTCAATATGTTTTTAAAATATAGAAATCTAAGTGATACCAAGATGATGATAATCTGTGGATAATGACATTCTCGTGGTGGTAGGAAAGATGAAAAAAAAACGACTAAAATCACAGAGTTTGGGTGAGGAAGGAGCTATTTAAAATAAGGAAGAGGAAGAAGGAGGAGGAGGAGGAAAAGAAGAAGGGGAAGATAAAGAGGGGAGTGCGGAAAAGATTAGGACACATAAAACTACCCAATGAGGCCGCCATGATAGAACAGCAAAAGCGAAAGGGCCCAGAGTTGCCGCTGGTCCCAGTCAAGCGGCCGCGGCATGAATTGCTACTGGGAGCGGCGGGGTCGGGCCCAGAGCCGGGCAGCAGCAGGTGGTGCCGGGAGCTTTGCTGCAAGCGGGGCCTCCAAGATGTTCCTCCCTTCAAGCCCCAATCATGCTTCTCTCAGGACATGAAGGGGAAGTGTATTGCTGCAAGTTTCACCCCAATGGATCCACCTTAGCATCTGCAGGATTTGACCGACTGATATTGCTGTGGAATGTCTATGGTGACTGCGATAACTATGCTACATTGAAGGGACACAGTGGACCAGTGATGGAACTGCATTATAACACAGACGGCAGTGTGCTCTTCTCAGCATCCACAGATAAAACTGTGGCGGTGTGGGAGAGTGAAACAGGAGAGAGGGTTAAAAGACTGAAGGGGCACACTTCCTTTGTGAATTCCTGTTATCCGGCCAGGAGGGGTCCCCAGCTTGTCTGCACTGGCAGTGACGACGGTACAGTTAAGCGTTGGGACATCCGTAAGAAAGCAGCGATCCAGACATTTCAGAACACCTATCAAGTGTTAGCTGTGACCTTCAATGACACAAGTGATCAGATTATTTCTGGTGGAATAGATAACGATATCAAGGTCTGGGACCTGCGCCAAAATAAGCTGACCTACACGATGAGAGGCCATGCAGACTCAGTGACTGGCCTGAGTTTAAGCTCTGAAGGCTCTTATCTCTTGTCCAATGCAATGGACAATACAGTGCGGGTCTGGGATGTCCGGCCATTTGCTCCCAAAGAAAGGTGTGTGAAGATATTTCAAGGAAAGGTACACAACTTTGAAAAGAATCTTCTGAGATGTTCTTGGTCACCTGATGGAAGCAAGATAGCAGCTGGCTCAGCCGACAGGTTTGTGTATGTGTGGGATACCACAAGCAGGAGGATTTTGTATAAGCTACCCGGCCATGCTGGCTTCATCAATGAAGTGGCTTTCCACCCCGAGGAACCCATCATTCTCTCAGCATCCAGTGACAAGAGACTATATATGGGAAAGATTCAGTGAAGATATGGAATGGAAGACTCCACAAGGCTGCTTGACCCTGAGACCTCAGACAGCATAAGTGGCATCAAATGATGCCCAAGCCACCATCCTCCCTTCAGATGAAGATCATTACTAGCAAGAAACAAGGAGGAGGTGGCCATATTCCAGCAACCACAAGTATCCCAGTATCCTATTTCATCAGGATGATTAAGGCAACCTTACAGTGGCCTCTTAAAACCACCTGCCAGATTTCAGGGATTGATTTTTTTTTTTTTTTAAGTAAGGTTTCTTCAAAGGGACACACATTGGTTGGTGCATAGTCTCCTGTTTCCTAATTTAGGCTGAAGACAGGGAATGTGACCGAAATTTATTCTTTGGGGATTTTTTTTTAACTCAATAACTTGTGTGATATTTTCTTTCTCTGTTTCTCTGACTCATTTTGTATTAAAAGCCAAATAGATACCTTTTTACAAGAAAAAAAACCCAAAAACTACCCAATGAATAGTTAGAAATCGGGGAACCACCAATGAATAGTTAGAAATCGGGGAACCAGTCTACTACAGTCCTCCATCTTACACTTTTTTTTTTTTTTTTTGGCGGCACGTGGGCCTCTCACTGTTGTGGCCTCTCCCGTTGCGGAGCACAGGCTCGAGATGCTCAGGCTCAGCGGCCATGGCTTACAGGCCCAGCCGCTCCATGGCATGTGGGATCTTCCCGGACCGGGGCATGAACCCGTGTCCCCTGCATCGGCAGGCGGACTCTCAACCACTGCGCCACCAGGGAAGCCCCATCTTACACTTTAGAGTTGCTTATTCAGCTTACAGACCTTTTAACCTGTCATGAAAGGTAACACTAAAATCCTGCCATCAAGTAATGGTAGGTCCAAAGGAAGAGAGTTAAACTACTAGCAGTTTTATTTGAACTACAGATCAGAATTTTCTCTCTAACATTTTTTAAGTTAAAATGATGATAGAGGGGCTTCCCCGGTGGCGCAGTGGTTGCGAGTCCGCCTGCCGATGCAGGGGACAAGGG
>NC_041229.1:45746223-45773246 GCF_002837175.3 Physeter macrocephalus
GGTTGAGAGTCTGCCTGCCGATGCAGGGAACACGGGTTCGTGCCCCAGTCCGGGAAGATCCCACGTGCTGTGGAACGTCGGGGCCCGTGAGCCATGGCCGCTGGGACTGCGCGTCCGGGCCCGTGAGCCATGGCCGCTGGGCGTGCGCGTCCGGAGCCTGTACTCCGCAACGCGAGAGGCCGCAACAGTGAGAGGCCCGCATACCGCAAAAAAAAAAAAAAAAAAAAAAAAGATGATAGAGATAATAGGTAGATTTATGTTCCAAATAAAATAACCCCTACATAAAACTCTGTGCTCCCTCACTACTCCTCAACTGTTAGAATTCTGTGACTTCTTCCTTTCACTTTTTAACTTCAAAGAGGAAAATAGCTTCTCTCATATTTGCCTTTAAGTCTCAAAACTTTGAGGTTTGAACAGCAATTTTCCAATATGTGCTTTCACCTAGAATACAAATCTATAACATGTTTTCAGAGTAGTCGATTTGGGCTTTGTCCCCTGTCTCAATCGTGGGAGGAATTCTGTCAAGGGATGAGAGGAAAATGTGCTGTATATTTGAAAAACGCACAAGAAACTCCAACTCAGCAAACATGTTAGAAGCTACAATGTTCTAATGAGTCCTTCATCCTCATCCACAGTGAGACCTCCCTTCCCCAGGGAGTATATCCAGTAGATGCTGTCCCAGCTCACCACTAAAACTGAAACAAAATGATGCTCCTCTATTTGAAGACACCCCCTAGAAACCTTAGTAATTTCCATAAGCGGTGTCAACAGGAAGGAGCTAAAGACATGTCCTTCATAAACACCTGTTATCCCTTCCAGCACAAATTATCATAGTAAGTTTTATTATTTAGTAAAAATGTGTTTCTTAATGGAAAACTGAAATTTAAAATGTAAAGAAGGCATTTCAAGAGATAACTCCAGCTTTTATCATTTGACATTATATTGTAAGTGTTTTTCACACAACTAAATTTTTGAAAACATGGTTGTATTGGTTATATTGACAATTCAGTCATATTATTGGTCCATAATTTACTTAATCACTAGTTAGTATATGTTTCCATGTTCTTCCTATTATAAATAAGACTATTAAATATCTATATCCATAAATCTTTTTCTACAGCATTTATTATAACTTTGAAATTAATCCCCAGAAATGGAATTTCTGGATCAAAGGAGATAAATCATTTTAAAACCCTTGATACGCCAAATTCCTTCTCAGCAAAAATGCATTAATATCCAGTCTTCCTAGCAGAATCTAAGAGTGATAATTTCCTCTCATCTTTTTCATCAATAGTATCATCATGTGAATAAATATTTTAAACAACAAATTTAAGCAAGGTTTCTAAAATAGAAATTTTAAATGGATTCATTGTTCACTCACCAGCTGACTTAATTTGCACCGTGACTAGCTTCCCAGTAGCTGATGCTTCTTTTAAATGAAGACATTCTTATCGACAACCTAAATGTTTGTTATAAAAGGGACAGTTAAATAAATTATGGTACATCTATACTATGGGATAATACATAAGCAATAAAAAAGATTGAGGGATATCCGTGTTTCTTTTTCTGTAAACTAGATATGTTACCACATATATATATTACTATATGTTTGCATATAGAGTGTGTGTGTATATATATATATATATATATATATATATGATTAAATGTTCATAAAAATATAAAAGGTCTGAAGAGATAAACACTAAACTACTGTAAACTGTCCGAACATTAAAAAGTGGATTTGATGATGGGGAGTAGGGGCATTCTTGAGATGAAAACGTCAACTTGGATTTTATTACAATGAACACATATTACTTTTGCAATTATGCCCCACTGAGAATAGATACAACACTTCTTTAGAATTAATAAGTATTTTTACAACTTACTAAGGAAATTTTATTTTATAGATTTAGAATCCATGAAAAAATGTCTAGGGGGAGATGGAAGAGGGTACTAATTTTTTACATCTACCTTTAAGATATTATAAGATATGCCTGGTAAATTTGAAAATAAAAATGTGTCATATGTATAGTTTGGTTTGATCTTAAAGTAATACTACTTGGTATGTCAACATGGGATATATATGATTAAATGTTCATAAAAATATAAAAGGTCTGAAGAGATAAACACTAAACTACTGTAAACTGTCCGAACATTAAAAAGTGGATTTGATGATGGGGAGTAGGGGCATTCTTGAGATGAAAACGTCAACTTGGATTTTATTACAATGAACACATATTACTTTTGCAATTATGCCCCACTGAGAATAGATACAACACTTCTTTAGAATTAATAAGTATTTTTACAACTTACTAAGGAAATTTTATTTTATAGATTTAGAATCCATGAAAAAATGTCTAGGGGGAGATGGAAGAGGGTACTAATTTTTTACATCTACCTTTAAGATATTATAAGATATGCCTGGTAAATTTGAAAATAAAAATGTGTCATATGTATAGTTTGGTTTGATCTTAAAGTAATACTACTTGGTATGTCAACATGGGGAGAAGCAAAAAATGTCCAGAGAAAAATATTCTTGCCTAGGAGTATACCCTATCAAGGGAAGGAAGTCAAGAGTCTTCAAGAAATTAGGTTTATTGCTCTCCAACTTTCCCTTTCTCCCCACTGATTCCAAATCTTTAATAACAGTGCAAGCTGAGGATGTGGTACATCTTGGGAGTGGAGCCTACATGTGAACAGGCAGGAGCTAATGCCCCATTTCGGGTCCTTAGTGAATGGGAAACACCCTCAGAAATGCAGAAAATATTAGCAGTCTCCTCCTTTCTTTCACTTGTTAATTTTCTATGAGTAACAATGGCTGGGACAAATTAACACAATTTCTTTTGGCTACAAGCCAACTCCACCAGCCATTTCTGATCCACTATAGCGATTTACATCATCACAAGAAATAAATGTTAGTGGTGATCATTTCCCCATTCCAAGATCAGAAACCATCAATTGAATGCATGCACTATTAACTCTGCTGACTTTGACTGTCCCTTTGGTGGGGTACTACCAACCTATCCTTGGAGTTCAAGTGCCCTTTTCCAAGCACAAGTGCATGTAGACACCTGTGTATTCTATTACCTCTCACTCCTAACAAGTCCCAAGGAGAACTCCTTATCTCTCTAAACTTACTCTGCTGCCCATTTCTGATGAAGACTCACCATCCTCTCAATTGCTCTGGAGACAAGCTTTGGCATTACCTACTACATATTTCACCCTGATCTCCCATATCCAACATGGGTTATATCTCTCAGGCCCACTCAGATATGCACCTGCTTTATCTCTACCCACAGTCAAGGTCCTAATATAGGCCCATATTTCTCTCAAGATGCTTTCTAGGGAATCTTTTGCCTCTAAGTCACCCTCTGCCTCCTACAGTTAAAGTGATTCAGCATTTCCTTTGTCAAGAATATGAGTAGATTCTCACTGATTGTAGAGTAAAATTCTGATTCCTCAGCATAATAATCAAGGACCTACACAATGTGCTGCCTTGTCCACTGTTGGGGCCCAGAGCAGGCCACCCCCAAATATGCCTCAATGGCATATTGATTATTTTGAATTAAACTAACTTAAGAAATGGCCATAAAGCAGAAGCTAACACATGATTGTAAATCAATTATACTCCAATAAAGATGTTAAAAAAAGAAAAGAAAAGAAAAGAAATGGCCAATACAGAGGGACACTTGGACTTTCCTGTCTCCCTGAAAGCAGGAAATAAATCTCCCATGTGAAAGGTCTCTTCCCTGTACCAGGAGGTAGAAGGACATGCTTATCACCAGAGATAGAGAATTCAGGGCTGAGAGACCTATATAAACAAACCTTGTTACCTCTTTACCACCCAAGCCCAAACTCTGCTTAAATTTCTTATTAATTAAGCACCCACACCTGAGTTTCTTTGTCCTGTCAATACTCTCAAATGTATTGTTTCATTGTCTAAAAAATATAGAAACTGCCTGCTTTGGCCATTTCTTAGGTCCCATTTCTAGAGACCTCCGTGTGCACGAATTAATTTTTTTTCTCCTGTTAATCTGTATCTATTTTATTATTAGTCTACCTACAAGAACTCAAGAGGTATAGAGGGGGAAATGTCCCCTTCCCCCAAACCACTGTCTTTCCAACACCACTGCCGACTAGATGTACCTCTCTGGCCCACCATCCTGACTCAGCAAATAATTCACATCTCTCTTAACTTCCCCTCAAAGTCCTTCCACCATGACTCAGCTTGGAATGATCCATCTACATCCTAGTTTCTTAAACTGAGGAGCTATTCTTCCCTGAGGATGTGGGAACAGAGGAGAAACCGGAGTACAACTTAAATTTGATCACAAAGATATGGGAGGGAAACTTTATTATTTGAATTTGAATGCAAAATTCAAATGAAACTTCAAGGAAATGATAAACCTGTTTCTAACTATTCTCTCAACCCCACTACTAGCAGCAGCAGCCACGCCACCAGTTTGTGGTCACTCCTTTTTGCCCTTAGGAGTCCGCCACTGGAAATTTTTGAGAAGCACTGCTCTAGGTGGAAAGTTTTTCAACCCTTCTTTCTGTTTGACAATTCTTGCCCATTATTAATAGCCAGCTCGAGAGCCAGCAGCTCTTCTACAAAACATCCTAAAATCCCTCCAAGTTAAAATAAAACAAAAAACTCCCTTCTTATACTCTCAAGGCATATAATGACTATTATAAACTGGTGCTAGTCTTAGGTGGGTTTGTTAACTCCCAGTTTCTACCTGTCCACAAACCAATACATCTCAGTAAAAGCCAGGGACAAGATGGCTCAGTGCCCACTAAATGCCAGGATACAGCCTTACCAAGGTGTAGGAAAATGACATTTCCCAGAATTTGTCAGTGAACCTGTAAAAAGCCTTAGCCTCTGAGATACGAAGATATATATACTCTAAGGTAAAGGAAAACTTACTTTTACTTCTCCTAGAAACATTTCTACATGACATAAGATTAGATCTATAGCTTAAAATTTCTCCTATTGACCAAAAGTCAAGTGGGTATGTCCCAGGATAGGTACCTAGATTCATTTAGAAGGTACATGGAGAAGGGAGCATTATCTCCCTAGGTTTTTCCATTTCAAGGAGAAATGAACCCCTGACCTTGGGTACCTCTTTGTCACAGAGGCTAGAGGCAAGGGACTGTCAAACTCCTGGAGAGACTTTATTTGCATACCAAAGGGCTGTAGTCTCTTCTTTCAGGAGAGATGGGAGATAGCTGCCTTCTTCTCCTTCGCATGAAGAGAAAAATTATTTTCCTCATCCCTCACCTATAGGGTATCCAGCTGCTTGCATTAGAGAGTTGACGTGGTTCTCGTCACATCATCCCAAGGGCCAAGACTCGGGCAAAGAGGATGCTAGAGCACTTATTCACTATGAGGTATTTAATAAGCAAAATGTGTCTCTGATACAGAACACCTCTTGTGCACATTCAGCCTAAAATTAATAAACGTTAATATTATAATGTTAATGTTTATTAATATTAAATGTTAATGAAATGTTTATTAATATTAATGTTAATGAATATTTAAAACCTAACACAAAGCCTACAAGAATTTAAATGTAGCCATTACTTGTCTTCATTTCTGTCTTGTGCTCTTGTTGTTATTATCTCTCCCTCTTAGATGCCAGCTCTCAACAGATTCATCTCCCCCAACAATCCTCTCCGCACTCCAGCCATCCATTTCTCCCTTCTAGAAGCCTCATTCATGTTTACTATTTTGTTTGTTGTCCCAATCATGGCGTATTGCTGCTCATTAAGTCATCATTATTTTCCAGAAGTTATCTTTCCCATGATGATGCAGAACATTTATAGTGTAGTTATAGAAAGTTGGGATATGGAGTGAGCTAACCTGAAAGAGCTGTGAAACAGGCATGAAGTCATAAATTCCCAATCACATCTTCTTGTACTATCTCGCAGCAGTGAAAAAAAAAACACTTGGCAGTAAATGAGCATGTAGGAGATGCAAGTTAGTGAGCTGTGGCTGCCTAACCCATGCTCATCATTCTCCTACTTAATATATTCATGGGAATTCTCACACCTACTTAAAATATTCATGAAACTTGCTCATTTCAGTTCCACGGTGGTCACAAAAGTTATTACAAATAGACAAGGTGGGAAAGGAAATCTGAGGCCCGAGTGTGTCTTCCTTCCTCAGTAGTGTTAGCATCTGGTCAAGGGCAGAGACTGTCTCTAATGAATTTTGACTTCTCCAAACATCTGATACTATACTTCACACAGAATGAAGTTTTACAAGATTAAATATTTGTTGGATTGAGTCATTTCTACTGGAAAAAAAAATGAGACTAATAAAGGATGAATTATGAATTATGTCAATAAAAAATTACTCTTCGCACGAAAGAAAGTTATCACAGTGTTGGTAAGTCTGTGGGGAAATAATTACAAACACATAGTTAGTGGCCATATAAATAGGTTCATCCTCTTTGGAGAACAATTTGAGAATATTTATCAAAATTTTACTATACCCACCCTTTAACCCCAGTAATTCAACCTCTGAAGATCCATCCTACAAATGAATGTATGCATGTGCAAAAAAATAATGTGCACAGATGTTTGCTGCATTATTTTTAAAAACAAAGAAAAAAATAACCTATATGTCTATTAATAGGAAACTAATTAAATAAACAATATTACTTCCATTTATTTGGAATATAATGCAGCCATTACCATGTCATTGACATGGACCAAATGTAGCAGATTTGTATATGCTGACATGGAAAGATCTTCAGGATAAACTGGTACTTGGAGAAAAATTGATTAAGATATAGAACGGTAGGTTTAGTATAATATGTGTGTTTTATAGTGTAAAAGTAAACACACACACACACACACACACACACACACACACACACACAGAGCCCAGACACTTCCTGAAATAATACACAAGACAGTTGATAGTAGTGAAGGATCTGGATGACAGAGACCAACATTTCATTTTCCACTCAGTGTTTGAATTTTTATTATTTGTATTGTCTTCTTTATCATAATTAAATACTTATGAACAGAAAAAGAAAGTTATAGAATTGCAAATGTAGAAGGGGCATTAGCAGTCATTAGCTCAGAAAAGAGAAGTGACAAATAAGTTGCTCAAGGGCACACAGCTATTGGGTGGTAGAACTTGGACTAGGACCAGGTCCTTGGACTCCTACTTCAGATCCCTACCCAAGTTTCTCTAACAGTATGCATACTGGCTACTATTTATTGAGAACCTACTTTATGCTGTGTGCAAGGCATTATACTAGGTACTTTATAAAAAGTAGCTTTAATTCTTTTTAAAAAATTTATTTTATTAAAGTATAGTAGATTTGCCATGTTGTGTTAGTTTCTGGTGTACAGCAAAGTGATTCAGTTATACATATATATAATAGTTTGCATCTGCTAATCCCAAACTCCCAATCTACCCCTCCCTCACTGCCCCTCCCACTTGGCGACCACAAGTCTGTTCTCTGAGTCTGTTTCTGTTTCATAGATAAATTCATTTGTGTCATATTTTAGATTCCACATAATTGATATCATATGGTATTTTGTCTTTCTCTTTCTGACTCACTTCACTTAGTATGATAATCTCTAGGTCCGTCCATGTTACTGCAAGTGGCATTATTTCATTCTTTTTGTGGCTGAGTAGTAGTATTTCATTGAATATAGGTGCCACATCTTCTTTATCCATTCATCTGTCAGTGAACATTTAAGTTGTTTCCATGTCTTGGCAATTGTAAGTAGTGCTACTATAAACATAGGGGTGCATGTATCTTTTCGAATTATAGTTTTGCCCGGATATATGCCCAGGAGTGGGATTGCTGGATTATATTGCAACTCTATTTTTAGTTTTTTAAGGAACTTTCATACAACTCAATCAAAAAATGGCCCAAAAACCTAAATAGACATTTCTTCAAAGAAGACATGCAGATGGCCTTGTTGGAAAAATGCTCAACATTGCTAATTATTAGGGAAATGCAAATCAAAACTGCAATGAGATACCACCTCACACTGGTCAGAATGGCCATCAATAAAAAGTCTTCAAATAACAAATGCTGGAGAGGATGTAGAGAAAAGGGAACCCTCCTACACTGTTGGTGGGAATGTAAAATGGTACAGGTTTAGTTCTTATAAGAACCCTGCAAAGTAGAGTTTGAAAGTGTCATAAGTGTCATTCACTATTCAGAACCTTTTACAGCATTGAGCAAATTCCCATGTTAGGGTAAGTGGCCTGGAGTACTAGGTACTTCATACACATCATCTGAGCTTTCTCTTTCACCTTATAAAGGTAGGCATTATTTCCATTTCATAGATAAGGAAACCAGGCACCTTGGTAATGATTATACAGGTGGTACGAGATGAATTTGGGATTCCAACCCAAGTTTACCCAACTCCTAGATTCCTTTTATTGATACTACTTCTATTCTGCTCCTTAACACTATGAATACGAGAAGAGAACTTGATTTAACGTTTTGGCTGGCCCTGCCTCCCAGCCGCTCCATAAGGACAATGAACTCCCTGTGACTAGGGGTCATATATCTTTGCGCCCTCAGCAGGACCCAGCACAAGACTGGTACAAGGCACGCTTCAGCAAATGTTTGTTAAATGGTATTAAACAAGATTTCTAGTTCTATGTTAAACAGTAGTTGGTGAGAGTGCAAAAAATCAAATTCCAGTCTGCCTGCCTCTAAGGTCTTCATGTTTGACCACCATGCCACACTGCTCCAGTGAAAACTCACTCACAGACTGGTGGAAGACTGCTGAACCAAGAAAAATGATCTTATTTCATGCTTCAGTGACAAAATAAAAGCCATCAGACATGGGAGAATTGTTCCAGGACCTTCATCTTCCCACCACTGAATCTCTAAATCCGTGTTCATCTTTTGTCTCATTCCTTCCTGTTACAGTGAAGGGCCTGAGGACCTCTCTTCCTCTCTGAGGTCCAGTGCCCCAGACCCCAGCCCCTCCTTTCCCTTCCATTATTCCCTTTCTCTTCTGTATTCCCATCCGGTCCCTCTCTATGGTCTCTGGGTCATTCCCAGCATCAAACAAGCACAGTCTACTATTTCCCATCTTAGAAAAATCATTCTTTGCCCCTCCTCCTACCATCACCTTAGCTCTCTGGGCTCTGTTCCCATTCACAGCCATGTTTCACAAGGAAATCGCCTACACACCTAGCTCCACTTCAGCAGGATAGGGAGCAGTGTTTTATTCACTCTGACCTTGGAGGGTCAGTAACAATCTACCCTCCCACCAGCACTCTATCCAATTATTCCTGTTTTTTAAATTTTATTTATTTTTCATGATAATGAATTATAAATTTTATAGTATACATATCTGTACAGTTTGAATAAATTATAAAACAAAACATATGTACCTGTACCCATCACCCAGCTTCAAAAACAAATCATTTCTGAATGACAAAACCCATCTTGTAGCCCTCCTCAGTCACATCTCCTTCCCCTCCCTGAGGTAACCAGTGTCATTTTTCATGCCTTGCTTTTTTGTATGGTTTTACAACATATTACTGCATCCATATATTGTATAATTTTGCAAGTTGTTCAACTTTATATAAACATATTCTTTCATAAAAAAAATAAAGTTTTGCTAATTGCTATGATAACTTGTCAGTTAGCTATTACCAGCAAATCAGTAGTATTGTTCCTTTATGTGATGACATCCCACTCAAAAATCATACATTTCATTGCCCAACTGTATCATCTAGCTCTTTCACTACCACACACTGTTTCGTCTGTGATTCCTGAGCCAAAATCTTCTTTCACAGCATTGCTTGCCAACATTCAAGCCCTGGTTTGCTGCAGAAAAATAAATCCTAAAAACACTTCAGATTCCAAATCCAATTCTGCCTGTCCATAGCTACTTCTTCTCTTTTAGAAAGTATTGCAAAAATCACAAAGTAAAAGGCGTAATGCTACAAACTAATTACTGCACATCTGCCACCGTCTTACTATATTCAGCAACTTACACTTACAATTCATTTATAATTGGGCTCTACATAGTTCCCAGTGATCGTTATTTTAATTTCAAGACTTAAAATTCAATTCAACAATTATGTTCATCATTAACATTATGAAAATGCATGGCTCCAACTATACATACTAACAAAGAGCCAGTGGGAGCCAAGGTTTCAGCCTTTTGAACCTACATTTTTCTGTTTTCCATCTTTGGGGCTAGAATCATGCTGTATATATAACTTAGCTTTATTTCCATGAAGATATTTAAATGATAAAAATATTTCTACATGGTTAAGTTTATGTTTTGCCTAGCATATATATTGCTTATCCTAAGGAGAGATATAAATAATGAATTTCTCATGAAAGTTGCATAATATCTATAGTTTCTTTAACTGCTTTATTGAGATATAATTAACATACAATAAAAAATACATATTTGCAGAGTAAAACTGAATAAATTTTGTCATATACATATATACCTGTGAAACCATCACCACAGTCAAAATAATAAGCATAATCATCACCCTCAATGAACTCAATACACCTTTGTAATCTTACCACCTACCATTCTCCATTTCTGGCAATCACTCATCTGCTTTCTGTCACTAATGTTAGATTAGATTGCATTATTTAGAATTTATATAAATGGAATCACACATTATGTACTCTTTTTTTCACTCAGCTTAATTATTTTGGGATTCATCCATGTTGTGGCATATAAATAATACAAATAAAGCTTCTCTGAATATTTATATATAAATCTGTGTATGGGTGTAAGCTTTTATTTCTCTTGAGTGGAATGACTAAATTATGGTAGTTCTATGTAGAACTTTTTGTTAAACATTTTACATCACCACCAGCAATGTATGAGAGTCCCAGTTACTCCATACCCCTGCCAACACTTGATATGGCCAGTCTTTTTAAGTTTAACCATTCTAAGAGGTATGTAGTGTTAACTCACTGTAGTTTTAATTTGGCTTTCCCTAAGTACCAACAGCACTGATGATCTTTTCACCTGCTTGTTTATCATCTGTTTAACTTCTTTGGTAAAGTGTCTGTTCAAAGCTTTTACCCATTTTTTATTGTATCATTTGTTTTATCATTATTGAGTGTTGAATACACTTTACATATTCTGGATAAAAAATATTTATTAGATATATGATTTGCAAATATCTTTTTTTCAGTCTGTGGCTAGTCTTTTCATCCTCTTAACTGTTTCTTGCAAAAAGCAAGGCTAGTTTAACTGGGAGAGGGAGAAGAGAGAAATTATCTGCATCATTATAGATCCTATAGTCATAGAATAATGAGGATATATTATGAACAATTTTATGCAAACTAATTTGACTGCTTAGATAAAATGGACAAATTTCTTAAAAACACAACTTGCCAAACTAAAACAAGAAGAAATAGAAAATCTTAATAACTATATTAATATACAAATACTTATACATTTTAAAAAAAAATCCTCTTCCCAACTCATTTTATAAGGCTAGTATAATCCCGATAACAAATACTTGAGGATAGTTTTTTAAATCTCTCATTAATATAGGCACAAAAATTCTAAACAAAATAATGGCAAATGAAATCTAGCAATATACAAAAAGGGTAACATTTCATGACCAAGTGAGACTTATCCTGCAAGTTTGGTACAACATTCATAAATCAATTGAATTAATACACTAAAACAGAATAAAGGAAAAAATATGATAGCAGTAATAAATGCAGAAAAACATTTGACAGAAATCAACACTCATTCGTATTAAAAAATATCATTCAGCAAAGAAAAAATAGAGGAATTTTTTTTAAAGATTGATTTTTTGGGCTGCGTTTGGTCTTCGTTGCTGCGCGCGGGCTTTCTCTAGTTGCGGTGAGCGGGGGCTACTCTTTGTTGCATTGCACGTACTTCTCATTGCAGTGGCTTCTCTTGTTGCGGAGCATGGGCTCTAGGCGCACAGGCTTCAGTAGTTGCAGCATGCAGGCTCAGTAGTTGTGGTGCATGCCCCCTGCATTGGCAGGTGGATTCTTAACCACTGCACCACCAAGGAAGTCCCACAGAGGAATTTTTTTTTCAATTTGATAAAGAGTATCTACAGAAATCCTCCATCACACTTAATGATGAAATGTTAAATGTCATTCATCTACAATTAGGAATAGGGCATGTTGATTCATTTTCAGCATTACTACTCAACATTGTATCAGAGAGTCTAGCCAGTACAGTAAGTCAAGGTAAAAAGGTGAAAGGTATGAAGATTAGATTAGCGTAATCTAATCTGTCTAATCTAATCTAATCTGTCTAATCTAATCTAATCTAGTCTGTCCTTAGACAATATGTCTTATAAGACATATATAAGACAATCATTGTCTGTTATAAGACAATATGATTGCTTACATAGGAACTCCTACAACAACCCTACCCCAAAACCTACTGCTATCAATAAGAAAATTTAGCAAAGACACAGGATACAAGTTCAATATCCAAAAATCAATTGCACTTATACATAGTAAGAAAAATAATTGAAAAAAGAAATACCACTTACAATAGCATCTAAAAATATAAAATACTTTGGAATATATTTAACAAAAATGTGCAAGATCTCTAAACTATAAAGTATAAAACATTACAGAAAGAAACTAAAGAAGACAGATAAATTTAGGAAAAATAAATTTCATTCATGAATTGGAAGATTCAATATTATAAAGTTGCCAAGTCTGCCCGAATTCATCTAGTCAGTCTCAGCAGGTATGGCAAGCTGATTCTAAACTTTATTTGAAAATACAAAGGACTTTGAATAGCCAAAACAATTTTGAAAATGAACAAAGATAGAAGAATTATTCAACCTGATTTCAAGAATTACTAAAAAGCTACAGTAATCAAGTCCGTGTGGTATATGTGAAGAGCACACAGGTAGATCAAAGGAAAGAAGACAGACCAAAGATAGACTCCCATATACACAATTTATTTTCAACGAAGCTTCCAAGATATTTCCTTAGGAAAATTACATTCTTTTAGCAAATATCAATATTACTGGAAAACCTTGATACCAACATAATACAAATTGATCCTTGACTTTTAGCCCACACAATATGCAAAAATTCATTCAGGGTGGATCACAGACCTAAGCAGAAAGGCTAGGACTATAACACTGCTAGAGGAAAATGATAGAAAACATCTCCATATGCTTAGTGTAAGGCAAGTTACCTAAGACATAAAACACATCAGCTATGAAAGAAAAAAATTGATAAATTGGATTTCATCCAAATTTAAAACATCTGTTCTTCAAAATACACTACACTATTAAGAAAATGAAAGATAAGCCACAGATTGGAAAAAAATCATAATACATATACTTAACAAAACGTAGAATTCAGGATATGTAAAGAACTCCTATAACTTGTATTTTGAAAATCAGACAAATTAAATAGTGGGCAAGAGATTCAAGCAGGCATTTTTCAAAAGAAGGTATACAGCTCTCCAAGAAACACATGAAAAGATATTTACCATCATTAGTCATCAGAGAAATGCAAATCAAAACCACAATGAAGTACCACTTTACAGTCACTAGAATAGTTACAATTAAAAAGATCAACAATGCAGGGCTTCCCTGATGGTGCAGTGCTTAAGAATCCACCTGCCAGTGCAGGGGACCCGGGTTCAAGCCCTGGTCCAGGAAGATCCCACATGCAGCAGAGCAACTAAGCCTGTGCTCTATAGCCCGTGAGCCACAACTACTGAGCCCATGTGCCACAACTACCGAAGCCTGTGCACCTAGAGCCTATGCTCCACAACAAGAGAAGCCACTGCAATGAGAAGCCCGCACATGGTAACGAAGGCCCAATGCAGCCAAAAGTAAAATAAATAAATTTAAAAAAAAAAAACAAAAAAAACAACGCAAAATGCTGTCAAGGGTATGGAGCCACCGTAACTCTCCTAGACTGCTTGCTGGTGGGAATGCAAAAAAGATGCAGCCACTTTAGAAAACAGTTTGGTTAATCATACACTTGCTGTATGACTCAGCATTTTGACTCCTAGGTATTTACTCAAAAGAAATGAAAACGTGTTCACACAAAGTATAAAAATGTTCACAGAAGTTTTTCATAATAGCCCCAAATTAGAAACAATCCAAAAAACCATCAACACGTAAATGAATTTTAAAAGTATGGTAAATTCATGCAATGGACTCAGTAATAAAACAAAAGCAAAATAACTCCCACGACATCATGAATGAATCTTACAAACATTATGGTGAGTGAACGAAGCCAGACACAAAAGAGTGGCTACATGATTTCAATTATATGAAATTCTAGAACGGGCAAAACTAAGCTATGTTAATAGAAACCAGAAAATCATTTGAGCAGAAAAAGAGTAGAGGGTGGGGTGATTGAGTGCATGGAGGACTTTCCTAGGTGATAAAAATGTTCTTGCTTGGGGTGGTGGCTATACCAATGTATTCATTTGTGAAAACTCATTTAACTGAATACTTACGATCTGGGCATATCACCTCATGTAAATCATACCTCAAAAGTATTTTTTTAAGGGTGCCAATCAATGGGTAGAGAGAAGGGCTTTTTAGGCAGGAAGACAGCTTTTGCAAAGGCTCAGAAGAAAAAAAGTTAGTGCCGCAAAGTGGTTTATAAATTACCTGTTGGTTGTGTAATGGCCAATTTTAAATCTCTCTAACCTACCTGTGTGTGTTAATTGAATTACACACTCAACAAAAGGCTCTCAGCAGGTTCATCATATGTATATATGGTGTGGTATAACATGAGAGTTTAGGGGTTGGGCTCTGGAAGCATGAAGCCTGGATTCAAATCCCAGTAACATCTCCCCTCTTGTTAAGTAGTTGTGAAAGTCTGGGCAAATATTTGATTTCTCAATGCCTCTATTTTCATATCTCTAAA
Organism: Physeter macrocephalus; assembly: GCF_002837175.3. Taxonomy (NCBI): domain Eukaryota; kingdom Metazoa; phylum Chordata; class Mammalia; order Artiodactyla; family Physeteridae; genus Physeter; species Physeter macrocephalus. The sequence continues at coordinate 45,761,106 of NC_041229.1, forward strand.
CTGGAGATGATGATAGTACTTCCATTCTAAGCTTGTGAGGATTACATGAGTTAATACATGCAAAACATTTAATGCTCATCATATAATAAATATTAATACTGAGGACAGAGCCTCTGTCTTATTCATCATCACTTCCTGATATGTAATAGATTCTCAACTGACATTTATTGGTTGGCAATAAAAATAAAAGAAGTCTGGTTGTTGGATCTAGAAAACAAAGAAGGGAGATCCAACAACTACCCATGTCTCTTCTGCAGCCCCTGGGCTAGAAAATGATCTGTTTCCAGTTCTGGCATTTTCCCTGCAGATGGAAGCTCCTTAACAGCAACCCTAATAGCACAGCTGCCAGAAGGTGGACTTCTGTGCAGCTACAGAAGTAGAGCTAATTCATCCTAAGACCCATGCAGAATATAGAGGAACTAATAATTTTAATCTCAACACCTTTTCTTGCTTACACAACAACATTTAATAATACTTGGGAATTAAACATTTTTGTGTACAATTCTCATTGACCATGACAAAATTATTTTTTCTTCATTTATTCAAAACAATATACTATAAATCACAAATTTAATATGGCCTCTACTTCTTCTTAGGTAATAGAGCTGATCATAAAAAATATTTTCCAAGAAAATCCCACATGTGTATAAGTTGCTCATCATAAGCCCTCTAATCATTGTACTACCCTGCCTCTCAGAGCCTGATTCCATTGGAACCAATCCCCTGAATCAGAATCTCTACAAAAGTCTAAAAATCACTGACCTTGTCAAGCCACCTAGTCTGCAGGAATAAAAAACTGAGACCCAGAGAGAGGAAGAGTCTTGTCCAAGGCCACACAGGTTATTGTTCATTCAACCAACACAGACGTCAATTAAACGGATGTGTAGTGTGACAACTCTATATGCCTTGTAATGGACACACTGGAGCTTCATGAAAATAAGAATTGGTCAGAGTCCAAGATGCCAGCCTTCCTCCTTGTGCTGCCTTCCTCCTTCTCACAGTGCCTCAAAGGAAGAGAAGTAGAAAGGGTGCCTCTGAGAGGAAGACCAGGAAGAACTTGGAGTGGGTAAAATTGAAGATAGCTTGATAAGTTCCCTAAGTCAGTTTTATAAGGAGCTGCCTGTGATTTACTAATCCCTGTGTGTCCTGCGATGGCTAGCAGGATGTTCTGTCCTCCCACGGCTCAGTAAACAAAATAGAATTTTATATCCACGTACATGGAATGAAACTTGCAAAATATACAGATGGAATGGAAGGGGATGGGCTGAGTTGGGATGGGATAGGATGGAATGGGGGAGCCCAGGAAGGGATCTGATTACCTTGAATTGAATGAAATCAAATACAATCCCGTCTGTGGAGAGTGGGCAGGAATCTATATGGTCATGCATCCACACTCTCACTTTTCCCCTTGTTGCAAGAAATTCTGTGGCAAAAGATGGCATCATACACCATCTTGGCCTCTCAGCCTGCAGTAATAACCCACAGGGTCCACTAGTCCCAACCAGAAAGTCCAAGACCTCTAGTATGCCCGAACTAAGATGAAAGAGGGCACCTGAGATTAGGGAAAGAGAAACGCTGAGACTATTATAATGTCTCACCCACAGAAACACAAATTAGAATCAGAAAGGCATCCGATTTTCAGCCTGCTTTCCCCTTGCCCAAAAAAGAAGTTTCTGACCACTTTCTGAAGGCAACAATTATGTGGAAGAATGCAATATTCCTTACTTGAAGAAAACAGACCGATCAATACTTCACATTGAAGAGAGAAGGTGTGGAAAAATGGGCTCAGGATGGAGTCTGGGACCCGGTCCACTCCCATCTTGAGCTAAGACTGAGGACAGCACCGCTGCCTATATCTCTGCCAGGACCTTCATAAACCTGAAATCTAAGGCTGTGATTCATCATGATCTCAATGAGCACCACGCTCACTTCAAAGTTTGCAGGATGTTCTTGCTGCTTCTTTGATGAAGAGAGCAGCTTTGTGCGGGGAAATCATCTCCATCAACACAGAGGCAGACGGGCAGCCCACCAGAGCATAGCATCTGAGTCAAGGCTACTTCAGACAGAAGATCCTTTTGATCTGCTGCAGTTCCTTGTGGCTGCTGTGTCAGAATATTTCAGATGCTTTGTGATTCAGAATATTCGGGGCAAAATTGTGTGGCGGATACAGGTTTTCACCACCACTCTCCTTTCAACCTCAATGTTCATAGGCCAGCTCACTCCCCATCCTGATCTACCTTCTTTTTTGGGGACTCAGTACACTCCCAATAAATCTTGTGCCTACCCTGTTCTCCCTAATTTGCCTAACCACTATGCCCTAGTACATAATATATGGAGAATAAATGTTAATGTCCTTATCCTTCTTCTTCAGATAGCAAAAGAAAATCAGTCCCCGGCTTGTTGTAGCATCACGTGATGGAAAACTCTACAATGGAAGAGGATGACTCTGTTAATGGTTTGACTTTAGGTTGGTGATTTTCTGTGGGAATGAAGCAGGGCAGCAAATCGGGGGACTGGGCTTTTATTCACATCTGCACATTGACAACTTAGAGGCCATCGAGGCCATTCTCTGTAACCTGTCAAATTCTACATTGTCATTCAATCATTGGACAAAGCTGCTGAATGACATCTTCATGTAACAGGAACTGTCCTAGTCACTGGGGAGTGAGGTGATTTGGACATCCAGCACACAGAGTGGCACATAGGCTCTATTCCTAACTTCACAGAATCTTTTATGACTATTACATTCACTGCTATTATTGTCAGGTCTGCTCATGGCCTTCCCTATTCTTAGGCCAGGGATTATTCTGACAACAGGCTGACAACAGTGACCTTTATAATATTGAACATTATGTTAGGTGAGATACTTCCTTCTAGCTTCAGTGAATCATTTAGAGGATGGTTTTCAGGTCTTCCAGAGAGTCACAGAGAAACCATTTGGAGCATGACTGCAATCCATCAGAATCAAGCTAAGGAGACTTTATTAACACCTATGTAGGGCTTTCTCTCCTTGGATTTGCCAACTCCCCTAAGATTTGCAGATTATCTCTTCTATTGCTTCCCTGACATTTGACTCTAATAGACTGAGAAGCAACAGCATCTTAGAAAATAGAGTCTTTCTTATCAAAGTAAATCAGGTCAAGAAAGTACAAAAGGTAAAAGAATGCTGAAAGTAATGGGAAAGCATGAGTGCCTTTTATCATCTCTGCCAGTTATCACCAACCCAATGTCCACCTTCCACACATTAGACTTTTCTTCCAGATGACACAAGGACTCCACCTAGCTATTTTCAGTTTCTATTGGGACCTTTAGTGGAGATTTCTAGCTCCTGCTGATACACACCAGAGCTCAGAAGTCCTATCCACCTTGCCAACGCCTACAAAGACAACAAGTGAGCTGGTCAATAATTCAGCCTTCGGATGAGGCCCAGCTTGTGGTCCCACCTGCTGCTTTGCTACTAAATACAGCTGGTCCTGAGTAATAGTGGGAAGCAAAATATTGATGCACGTGATCTACCATCACTTGCATCACATCTATCACATCTATCATCTATCTTTGATCTTCTATCAAAGTAGACCCCACAGGTATCCTATCAAACTTTAGGGAAATTAAAGAAAAATGGCTACAGGTCTTTTGACAATCCTGCCATCAGAGATGAGATCTTTGTCCCCTCTCCTTGAATCTAGGCAGGTTTGTGACTTACCTGTAACCAATAGAATGTGGTAGAATGGAGACTCTGAGACCTCTGAGGCTCAGTCAGAAGATGTAATACAGCTTCTGCCTTGTTCCCTGGGACACTCACTTTTGGATCCCTGGGATTTCATGTAAGTTGTGCAACTTTCCTGAGGTTGCCATACCGTTAGAAAGTCCAGGCCACTTGGAGAAGCCACACATATGTGTTCTGGTCAACAGCACAGCTGAGGTCCAAGATGATAGCCAGAATCAACTGCCAGACATGGAAGTGAAGATGCCTTCATATGAGTCCAGTCCCAGCCATACACTCTCCCTGTCATTTAGGGGTGAGGCAAGCCATTCCCACAGTACCTTACCTGGAATTTCTGACCCACAGAATCCATGGGCATAATAAAATGGTTGTTTTCAGCTACAGAGTTTTGCATTAATTTGTTAGCAGCAAGAGTAACTGGGACATACAAATGAACTTATTTATGAAACAGAAACAGACTCACAGATTTGGAAAACAAACCTATGATTACCAAAGGGGAAACCTGGGGGGGAGGGATAAATTAGGAGCTTGGGATTAACATATACACACTCCTTTATATAAAATAGATAGCCAGTAAGGACCTACTGTATAGTGCAGGGAACTCTACTTAATATTCTGTAATAACCTATATAGGTAAGAATCTGAAAAAGAATGAATATATGTACATGTATAACTGAATCACTTTACACCTGAAACTAACACAACGTTGTAAATCATCAATACTCCAATAATTTTTTTTTTTAAAGGAGTAACTGGGACAAACAGTGTATGTAGGGTTTAAAGTCAAACAGGCTTGCATGTAAGTTCCAGCTCTACCTGCTATGTAGAGTTAGCAAGCTACTCAACCACCCTGAGCCTGTTTCCAGTCTGTAAAGTAGTGATGATAAAACTCCTAAGGGAGTTTTTGTGAGGAATCAATGAAAGTATATGGAAATTGTACCCCACCCATGGGTGTGTTCTCATTTTCCCCTGCTACTCTTCCTTCCTCTCAGATCTGACGTTCATCAACTCTTGCTGTCAATGGTGCTAATGAAACTAACATATTATCTTTCATCTGAAATCTAATTCATTTATATAAATAAAAAGCAGCTGAAGGGCATGCTTACTCAAAAGAGAGCAAAAAGAAAAAGGGTTTTCCTCTTCCTGGCTGACTGACAGGAGGGACTTTAGTCAGTGTTGAGATTTTTATCATTATTCTAATTAGAAGCCAGCTAAAAGCCAGTTTCCTGTGGACTCCACTAGATTGCAGTGCTTCTCAAAGTTCAGTGAACATAGGAATCAACTGGGGTCTTGTTAAAATGCAGACTTCGATTCAGTGGCTCCTAGGTGAAGCCTGTGATCCTGTATTTCTAATGACCTCCCAGTTTATGTTCTACCAACAACACTTTGAGCAGCAAGGTCCTAAAAGACAGTATGAAAGGATAGTATTGATTATTCCATAAATAACTCTGCCCCCCACTCTGAAATAATTCATTTTCAACTCCAATTAGCATGACTTGTGGTTGCCAAATCCGGAACCTGCCTCCTTGCAAGGGCCGCTCCCCTGGCTTCAGGCTAACTAGTCATGGATGTCTTCAGCCATCCTTTGTGAGGGTCCTGCAATGCCCTAACCTTTTCTCCCCAGTCAATTTCTCATGCAATGTTTACAAGAAGCCAGTGATCAGGGATGATTCCGCCCTTTCACAGTTGGGAGAGAGTGAAGGAGAGGCTATGGTGCAGCACTGGAATCCAGTTCCTCGAACTTCAGGTGCAGTGGTTTCCCCCTCAGCTGTGGCACACCAGGGTAGTGACATCAGCTTACCATGGGGGAGAACATGTCTAACATACCACAACTCACCCAAGTGTTAACAGGACTATTGGTTGGCAGCTATTTGGGAAGACATATTTAAGTGAGAAAGTATGAGAGATTCATCTCTGCTCTCTTATGTAACCTTAGTTAGTGATATGAGGAAAGAAAAGAAACATATATTGAGCATTTACTATGTACTGAGGGTTCTGCTATGTGCTTTTCCTGCATTATACATTGTAATACTCCTAAGACATTCCAGGGTAGATGCTATTAACCTTGTTTTGCAGATGAGGAAATGCAGTCTCAAAAGCATTAAGTGAATTTGCTCAAACTCATGAAGGAAGAAGTGATGGAACAGGCTTCAAGGCAGGTGTATCTGATTGTAAAGTTGTCCTGTTAGCATCTCTTGTTTCTAGGCATGATGTTTTATTGAAGAAGTGCTATGTCAGTCAATGAATTTGTGCAGATTTGATGGAATGGTTGATTTATTGACAGATTAGTTGATATGGCTGGTAGGGGGTTCAATGTATCTTTTGACCAAGTCAGCCCACAGTTTCCTAGCTGACTTCCATGGGTTCAAGTCTGCTTATAATTTATGGGGCTCAGAGCTCTGGTGAGATGGTCTCACTTGTTGGGTTTGGCTCCTAAATACAGGGATTCTCAGTAAAGGCAGCAAGTTTGTGGACATTGTAAGCCTTGCAATGCAAATTAATTTGAGTCTTTTATTCTGGACTTTCCTCAAATTTGAGTCTTGGTATATTCTGACTGAGGCTAAGATTCTCAATCCAGCAAAAGGGAGAAAGAACAACTTTAGCCCAGAATTAAATAGAAAACAAGTCAGGATTTATCAAAGTTGGATGCAAGATAGCAGCTTGCTGTGGGACCTCTCAATGGCAAGGAGAAATGGTGTAAGAGATGGCCTTATTTATGCCAAGATCTGTATGTGGATCTTTCATTTGCTCACTGTCTTAGGTTTCAAGGGACAGATTCAAGCTAGCTTAAGACAAGGAGGGTTGGTTATAAGGAATCGGGAGTACTTCACAGAAGGCAATGACGGGAAAGACAGCTGAGCCTCATAAGAAATGGAAAATCTATGTGATGCTAGCCTCTTTGTCCATCCAACTGTTGCTCTCTGGAGATACATGGCCTCTTGTATCTGCTAGAAATTGACTACATTCTTTTTTTTTCTTTCTTCCTCTGGACCATTTTCTCTACAAAGCTCTTCCTTCCTGAAACCTCATAATATCCGTCTGCATGGAGCTCTATGTTGCCATGATACTGACTCTATTTGCACCTTGACCTGACATCTCCCTTGCCCGTGGCCATCTGACAACATCTGGGTCTCTTTGCTCAAGTTCTGAAGACAGAATCTGATATTCATTCAGGGTCAGTTCTGACTGAGAGTGGAAGTCACCTCATACAAACATTATTCTATCCTTTCTGGACTCTAGGGTGGCAGGAGGGTTTGGGGAGGCACTTCCAAAGAAAGGAGAATGACCTTAGCAGACTCCCCAAATATACTTACTACATATCTGAGAGGATGAAGGTAGAAATAGCTTAGGTAGAATCTAGCCTAAAACCTCAAAGAATCATAAACAGAACAGAACAAATAAGGTTCCAGTACCCCCTCAAGTATTTATATTCTATGATTTTTTTTTCCTCTCTTGTACAAACCATTTTCGTATGTGAAATATACATCTCACATACAACGCTCAGACTGGTTTGAGTGCCATAAGCTCTATATTTTTATCAGTAAAATGAGGGTCTTTTTCCCTAACTTCCTAGAATAATGAGAACCTGCTATGTGCCAGGCATTGTGCTCAGCCCAGGAGACATGATCTGTGCCCAACAAGCCAGTATAATTGCAGGGGAAATAGATCGATCAGTTCAAACAAATAATTATTCTACCACAGAGTTTTCAAAGTGTGGTCAGATGACTCTCCATTTATGGTGGAGCAATGGGACTCCAATATTAAGATACACAAGAATCTCCTGGGGTTTTGCCTTAAACGCATATTCCCAGTGCTCGCCCTAGATATACTCAGCCAGAAGTTCTGGGGTTGGAACCCAAGAACGTGTATTTTAAGCAAGTCCCCAGGAAATTCCAGAGTGCAATGTTTGAGAACCACTGCTCTATCTCAGAAGAGTCACAGTTGAGGCCATGCTGTGGCCGTGGGGATGGGATGCTCTCTGCATAAAGTATCTAGAGAAGGCTTCTCCAAAGGTGACATTTGAGTTGAGTCCCAAATGTGTTTGCCAGGAAGAAAATGGGAGTAAGAGAACTCCAGGCAGAGGGAAAGCAAAAGCCCAGAAGCATGAAAATGGTGACAGGATTTGAGGGGGCAGAGAATAGATGTTCCATCTAATTGGAACATTAAACTTTTGTAGAAAGAGTGGCAGGATATGAGACCAGAGCCAGACTGGGAAAGGCCAAGTATGCAAGGCTTAAAAATAAAAGGTTCAAGGGGTCCTTTAAAACAGTTTCTCTGTATTTTCCTTTAATATTGTAGGGAAGGAACAATAATTTTCCCTCTACCCTTCTAAGTTCTTGGGGGAGACTGCCTTATAATTAAAGACAGATTAACAAGAGAAAAACAAAGAGAAGTTTAATAACATGTACACCTCCTGTACGCGTGGGAGAGATGCAGGAAAACTGATTAACTCCCGAAGTGGTCCAAACCACCACCTTAAGTACCATCTCCAGCTAAAGACAAAAGAAGATTTAGTGGGAGGCAAGTTTGGGGGGTTGTCAGGCAAAGCACAGTAAACAAAGGTAAGGTTTTTTTATGCAGATTTAAGTCCATTCCTTCTCCACTGATAAATTTCTAGAGATTCAGTCATTGTTATTTTCTGGGTACAAAGAGGAAGACACCCTTACAAATGGAAATTTCCCTTATAAATGTAAATGTCTCTTATAAAAGGGTAACTTCTTTTTTCAGAGCTTCTCCTGTGTCTGCTATTTCTTAAAAATAATCAACTTAAAATAATTCTTATGTCAAAGAGATACATTTAGGGGTGGCAAACTCTGTTCCCCTTTCATATCACTTCTCTGTAATTTACTTTTCCTGCCATTGCCCTGGCCCATGAAAGGCCTCCAGAATCTCAAAGGAACTGCTCATCCAACACTACTGTTAAAACAATATAGGGACAGAGGGCCTGGAGCTGATTACAGATAATGTCACTGACAGGAAGGAGAATTGAAATGCATCCCGAGGGACTTCCCTGGTGTCGCAGTGGTTAAGAATCCGCCTGCCAATGCAAGGGACAAAGGTTCGAGCCCTGGTCCAGGAACATCCCACATGCCGCGAAGCAGCTAAGCCTGTGCACCACAACTACTGAGCCTGCGCTCTAGAGCACACGAGCCACAACTACTGAAGCCTGTGCACCTAGAGCCCGTGCTCTGCAACAAAGACAAGCCACCGCAATGAGAAGCCCGCGCACCGCAACAAAGAGTAGCCCCTGCTCTCCGTGTCTAGAGAAAGCCCGCACCCAGCAGCGAAGACCCGAGGCACACAAAAATAACTAAATAAATTTATTTTAAAAAGAAAAGAAGTACATCCCAAGATCTGTCAGATCAGGCAAAAAGGAATCCATTCCTCAACCTTCCCTGGAAAGCCTTAGCCGACTGGGATTGCTTTGGCTGCAGTAATCGGAGTAATCGTTCCAAGAGCTGCTTTGTTTCCCTGCCAAACTGGAGAGGCTGGGATTCTCCAACAGCTTCCTCCCCAAGCAGGAATATCAATGACCTTGAGCCAAACTTCCCTACTTCCTGCTGCCTTCCAAGGACCTGGCATTTTCATTTCAAAGTCTTCCAAATAGCCACATACAGTTAGATTAAGGGCAAAAACCCACACCCAGAAATGTTCTTTCTTTTTTTCTTTTAATGTCAATAGGGACAATTTGCTTTTAAAATAGTCACCTAAGGTATGATTGATAGGAAATTACTACTTGTCATTTCCGGCGGCTCCGTGGGAAATGTCATTCAGTCAAACTTAACTAAGCCTTTTATTTCCTGTACTTGCACCCCCATGAACTGGGGCCTGTCAGCCACTCGTTCCAGAAACAGCAGAGAGCTTGAGTATCCTGCGGTATTTTTCATAGAGCAATTCATCCAGCCTAACAGATCAAATTTCCAGGTCTCTTTGTTCTCGCTTCATAAAAATATGCCCCTCCCAGAACCGCATGTCCAAGCCTATTTCGGTACCAGTTAGAACAAAGAACAAGGACGTAATTTTCTGCCTTTCCTTCTCTTCACCAGCTCTATCCACCACCTCCACCAAGCAACACCCCAGGAACCCTAGGCTTCCTAAGAGAATCAAATAACTTTCTGAAGTTCCAACATTTCCTCTCTCACCCTTCCAGCATATAAGATTTTCAGGAGCCTGCTTTTAAGGCCAGGAGAGATTTTCATACAGACAGTCTGGGTATGTACATGATCAAGAGCAAGATCTGGCCTGCCAGGGCTCAAGTGAAAGGCAAGGACTTTGGAATCAGAATGACCAGGATTTAAATTCTAACTCTCCCAGATACTAGCTGTGTCACCTTGACCAGTATTATTTTCCTAATGAAACCTCAAATTTTCTCACATATAATATGGAAATGATATTAACATCTGTCCAGTTTTAGAGTGAGAAGTAAATAAAATAATTGTAACAGACACTGTTGGTTGCCATTCTCAATTTTATTATCCCCTGGCACTTTTATTTTCAAGGCTGGAAGAACTTAATACTCATTTTACCTTTATTCCTTTCAGTGAGGGATGACCAGGTAACAGAGTTCTAGGCAGTGGGATATAAGCAGAAGTCTGAGGGAAGGTTTCTGCTTTCCTAATAAAAAGGAGAGATGAAGCTGACTCTTTCCCCCTTTCCTCTACTTCCTGCTTTGAACAAAGATGTGATGTCTGGAGCTGCAGGAGCCATCTTGTGACCAAGAGAATCTGAGTCATCATCCCTGACATCATCAAGACATTGAACCCATCAATTCCAGATTTCTCATGATGTGTAAAATTGAGCCTCTTTACGTAAGCCACCACAAGTTGGGTTTTCTGTTTCTTATCACCAAATGCATTCTTTTTTTTAAATAGATCTTTATTGGAGTATAATTGCTTCACAATACCATGTTAGTTTCTGTTGCACAACAAAGCGAATCAGCCATAAGCATACACATGTCCCCGTTTGCCCTCCCTCTTCAGCCTCCCTCCCATCCACCCTATACCACCCCTCTAGGTCATCGCAAAGCACCAAGCCGATCTCCCTGTGCTATGCTGCTGCTTCCCACCAACCAACTATTTTACATTCGGTAGTGTATATATGTCGATGCTACTCTCACTTCTTCCCAGCTTCTCCCTCCCACCCCCTGTCCTCAAGTCCATTCTCTATGTCTACCTCTTTATTCCAATGCATTCTTGATAGGAGTAAGTGATATATATATATAAAGCAGCTACAGTAGTCACCAGTGTTTGATAAATATTAGTTCTATTCTCTCCTCACTCCCCATATGTCTTCTCCTCAAAATGTAAAATCGTCATCTATATCATTGAGTTATTCACATTTAGGTTGGGATTTGGGCCCAGAATCTGAATCCAGATTGCCTTTCAAGACCTCTGTAATCTGCTTCTTCCTTCCAAGGCCACCTGCACACTGCTGTCAGAATCCCAGTCAACGCCAGTCAAGCCAGTTAGTTATCTGCTACATGAGTCATGCTTGTTCTGCCCCCAGTGTTCCACTCTCCATTCCCACCTTCCTTCATTCTCTTCCCTGTCCTTTCCTTCAGGCTGCTTGAATCTTCTCCATCCTTCAATTCCAGCTGCAGCCCACCATCTCCCTGAGATACCTTTTCTGATATGGCCACAGCCAGGAACAAGAAGAGTCATGTGGTAAAACATGGTTGCCCATTTGGCAACAGCAATGGGAAGACAGGAAAACATGGCTAGTCAAGGGAACCCTTGGAAAAGAAGGACCCAGAGTCTTTATGTCAATTACAAAAGACAAAGTTCTGCAGGGTAGTTGCAAAGCAGCTGTCAGGGCTTGACTTCTGCTCCTGTAGTCATGAAAATAAAAGAGCTGGAGAGCCAAGGTCAACCAGAGGCTGCCCTCAAGGTGGCAAAAAGAGGCATCCAGGGAGTGCGGGAGAGAAAGACAGGAAGCACAATGCAGGCAGAAGCCCTGGGGCTCCACAAGGTCCTTGGCCAAAGAAAAGGGGGATTGAATTGCCAAAGTTTTGGAAGACTTCATCCCCTCCTGCCACAATCCCTCAGTACAGAAGGGGTGGTGAATTACTGGGTGGTTAGCCAGATAAACAATGAAAGATAACAGGATAGCCCATATTGGCCCTTCAGGTAGAATTCCTGGGGCAGGTCAGAAGCTGCCTAAAGACCAGTTGTGCTCATCTTGAGTAAATTGTGACACCTACTGGTTTACAAGGGAGAAAACGCAGACTTCAGGGTTCAGTAAAAAGTTGCCTGTGGGCTTCCCTGGTGGCGCAGTGGTTGAGAGTCCTCCTGCCGATGCAGGAGACACGGGTTCGTGCCCCGGTCCGGGAAGATCCCACGTGCCGCGGAGCGGCTGGGCCCGTGAGCCATGGCCGCTGAGCCTGCGCGTCCGGAGCCTGTGCTCCGCAACGGGAGAGG
>NC_041229.1:45774651-45803000 GCF_002837175.3 Physeter macrocephalus
TTTCCGGGCTTCCCTGGTGGCGCAGTGGTTGAGAGTCTGCCTGTGGATGCAGGGGACACGGGTTCGTGCCCCGGTCTGGGAGGATCCCGCGTGCCGCGGGGCAGCTGGGCCCGTGGGCCATGGCTGCTGAGCCTGTGCGTCCGGAGCCTGTGCCCCGCAAGGGGAGAGGCCACAACAGTGAGAGGCCCGCGTACCACCAAAAAAAAAACAGAGAACAAGTTTCCAACAAGAAAAGGACCAGCAAGGTTCTGTAGATATTTCATCTGTGGTTTCCAGGCAGCCATGTTGACCCTGTTTGTTGATATTATGGAACACGTCATTTCCTCATGCACAGGCCACCTGAAGGTTTATACAGTCATCCCAACCTTTATTTTTCATTTCCGACCAACTCGCATATTGATCTGGCATTGCCATTGGTTCTCTCCAGCTTCCCAAGGATTTTGTCGCATGATCAAGCTGCCTACCTTCCCTAGCTTTTCCCTGGCCTGCCAACCTCTCCAACAGGGTGACTCAGACCATCAAGCAACCAAGTCTCCAATCAGCAGCTTCATGAATGGAGCTGGAGCTCAGAGCAGAATCTGTGCCAGAAGTCTACATTTGAGAATAATCACACAGATTTTGTATAAGGGCAGCTCTGAGAAGAGTTGAACTCACCCAGGGTAAGAAGACTACGACAGAGACAAAACTCTGAGGAACCAGAACTATTAAGAGAAGAGCAAGGAAGAGGGAGAAGAGCTGGCAAAGTTCTGAGCAGGAGCCAGAGATATGGGAGGAAAATCATGAGAAACTCGAGGGAGGAGGGAATTGAACAAGCTGTACTCAGAGGCATCAGGCACCACAGAGAAATCAGGACTGAAATCTGAGTTGGACAGCGAGGGGTTGTGGGTGTCTGGTGGGTTTCTGTGGACTGTGGTGGGAGCAGTAGAAGATGAAGTGAGGAAGTGGACATGAAGTTTTGTGAAGACAACTCTTTCCAAAAACTCGTGAGAGAGAGAAAGAGATGGGGCAGTAGCTAAAGATAGAATGCAAGTATCTTGGGTTTTTCTTCTTGAACATTTGTGCATGTACTGAAGCAGCATGTAGTGAAGTGCACATATTGTAGTTCAAGTTCTAGAACCAGTCCCAGCTCCACACAAAAGCTGTGTGACCTTGGGTATATTCCTTAACTTCTCGGGATCCCATTTTACGCATCTGTAAGGTGGAGATAATAACAATACTAACTATGCAAGGTTGTGAGTATTAAATAAGTTATAAGATGACAAGTGCATAGATAGTGCCTGACCCATTGTAAACAATAAATATTAGCTGGTTTCGTTGTTGATATTCCTACTTGATAATAAGAAGGAGCATTAAAAGTAGACACTGAAGATACAGGAAAGATAATGGATTAATGATGGAGCAAAGTTCCTGTGGAGGCAGAAGGAGGTGGAGCAGAGCATGGAGTGGGGGGCAGCCTTAAACAGGAGGAGAGACCACCCTCCTCGCTTCCACTGGAAGAGTCAGAGGAAAGCACCAATGGGGCTCAGATTCAGATGTGTTTGTCTTAGGGAAGCAGGGTACGGAAGGTTGAGAGAGCCTCTATTTCAATCTGTCAGGTACAAAACAAGTTTACCTGCTGAGAATGAAGAAGGAAGTGATGAGACGGGGAGATGGTTGACAACAGAAGAGTGAGTTGGGAAGGTCTGATCTTCCTGGTACGAAGAGTGGAGAAAGAGCTATGGAAAGTGTAGGGCCGAGGCATGGATCTGGGGAAGCGTCTGAGATTCTCCCAGAGCACCAACCTGTGAATTTTCTTGGTGCTCTCAACAGCTTGTGGAGAAGTGGAAATGACTGTTGGTTGGATTGCTCCATGGTTGAGACTCTGCTAAGAGGCTGTGACAGAAAATTAACGGGACAAGGACATTTAGAGTGGTGAAGTGGTAGACCAGAAAGTCCAGGCTGGAAGGCGAAAGCGGAGGATATAAATATAGGAGAGGAAGAAAATGGGACATCAAAGGAACTGAGGTCTCGACCAGTAGGCACACTGAAGTGAGATGATGACAGATGGGCGGAAAGGAGCTGGTGACCAGAGGAGTTGAAAATGGGTGTCATCGATTAAAGAAGACCACAAATTCTTTGCTGTTTCCCCCACTGAGAGGTGGAGTCTAATTTCCCTCCTCTTGGGCAGAGTGATTAGTTTAACCAGTAGAATGTGGTATAAGTGATGATCTGGCCATCACAGCCTGGGTCATGAGAAGCCTTATAGCTTCCACCTGGACCTCTTGGAACACTTGCTCTTTGAGTCCTGAGCAACCTTATAAGTCCAGCTATTCTGAGGCCACCATGCTGGGGCACCACATGGGGAGGCCACAAGAAGAGGTCCTGGGGCTACAAGAAGAGAGAGGTGTCTAGCCAGCCCTCTGCCATTCCAGGCCCAGCTGTTTGAATTATGCTGCTGAGGCCTCAGATGTCATGGAGCAAAGACCAGTTGTCCTTACTGAGCTTTGACCACCTTGCAGATGCAGGAGAAAAACAAATGATTGTTGCTGTTTGGGGTGGTTTATTAAGCAGCACTAAATAACCAGAACAATTGGAGTTAAGCTTTTGGAGGTGGTTCAGTCTAGGCTGAAGACAAGAGCCAGGGAATAGCCATGATGACATGGGTGGGAGAAGAAAATAAAAGTGAAACTTGCCAGGGTCAAGAAGGCCACACAGGAAAAAGAAACCCTCACTCAGGACACAGAGAACACCAGATCACAGAGGGGGGATGAAAAGAGACTTGTCAGATGTGCAAACCCAATAAGAGAATAGTTTCTTTCTCAAGTACCATAGAAACATCTATTTTTAGTTGCACACACTTAATAGATATCAATCTAACTGTTCATGCAAACTGGTCCCAAGGAACATACTTGGCAAGTATTTAAATTTAGAGTGTATGATGTTACCCTAGGTGATCATTCTATAAATGTGAAATGATAAATTGCATTTCTTTAAATGGTGTTCTTAAATACAGATGTTCTATTACTCAACTGATTCCACCACCGCCCCCTCAACTCCCATGTATTGCCACATATAGTCCTGTTTCCCTTGTGATGAAAAATATTCAACAAGTTTGTGTGGAGCATCTGCTATGTGACAGGCTCTGTTGTTAGGTATCGGACTTAGATTTGTGTTCATGGAATAATGTCCATCTTTGGGGACTGTAATGGAGGTGTTTATCAAGCACTGACTATATGCCAGGTCCTCTACTATGCACTTTACAAACCTTATCCCAATCAAACAACAACAACGAGTAAGTTCTATTTCAGGTGGGGCTCAATCAGAGAAACAGAACCACTATAAATATAGAAAAGGATTTGTTATATGCATTCGACCTTACAAAATCATGAGAGCTGGTTGCCTTCACATCTAATGCTGGAGCGTGAAGTCCTTAGGGGAGGTAGTCAGGAAGGGAAGATGAATATAGACTTGGGGAGAGAAGGAATGAACTGAAACCCACAAGAATGGACTGAAATCATGTCAGGCTTTTTGCTTCTGATCTTGTCCTGCAGATGCCAGGGCCTTGTCCTGAAGCTAAACCAGACACACCTGGCCTAGGGGTCAGAGAAGTGAAGGAGGATCTAGCAGAGGGGAGAGTCAGTGCAGGCCTGGTTACTACTTCCCACCAATCAGGTGAGCCAGCAGGTAAGTGACAACGTGTGTGAACTACAAAATGCCTGCTGCTTCACTTGCACCTGGCAAATCTCCCAGTGGAATCTCTGCTGGGGCCCACTCTAACCGGAAACATACAGGAAGGGCAATTCTGGGAAATGTAGTTCAGCCCCACCAGTTGTAACGTTATAAGCCACGACAGATACTATTCAAACAGCAGCACTGTAGTAGTGAGTAGACACTACCATCATCCAGATTTTAACAAAGGCAGAAACTGAGGCTCTGTTCTCAGAAACTGATGGTCTGAGCATACAGACTTGGACCTGCTTGATGCCAAAGCCTATATGTTGAGCCATCACACAGGCATTGTTTGCTTCCACTTCAGGAAAGTTCAAAATGCTGGGCAGACAACAAAACACTTCCATCTCTTAAGCTCCCAGTTTGGCCCATAGGCGGGCAAAGGGCTCGGGACCTATGAGCTCTTCAGAGGCCTAAATGAGAGGCGTAAGACCTGACAAAGAAAATATATTGGCTGCAAAATACAAAAAGAAAACTTAAATACAAACTAAATGCACTTAATTATATGTCAGCACATCTCTGACTCATCTACAACTTACCACTTGAAATTTTGAATAAATTTTATATCATGTAAAATTTAGGTGGATTAATGTGGATTATTTGATATAATCTGAGATGAGAGTTCTAAAACTAAGAGTGCCTAGGGCCTACCAGTTTCCTCTGGACAGAGGAAAATTTGTGGGGCAGGGGTGGAGAGCTGATATTGGAAAATCTATTTTGGAGATCACATTTGGGGCAGACAGTGTGGTCCTGTCTTCTTCAGCAATCTGAAGTTGCAGATGTGGCGAGACAAGCAAAAACACTACCTGATATTCACTCGGGTTTTATACAAAATGAAGCAGAAACAGGCAGCCTTGGACTTGGCACAATGCCCACCTTGCTGATGTGTCTGGAGCGTTTTAAACATATCACTGCAGGTGGCTGAATGAGAAAGAAACCAGAAACACATAGATTAAATTTAGCAGCAGATTGAATTGCGCTCACCAAGACGTTTGCCTCCCTGTCTGTTCCCTCTTCATCTTAGCTCAGGTTGCAGGATGCCTAATCACAGAAGGCAGCCTTCTAGCAAATTCAGTTAGACAGGGAGAGCCTTGCGGGGGTTAATGGATATGAGAAATAGAAAGAGACATAACTTCTTCACATAAATAGCCACGAGCATTGGGGGTAAGATTCAGCCCTCCGCCAGACAAAGCTCATCCTTCTCTGGGGGCCAGATATTCCCACAGGTGTGGCAGCTTCAGGTCCCAGGTGTTGGGGAAAGGGGATCAGTTCACTATGAGACAGAAATACACTCTTCCAGTTGGGTTCCTGCCTCTGCAGGACTTCTGCTCCATGAGATTGCACAAGCATTAGTGTCCTGATCTTTATGGATATACGGCACTTGCTCTGAATGCTCAAAATACTCTTACATGGTGGCAATGGATAACTCTCATGGACTGAGCATTTACCATGCGTCAAGAGCTATCCTAAGTCAGTCTATCTTCTGTCTTCACAATGCTTGTTCTTAACCACTATGATAAACTGACCTCATGTAACCTGGAACTGTCACCCCACCACCACTACCACCTGCTAGGTGCTCACTGCTTTCCCAACAAGAGGGCACCCCACTTGAGCTTGACCTCCTGCATTAAGGAGGAAGTGGGTACCTCCCCCTCCTCCCCTCCAGATGCTCACATTCTAAGACATGATGATACATGCATACTCGACCTGTCACAGGGCTGTGCCTGTCTCACCCGTGTTACCTTGTCGAAAATGACCTGTGTCTCTTTCTCTTGAGACCTCAGATGGGGATTACTTGTTAATCTCAAATTTAATTTAATTGAAACATCTATCAAGAGATAGTATTGGTTAAGAGTGTGGTCTTTGTTGCAGTACAGCCTGAGTTTGAATTCCTTCCTTACCATTTATGGCCTCTCAGGTATGGTCTTTGGCAGTTACTTAAAATCCGTGTTACCCTCAGTTTTCTCAACTTTAAAACAGATATTATAATAATAGTGCCTCACATAAGCTACTGTGAGGAATAACAAATGGATGTAAAATACTTCGTGTAATACGTGCCACATAGTCTGCTTTCAATAAATATTAGCAATGTCTCTTATAATTAGGTGTTAATAAATATGCTAGGCAATGAACGAGACATTGTCCCCAACTTTTAGTAGCTCACAGTTCAATGGAGGAAGCAGATACTAAAATCTGTAACTATAATACAATAGGGTGAGTACTAGCAAAGAAGTCCAGATTTATGATGGTTCAAAACCTTCTTTCTGCCCCCACACTCCTGAGGTATAAGATGAACTCCCATGAGGAGCGGTGGCTCATTACAAGACAGGCATGGGTGATGCTTACCAGGATGAAGGAAATGGGAGGTCATCCTACGTCCCATTTCCTACTTTCCAATCAGCCCAAACTACCAGAGCAACTCTGATGACATGATATAGATTATAGCCCACTTCCTCTTTCAACAAAAGTTTGATAAACACAAATGTGCAAGATCCTGTTTTAGGCACTGCATAGTGTTTGCAATCTAGCCAGAAAGACAACATTGAACAAAAACTTGCAAGTGTGCTGAACATCAGAAAGTAGAGACGTTGGTGCCAAGAAGTTTAAAACTTCCTGAAGGACATGAGACCAAGGGTTGAGTAGGAGTTAGTTCAGAAAGGGACTGAGAAACCTTAAAAGCATGTTTATTGAAATAAAAGAAACCTCACCCCAAATTATAACCCGTACTATCCTTAAAATGCTGATGTATAAACAGGTGCAGAATCCTTTAAGATGCATATTGGGGATAGAATTCTAGCTCATCCATAATAGTTTGAAAAACTATCTCATGAATGAAACTGACACTAAAATCCTAAGGGATACTATTATAATTTGTAGCCTTAATATGGAAAAGGAAATAGTAAATAGTTATAATATGTAATAGTACAGCTATAAACACAGTTTGGTGTAATGTGAATCATCGATATGAATATAAAAATACATGTAAGCATATATACACAATATATCTTGGATTTCTTCCTCTCTGCCCCTAGAATTTCTCTTAGGGTTGGCAATGACCACTCTTATCTCATGAATTATGAAATCAAAGGCCATTGTATATTCACTCTTGATATAATGAGCCAATAAACTAATTAAATAAAGCTGCCCCCTTGATTTTCCTCCTAGACCTACCAAACCTTCCTGCCCTGAACAGGCCACTGCCATTTCAATTCTAGTCATGTCCTTCTGGCTGTCTCTACTGTCTACTAAGAAATGTCATCTGGGGAAGTCACATCCTCCCTCACATCTGGGAGATTAATGGACCCATCACAGCCTGGGTCAGAGGCAGCCTGGAAGGAGGCTCTTCATGGGCCCTGACTTACTTAGAAAGGGAGTGAGGAAGAGTTCAAACAGAAAAGTCTACAAATAAATTTGTATTAGATGAAAGAGGAAGCTGACTATACAAAGGAACAATCTTGATACTGTGAGGACAGAGTGACAAGGTGCCCAAGAAAAGGACAACACCTCCCCATCCCCATAGACTGGCATTTGGGAAGGTCAAGGCCTTGAGCAGGTATCAGGGCCACATGTCAACAGAAGTAATGGAAGTAATCAAGGCAGTAAGGGTTTTAGAATCAGGCAGACCTGAATTTGAAACCCTGCTTTACCACTCAGTAGCTGGGTATTTTTGTACAGGTAACCTCTCTGGGGGACTTCCCTGGTGGCTCAGTGGTTAAGAATCTTCCTGCCAATGCAGGGAACACAGGTTCGAGCCCTGATCCGGGAAGATCCCACTTGCCGCGGAGCAACTAAGCCCATGAGCCACAACTACTGAGCCCACGCGCCACAACTACTGAAGCCCACGCGCCACAACTACTGAAGCCCATGCACCTAGGGCCCGTGCTCTGCAACAAGAGAAGCCACCGCAATGAGAAGCCCGCACACCGCAACAAAGAGTAGCCCCCACTCGCCACAACTAGAGAAAGCCCGTGCGCAGCAGCAAAGACCCAATGCAGCCAAAAAATAGATGAATTATTTATTTATTTATTTATTTTTAAACTCTCTGATTTTATATCTAAAAAGAAGAGAGGAATAATATTTAACTTATAGGGAGGTGGTAGTGAGGATTATAAATAATTTATTCAAGCCAATGGATCTTGAATCAGAAAACTCAACTCAAACTATTTTAAGCTTAAAGAAAATGAATGCACCATCCTACTAGGAAGTCAAGGAAAGAAGAGGCCTAGGGACTCCAGGGACTCAACAACATTGTCAAGACTGTTTTCTTCTGTGTGTTGACCCCATTCACATCTACTGCAGATGGCTTTGCTCCATGCAGCAGGGAGGGGAAAGGAGGAGAAACGGCTGATAATCTACTAGGAGGGAGATAGAGCCTCTCTTGCCCAGGCTCTGTATATGACTTGAGAAGAGGGCTTTGATGGGTCCAGCTAGGGTCCATGCTCAACCCTGTAACAGCCACTGTGGCCAGGGATGTGGGTTATGATAATAAGCCAAGCCGAGTCTCAAGCACACCCTGAAGGTGGTGGGTGCAATTCCTGGGTTCCAATCAGCACATTCCATGAAGCACTTTAACCTCTTGGTCTTTCCGCGTTTGAAAAGTGCAACTATCATCATACAGAGATGGGAAGAATGTGTTACTGAAATACGATATCCCCCTTGGCACTTCAAACTGCTCAATAAATGTGAAGACATTTATCTGTCATGATTTCCACTGTGAAATAATCACCATCCAGTAACCAAACAGATTGAAAGGTAGATGCCTTTTGTCTTGGGCCATTCTTTTATGCATATGTTTTATTATTTCATTCATTTATTGAGCACTTACTATGTGCCAGACCTGGGTTATGCACTTCATGGGCATTATATTGTTTAGTCTTCACAATAACCTTATGAGGTGCTATTATTAATCCCACTGCATGGTAAGAAAACTGAGGCTCAGGGTGGTTAAGTAACTTGCCTAATACTTCACAGAAGTGGACTTGAATACAGGTCAAGTCAAAGGCCTTGCTCTTATCCACTAGGCTACCACTTGGTAGAGGCATGAACAAAACAGAAGAGCATAGGAAAATAGTGATTAATTTTGTCCAGGGGAAGTCTTCAAGGACAAGTTAGGATTTGCCCAGCAGGGAATACGGTAAAGGGCACTCGAGGCAGAGGAAAGACGGTGTGAAAAGACCATATGTGCAACTAATGCTGTTGTTCAATGTTTTGCATCCAAGTTCAGAGTCCCAGTAACTCAAACTATGAGAGGGGGCAGTCTGAATTCGTGAAAGATCTGAACTATGTTCATTTGTAAACAAAACTACATGCAGTTTTATTACATTTAGTATGTTCACAAGCAAAATTCTTGAAAAAAGAAAAGATTGTCAAATGATCTACCTGTTTAATTTTAGTGCAAACTATTTTTGGCCCTACTGACATCAGTGGATGGACCCCCAACCTTTCCTGAATTGTCTTATTAGGCATTATACACCCTTTCTCTGAATTCTCACAGCTACCTTTCCCAGCCTACATCTGTTAATCTGCTTATGAAGACCTACATAAGTCAGAGAGCACCAGTTTCAGTAATATAAATGAAGTTTAATTTTCATTAAATGAGTTTTTAAATCAGAGATGACAATTACTGCCTTTGAAAGAAACAGAGAAAAATTTAAATAAAGATGGGAAGTAAAAGAGAAAAATTGAATTTCTTCTTTCCCGTGATAAGCTGCTTCTCCCCTATACCTCGGCAAATAATGCCTCCATCTACCCAGTGGATCAAGTAGGAAGCTAAGGCAACATCCTACACCCTTCATACCTTCATTCTCTGTCCCTGCCCCTTCATACAGTCCCCACACTCTGTGAATTCTGCCTCTTCATAGTTTGGACCCTGCCCCTCCATACCCTTCCCTCTGTCACTGCATCAATTCAGGATTCAGCATCCTTCTCCTCCCTGCTCCTGGTCTTGCTGCTCTCCTCTCCATCCTCTGGAGTGAGCTCTTTAATACGCAATGCTGTCAAGTATCTCACATCACTAGCGAGAGTAATTGGTCCAAGCAAGGCTAAGCAGAAGTTTGCTAGAAACTTTGCTAGTCCTTCACTAGAACTGTGACACAGGCTGAAAAATTAAATACCCTCTCACTTCTTCTGCCAGTTGGGGAAGGCTGTATGCAAAAGGTGAGGCTAAGGTCAACGCTCAAAAAGCAGGTGAGAAATGGAGCATCCTGGCTATGTCAAAGCCTTGGTTCTCATCCCTAATCTGATTTCTTACAGTTACCACTATACCTTTGTCAACTGCAGAAGCCGGTAAATTACTCCTTTGCTTAAAGACAAACAAACAAAAAATAATGATGATTGTGTCCATGCCTGGATCCTCACTAAGTCCCCATTATTCTGAGGATGAAGTTCAAGCTTGTAAGCCTGGCAAGCTAAGCCCTTTCTGGCATGCCTTCTTTCGCCCATCTCAGTCTGATCTCACCATGCTCACCTTACCGCAACCAAAGTTTAAAGCTGCATCCATACTGAGCTGTGTTTTATTGTTTTTATTGGTGTTCTAATTATTGTTTTTGTTGTTGATGCACTGACTTCACCAGACTCTCTTCTGGTGCTAGACCTTTGCACTCCCCATAACCATACTTTTATCTGCTGAGCTAAGCCTTCCAAAGGCTCCTTCCTCACCAAACCCTCTTCCCTATGTGTCCTTAGCCTCTAAACTCAGCTCTATCACAGCAAAATAAACACACCATTTTGTACATCTGTTTACTTTTGTCTCCTCTTTTTGCCTTCTCCTGTTCAATGAAAGCAGAGAAGGACTGTATCCTTCTCCGTAACTAACATAGTGTTGGTTCATAAACTGGCCCCCATATGCAGAGGGCAAGGAGAGACAAAAGAAAGAGGCAGACCACTCCAGATGTGTAGGTGGCAGGTTAATAAGCAAGGGAACTTAACATATGAGCCTTGTCTTGGGGGCTGCAAGATGAGTAGATCTCTTCACCTGCCCACCAGAATCTTAAACACTTATACAGAGTCCTTAATGAGGTTCAGTCATTTACACCATCCAGATGGTCTCAACAACACATTGCTCTCTCAAGTCTGCATCCCTGAAAGCAGCTCCCACTGTGGGAACATTAGGCAGAAAGTATATTCCAAGACAGGGAAGGGGTGATGAGCCTCTGATTGCTCAGGTCTAGCTCTCAAGTCAGTCAGTGGTCACATCCTCTCGATGACCTCCTCCAACATTCCACTCCTAGTGACTGGCTCTTACATTTTATATGCCCCCTCTTACTCAGTGTGCCCTGAGCAGTCAGCAGGGGTTTTTACTAGCATGGAGCTGGCTCTTTTGGTGGCTATCTGGTTGTAACATTCGGGGCAAATTCCAGCAATGATGGGGCTTGGTGTTCTCAGCAGCCTAGCACATTGCTCCACGGTGAGAGTGGGGACAGTGCCTGTTTCCAGGGACTGCCATACCTTTATGGTGCTGAGTGTTTTGGCAGGGGTCCCCAATCTGACATATGGGGCAACTGGCCCTACTGGTCGATCATTCAAATGTGTTAAAGCCTGGGACAGTATTTTAGTCCACCTAGCCAAGGTGGTTTTACTTTTATGGAATTTAATCTGCTGCTTTAAAATATATATATGTGTGTATATATATTATATATGTATGTATACATGTATGTGTATATATATTATATATGTATGTATACATGTATACGTATATATATTGGGTCAGCCAAAAAGTTCCTTCAGTTTTTAAGTAAAAATAAAAGACACATTTTTCATTTTTACTGAGAACTTTATTGAACAACATATTCACCCTTTTGTTCCACTACCTCTGCCATTTTTCAGGCAACTTCATAATTCCATCTTCCCAGAACTTAATTTTTTTGAGCAAAGAACTGTTCCAGGTGCCTTTTACAGTCTTCCAGGGAATTGAAATTTTTTCCATTAAGAGAATTTTGTAAAGACCAAAATAAATGGAAATCTGAAGTCGCAATGTCTGGTGAATACGGTGGATGAATCAGAACTTCCCAGCCAAGCTGAAACAGTTTTTGCCTGGTCATCAAAGAAACATGCGGTCTTGCATTATCCTGATGGAAGATTATGTGTTTTCTGTTGACTAATTCTGGACTCTTTTTGTCAGGTGCTGCTTAAGTTGGTCTAATTGGGAGCAGTACTTGTTGGAATCAATCGTTTTGTTTTCTGGAAGGAGCTCATAATAGAGGACTCCCTTCCAATCCCATCATATACACAACATCACCTTCTCTGGATGAAGACCGGCATTTGGTGTAGTTGGTGGTGGTTCATTTCACTTGCCCCATGATCTCTTCCATTCCACATTACTTTACAGTATCCACTTTTCATCACCCTTCACAATTTGTTTTAAAAACAGAAATTTTTCATTATGTCAGTAGAGAATTGCATGAGGAAATACAGTCAAGAAGGTTTTTTTCACTTAACTTATGTGGAACTCAAACATCAACGTGATGAACATAACCAAGCTGGTGCAAATGATTTTCAACACTTGATTCGGATATTTTGAGTATGTCAGCTATCTCCCACGTGGTATTGTTCTCAATTAATGTCTCCATTTGATTGCTGTCAACTTCAACTGGCCTACCCGACCATGCATGGAGCATTGTCCGGCAAGAAATCTCCAGCATGTATACAGATTGCCAACAAATACATGAAAGGATGCTCAACATCACTAATCATTAGAGAAATACAAATCAAAACTGCGATGAGGTATCACCTCGCACCAATCAGAATGGCCATCATCAAACAATAAATGCTGGAGAGCGTGTGGAGAAAAGGGAACCCTCTCGCACTGTTGGTGGGAATGTAAATTGATACAACCACTATGGAGAACAGCATGGAGGTTCCTTAAAAAACTAAAAACAGAACTACCATACGACTCAGCAATCCCAGTACTGGGCATATGCCCTGAGAGAACCATAATTCAAAAAGAGTCATGCACCACAATGTTCATTGCAGCTCTATTTACAATAGCCAGGATATGGAAGCAACCTAAGTGTCCATTGACAGATGAATGGATAAAGATGTGGCACATATATAACAATGGAATATTACTCAGCCATAAAAAGAAACGAAACTGAGTTATTTGTAGTGAGATGGATGGACCTAGAGTCTGTCATACAGAGTGAAGTAAGTCAGAAAGAGAAAAACAAATAGCGTATGCTAACACATATATATGGGATCTAAAAAAAAAGGTTCTGAAGAACCTAGAGGCAAGACAGGAATAAAGACACAGACATAGGGAATGGACTTGAGGACACAGGGAGAGGGAAGGGTAAGCTGGGACAAAGTGAGAGAGTGGCATGGACACATACACTACCAAACGTCACTAGTCACTGTATTTTAAGGGTAATCCATATCCTTGGCAATACGCCACCCCACCCTGGGGCTACAGTGGCCACTCTTTATGTAGCTAATCTCCTGTATCTATTCAAGGGTCAGTTGCTGGGGTTCATACCAAAGCTAGGGTATCAGCTTCCTTATTGCCAAGAGGTATCAGTGCCTTATGAGCTAGGATGTGAAAAACAGTGAGGATTGCCTCAGGCTCTTTGAGGCAAATCCAAATATCTTTCCACATATCCTGACCCGACAAGGGCTTATTCATGATCATCCACCCATTGGCTTCCCATTGTCCAAGCCATAGGGTTAATTCCTTTAGAACAGCCCAACTGTCAGTGCAAAGGGTTAATGGCCAAGGCTCATGAGTGATCCCCAGCCATACCCTCTGAGTTCAGCCCCTGACTGCTGTGGTTCTTTCTTGTTTCCATCCAGATGGTGTCAGTGTTAGGTTGAGTAGCAACTGTAGTCCATGTGGGTGGGTTTCCCCAACTAGACCCGCCTGTATATAAGGCATCAACAGGAATTCCCCCACTCCCTCTCTACAGGCCACAGGGGCTGCTGTAGGTATAGGGACAGGATCACTTGGAGGATCTACATACTCTACAGAGCCTACTAGTACCCACATTTCTAGAGAGAATGGGCTTGTGGACGGGGTGCTCCTCTGCTGTAAATAGGCTGGGGGTTAGAACCATGGCAGAGGTGGGCTGATGGAACATATGCTCAATCCACCCTTTGATAGGAAGGGAAGTTCTTCCTGTGATACGCTGTTCCTTCATGAGAGGCTCTCCCTGGAGGAGTGCTGGGTACACTGATATGAGCTGTTCCTCTTTGACCATATATCTGGTTTCTCCCCCCTTCCAGAGTTGGGGACCAACCAAAATCCTAGGAGTACTCTCTGTTGTCTTTGTCACAGTGCCCAACCCATACCTTCCGCGTCACAGACACATCTAACTCAAAGGGTAGCCCTGCGTGGGAGATACCGAGAGCTTTAATCTGCTTCACTAGTGTCTTCGCCTTCTCAAAGGCAGCTTGCTGCCCTGATCCCCAGTCCTGCACATGCCCTTTCTTTACCAGGTGGTATAAGGGACAGAAGCACTGTGCCAGGTAGGGAAAAAAGTCCTCCAAAACCCCCAAATCCCTACAAAGTCTGGCGCCTCTTTCATGGTCTTAAGGGTTGGATAGGCTTGCCCTTGTCAATCACAGCTTTTGGGACAACTCATGTCTTACCGACTAATCAACTCCCAAGGCAGTACATAGTCCTTGAATTTTCTCAGGGTTCAACATCCATCTTCTTCCATGCATATGTTGCAGCAAAGTCTGGAAAATGTCCTGTAGCAGAGGAAAATTTTTACATGTTAACCTCGTATCATCAATATAATAGACCCATTTTACTGATGTGGGGAAGGAGATCTCAGGGTACCATCCCATGACATATGGTGGGGCTCTGCAGGTTGCCTTGGGGAAGCACTTGAAATGTTCATTGTCACCCCTTCCATGTGAAGGCAAATTGGGCTTGTGACTCAGGGGCCAGGGATACACTGAAAAAGGCATTTGCTAAGTCCAGTACAGCATGGTACACTCCTAGGGCTATGGCCAAGGTATCCAAGATGGTGGGGATGTTGGGCACAGCCACATGAATGGGGGAACACCACCCTTTAAATTTTTCAGTAGCTCATGGTTATCTGCCACGAGCCATCTGGTTTTTTTTTTTACCAGCCATACTATGCTATTGGAAGTACTATGGACATGGCATGCAATACACACTTGGTGAAGTTCTCAGATGGTTTTTCCTATTTCTTTATGCCTACCAGGCAATTTATATTGTTTGACAGTTACCACTCTTTGTGGGGGCAGTAGACTTACTGGTTCCCAGTTGGCGTTTCTCCTCAGCACTGGTTTGATTACTCTAAGCCAGAGGTAGAATTAATTCACTCATAGAGGCTTGCAGAGTTTGACCTTATAGGATATCAATGCCCAATATGTCCTCTGGTATTGGGGAGATAAAAACCTCATATTCTCATACGGGAAAACACCCAATCTGCAGTGTCATAGGGACCTTTCTGACATTGTTGTTTTCCCTCCATAACCATCAATGGTGCTGAGGGGGCCAGAAAGCTTCTGAGGGTGATCATGTATCGATGTATTAGAGTACACTCAGCTCCAGCATCAACCAGAGCCATCACCTTTTGTTTATTCTGGGGGACCAGTGAATAGCGAGCTCAACTTGAGGCCTCTGATGGCCTCCCACAGCCTCACCTGGAGGCAGCCTCGTCCTTCATCCTGTACCGGGATGTGAGAAGCACCCATGCCTAATAGGACTGGATCCCCTAGGTCTCTAATGGAGCAGGTGGGGCATCAGGAGCGGTAGGGACATGTGGGAGAGGTCTGAACTGTTGTTCAGGTTTAAAGGCTTTCCACAGGCCAACCAACACAGCGTTGGGTTGCAGGCCTGTCTTTTTAGGTGGGGTATTGACAGCAATGAGGTCAAACCACCTGTACTTCCAAGTTACTTCTACTGGACCCTTTATGGCCGATTGGGATAGCCTTCTGGCTTTTCGAGTTCCCTCTCCATATTGGGTCTTTCCTACAACATGTACCTGTTTGTGGCATTTGTCAGTTTCTCCCAGATCAACAATGGACCACGCAACGTCAAAACCATCTTATCCCACAACTGGAATCACACGGATACCAGATGCTTGGGGCAAACTGGAGTATTTTGGCTTCCATTCCTGCATGTAACATGGCCCAATCAAGGTCTTCAAAGATGGGGGCAGGGGGGTGGTAAATGGCCTGTCTCATTCCCAGCCTTTTGAGAACTTGTTGTACCTCCTATATAGATTTCCAGAGTCCCACATGCCCAGAGAGACCCCCTCTTGGGTCAAGTCTCCCTGCAGGCTAAAATAATCCAATATATAAGGGAATGAGTACCTTGAACCCCCCAAGTGCCATGCAGGTGCTGCCAGAAGACAGAGTGTGTGGTATGGTCATTTTCTCTGCCTCCTGCCCTGTCAGAGAAAAGTCATCGTCCTCGTATCCCACAGCTGCACTAACTACGCCTGGATATTTTCCCTGGCCTTTTGCTTGAAGTCGGCAGCTATATCAATAAACTCAGTGAAAATATATTCTCTCATCATGAACATTTCCTGAGTCGGGGACTGCCCACTGGCTGGGGTTGTTGCTGCTGTAATTTTGTTTTCCCTTGTATTACAGGTCTGATGGCACGGGGCACTTCCTCCATTTCACTGTCAATCACCATAACATCCCCCTCTTCACTCTCCTCACTTTCCCTCTAAGTGTCCCAATCAGGCTTTGTCATAAGTTCTTGGATCTTAATCTGCAGCAGCTTGCACCCTCCTAGCTTTGCAAAATTGCACACAAGGCTCTCCAACTTATCCTGCTCTCCCACCTGTCTGCCAGCCCCAAAGCTAACAGAGTAGCGGACACTACACGTCCTTCTCTAACCTCAGCTCTTCTTCTGACTTTCTAACTTGGCTTCAGCCTCTAGTTGGCCTGGGTTTCCAGCCAAACTAACCACAGTCAAGGCCAGCCCACTGTGCAGCCATTTGTCTCCCTTCTTTGCCACAGTGTGCTCTGCACAGTTAAATGCATTAGCGCAGCTGGCATTTTAGAGGTGTCCCTGTGCTCACATGGTGGTCAACAAGCATATGGGCCACGCCTCTACACGTAGAGGTCAATGGCCAAGCCATGATTTCCCCCCTCAAATGCCTCTTTCCCAAGACCCATTTCTTCAGTCTCCTGGCTGGCTCACTAATTGTTGGTTCATAAAATGGACCCCATACACAGAGAGCAGGGAGAGACCTAAGAAAGAAGCAGATCACTCTAGATTGGTAGATGGCAAGTTTAATAAGCAAGGGAGCTTACATACGAGACTTGTCTTAGGCAACTGCAAGATGAGTAGATCTCCACACCCATCCACCAGAATCTTAAACGTTTATACAGAGGCTTTAACAGGGCTCAGTCACGAATACTGTCCAGATGGTCTCAACAACACATTGCTCTCTCAAGCCTGTGTCCTTGAAATGGCTTTGGCTATGGGAACAGTGGGTGGAACATACAATCCAAAAACAGGGGAGGGGGTGAGGAGCCTCCGATTGCCCAGGGCCATCTCTCAGGTCAACCAGCAGTCACATCTTTATGACCTCCTCTGACACAAAGCTGGTAGTCAGAAATGTTTGCTGAATGAATAAAGGAATGAATATACTGAGATACTTCAGTTTGGACACCTTGATAATTAAATCATACCATCTTGCTTTAGAAAATCCCCTAACTTGTGTGAGGCAGGAATGTCCACTCCCTTGTCACTGGAGGATGTAATATGTACATATTCAATTCATAGGTTAGATAGTCTTATGATCGAACTGATTCCCTTAAAGAGTTTAATATTAGCTTTTTTTTTTTTTTTTTTTTTTTTTGTGGTATGCGGGCCTCCCTCTGTTGTGGCCTCTCCCGTTGCGGAGCACAGGCTCCGGACGCGCAGGCCCAGCGGCCATGGCTCACGGGCCCAGCCGCTCCGCGGCATGTGGGATCCTCCCAGACCGGGGCACGAACCCGGTTCCCCTGCATCGGCAGGCGGACGCACAACCACCGCGCCACCAGGGAAGCCCCTAATATTAGCTTTTAATTACATCCTGCCATGCAACAAGTACTTTATTAAATGTAAGAGAAGAAACCCCTCTGCATATCAACAGAGGTGAATTCAATTCAATAATTCTGTTAAGTATTTTTGTGCTCTAATAGTCCAATTGCTACAGGAGATGTCATTTCCATAAGTTTGTCAGCTGGAGAATGCTGAACGGTTGCTTGAATACCTTTTAAGGGCTTCCTGTTTGCAGAGGGGTTTTTAAATGATTTCCAAAGGCAAGCTAGCTCCTGACACCTTCTTGGAAGTTCTCTGCATTCTTTCATTTCTCTTCCCCAAAGCAATAGTCATGGGGACTGAGGGCTATTTTCATGTTGCTTCCCCTCACTTCCCATGCAGCATATACCCACCGCCTCTCCTCCAGTTGAAATGGTAACCTTTCAGAGCTCATTCCAGAAACCACCTCTTCCATAAAGCCTGCCCAGATTTACCTCGTGTTGGTCTTTACCTATCAAAACATCCTCACTCTGGTGTCCTAAAGCATGATTTTTGGGGTAATTTAACCCAGCTCATGACCTCTGTGAAATGAATAGATCTTTGTGATTCACCTCCCTGAACTAAGAGCTCTGGACTTGAAGTCTGAGAAACCTGTGTGAGAACCCTAGGTCTGCTGAATACTTGTGTAAGTTACAGTGTCTCTCTGGGCCTTAGTTTCTGCACCTGTAAAATGGAAACAATACAGGTGGTAGAGAGGATTCAATGTTCTAACATATGTGAAATTTCATCACCTCATGACTGGCATGGGGTTCAAACCACTGTTCAAACCACTCCTTACAGCCATGATGTGTGGGATTAAAACAGCTGTCTGATAATCACATGAAGAGGACATCTGATAATCACATTTGATTCTCCTTCGACCAGATTCCTCACCCAGTGGTTCTCAACCAGCCTCTGCATCCAAATCAATGAGGAAACGGTTTTGCAAAATACAAACTCTGGGCCCTGCTGAATCAGAATCTCAAGGTCTGAGCTGTCAAATGCAGACAAATATTAATGGTTCATTTGTTCCATTGATACTGATAAGAAGCCAGTATTGAGAACGTCCAAACAACCCAAAACAGAAGCACCTCTTCTGCTGAACAGATGACCGGACAGGAGGAGGCTTCATAACGACAAGTTCCCAGCCCACAGTCATGGAGAAGTGAGCAATTAGGGAAGTAATTGGCTCAAGAGGAGGAAACTCCCCAAACGGCAGGCAGCTGGTCAATTAGCTCATCCAGGTGCGGTGGAAAAAAGAAGGAAAGCTCTTGCCTTTCTGAAAGCAATTATTTCAGCTGGGGCATGATCAAAAAGACAAGTGTGTTTGGTGCACACACCCAAGAGGGGGCTCTAGTCCAAGCTCACAGCATCTGGTTGGAAAGGGGGCATCTGAGGTATGGCAGTAAGGCTGACAGGTCCTTGCTTGCTTCCACTGTAGAGTCCTATGACGTGCCAAGTCTCTTAAACTACCATCTCTCTGAATCTTCTCAACAGCCCTGTCACATAAGCATTGTTGTCCCCATTTTACAGAGGAGGAAACTGAGGCACAGAAAGCTTATATGACTTTGCTAGTATGCAGCAAGGCTGGACTCCAAACTCTGTCCTTAAGAGTTTGGGGATTGTAAGTCATTATTTCAATTCTATGAGCCTCCTTTCTTCACCTCAGATAATGGAAATTTTACTTTTGTGAAGAGTGAGGTAAGGGATTAGGAAGGACACACAGCTATCAGTAAGTGGCAGCCAGTGTTGCTGTTCGGTGTTGCTAAAGGATGCCTCTGAGATCTACCACATGAGGGAATGTAGCCTGAGGAGTAGGTGCTAGACATCTTTGCAAAGGAGATTTGAAAGCCAGGATTTAACTCTGTAAGATGATGGCCTTGTTGAGATTGACTGGTTACTTACTGACAACACACTTTATCATACTTTTCTTTGTCTTTTTTAGTTACTCTTGGAAAGTGATTTAAAATGTGTTCCTAAGTGGAAAAGACCCTCAAATTAGAGAGGAATCAGTTATTTAAGGTTGCAAAGGCAGGTACTATTGTGATGTGATGATACACACATTAAAAACAAAAACAAAAAACACAGTCTCCCAACAGAAATGCAATTCCAGGCATCTGCTCATATTGCAGCCCGCACACCTTCCAGGGTCCTCAATAACGGAGTGCCCTGGAGAACAGAAGGCACCCTTGCCCAGGGTGCCTTCTGCTAAATGCCTGGGCAGCTACCCTGGGCCTCCCTGCTTCCCTTCTCCTTTTGTTCTTCTTGCTTCGCCCAGCTAGTCCTTCAAGAAGGCAAACAGGGCTTCCCTGGTGGAGCAGTGGTTGAGAATCTGCCTACTAATTCAGGGGACACGGGTTCGAGCCCTTGTCTGGGAGGATCCCACATGCTGCGGAGCAACTAGGCCCGTGAGCCACAACTACTGAGTCTGCGCGTCTGGAGCCTGTGCTCTGCAACAAGAGAGGCCGCGACAATGAGAGGCCCGCGCACCGCGATGAAGAGTGGACCCTGCTTGCCACAACTAGAGAAAGCCGTCGCACAGAAACAAAGACCCAACACAGCAAAAATTAATTAATTAATTAATAAACTCCTACCCCCAACATCTTCTTTAAAAAAAAAGAAGGCAAACAATCCATTTGGTTTACTTCACGTTACACAATTTTCCAGTATCCCCAACTTTGGTTTTGCTATTTAACTGTTTCAAGCCCACTTCTGTGTCTAAAACAGCAAGCAGCACCCTGAAGTGAGTTAGCACTGTAAGTACTCTGTGTGTGTTTGTAAACTGTGAACAGCTGAACAAATGTTGGTCACGTCATGCATGGGTGCCCTGTGTCTTGTGCTTCTCTGCATCGCCAATGAATGCACCACAGCAACCGCCTGGTAGGTTTTAAATAAACGATTATTCAATGAATAAATAAGAAACAATAGAATCTATTGAGGTAAATAAAGGCCTAGGAGAATAAAGGCTCAAACGCAGTCCCTAAGAATTGCTGAAAGCTCTCGTTTACTGAGGACTTCACTGTTCGCTGGGAACTGTGCTAAGGACATTATGCACGGTCACGGAGTCCCCTTGGTGTGAGTGTCATTATTGTCAGCTTCATTCTCCAGATAAGGAAATGAAAACAAATAGAGGTTAAGAGATTACCCCAGGCAGAGTTGAGATTGGAATCAAGATGCTCCAGCTCTGGAGCCCACTGCCTTAATCACCATGCCTTGCTGCTCTCTGACGAAAGAGCTCAGCAAACAAATTTCAGATTTGGAAGAAAATGTCAACATTTATAGAATCAAACACACATATTTTACTGATGGTGAATATGAAACATAAGGCAATTCCAAACTACATCTACAACCCTGAGTGGTGGAACGAGCTTGGGCTTTTATCGTCACACCATAATGGGTTGGAATTCCAACTGTCACTTGAGAGCTGTGTGGCTTTGAGCTTATCATTGGGCCTCTCTGAGCAACAGTTTGTTGTCTCAGTGGATGTTCCCTTTGGGATCCTGGGAAAGGGGTCCATCACTGTAAGTCTGTTTCCAGACTTAAGAGATGTTGTACGTAAGCACCCACAAGAGCATCACAAAGTATGTGCTCAGTAAATGGTAAATTTGTTATTTTTAATATTTTGTTTCATACTTCTGTCTCTATATACTTCTTCCTATTACTTCATGTGCCTGACACATTCCTACTCATCTAAGACAGCAGCTCTAGCCCAAGCCCTCTGGGAACTCTTTCCTGGCCCTCTCTCCAGCTCTCTTTCCTTAGAGGTTCTCATTCCTTCCTTGAAGCCATGAAGGTATCTGGAAATAGCAGCAAGGCTCAATCAGAGACAGGGGCCACGGCTCTGGGGCCAGGCCAGGAGACTGTAGAACAAATTCAATAGTTATTGAGATTCTGCCATGTGCCAGGCATGGTTCCAGGCGCTGAGAAAAGAGTGTTGAATTCTGTGTGGTCTCTGTCTTGGTGCAGTTAAATGCTAACATGGAGGAAAAAAGACAAAGGAACTCACCCATTAATGTTCAGGCTGATAAGGGTGAAATCACTGCGTGGATCAGAGAAGTCCGAGGCAGAACTCTTGGACTGCACTTTGGAAGACAGGCAAGAGTTTGCCATGAAAAGGAAGGCAGGAGGGGCAGAAAGTGCAGATCAATCGGAGTGGCTTCCACAAAGTGTGGGTATTGAAAACCAAGCACCTTTATCCTAAAAGATGTGAGTGTCCCCGAAGAAATAGAAGCAGAAGGATAACGGGTGAAATTTACTTTCAAGATAAGTGCCAAATCCCTCCTTCCGTTGTGGATCATTCTATGTCTTCCCACACGTTCGTTAAGACAACATCCTCTCAACATCCGCTTTGAGATTTCTGTTACTTTCAGCCTCTCAGATGTTGATGAGGACTCAGCCTTGCCTTACAGAGCAGAGATTAATGTAGGCCAACCCCCTGTCTTCCATTACATGAAGAAATGTGATAAAGTGGTGACAAAAGCTGTGAACAATTTTTTTGGGGTGGGGGGAAGAGAAATACCAAGACACATGGCAGAAGGCATTTTATCATCCTGTGTTATAATCAGAGAGAGACAGCCTGGCTCCCTGCCCTCTAGGCCTTTTCTACCACTGTCTCAGTGAGTAGTTTGCAATCAATCAAGGAGATGGTGCTTGAATTCTAGATGGCATGTCTCCGTCTGTCTCCTCGCAACACGAATAAGAAAGACTCTTTGCATGACAGGGCCATTTATTAAGAGCAAGGTTTCAATACTCCTTTCTGTGATAAAGCAGCCAGAGTCAGCTTTGGGCCTCTTCTGGGATCAAGATATCCTACCTCTTCAAAGCTCAGCCCAATGACTTATATCAACAAAGCTATTGATCTAAGAGAAGAGGAATTCTCCCAAAAGTCCCTCATCTGGATATCATCATTTTTTAACACCTGCTTTCTTCTTTACCTCCTCGACTTGGTATTTGTCTTCCTAGTTCACAGACATTGTTATTTCTGCAGCTAATACTGAATTCATTTGCTAGAATTTAGCAGTATTTCAATCATAATGGTTTATCATTACATATCTCCTCACTATTTACAAAACTCTTTTCACTTGCATTACCTGGTACCCAAACCAAATGGCCTCTCAGTTATTATATTTTTTTATTTTATTTTTTTACTATATTTGGCAATCCTAGTAACCTTGAAAATCTCTCCTCTTTTGAAACGTTTTTTAATTCCTGATCTTGGGTCCCAAGTCTATGTCCTACCCATCTATTGGCCAGCCTAGTGTATCAGTCAGTTTTCACTAGGTAATGCTGAGGTAACAATTCTTCTATCTCAGTGACTGATAACAAAAGTTAATTTGTCAGTCACATGTCAGCTGCAAGTTGGCTGTAGCTGTACTCCATATGTCCTCTTCTTTCTTGGACCTAGCCTGAAGGAGAAAACCTATTTTGGACATGCCATTTTTGTGCAGTGGGGAAAGGAGCAGTGACAGTGATGTTTCTTAATGATTTTGCTCATTACAAGTGACTTCTACTCACATTTTATTGGCCAAAGTAAGTCACAAAGCTCAACCTAATATCAATGGTACACAGAAGTATAATCTTCTTATAGGAAAGGCAGCAAATAAGCGTAAATGGTATTATAACCTACTATACTTGGAATGCCTTGCTGTTATTCACTGCTGAGGAGTCCATGGTGCTCTCCAGAGACAATGTCCCAATTTCCTTCCTGTATGAGTTCTCAACACTCTAAACTGTGTCCTTCTCCATAGGTGTCCCAACTCAGAAGCCCACCCAGTGCTGTGTCTTGGTCTCTTCCTTCCACTGTAGAATCTGAGAGTGATGTTCTAAAAATGGAATTAATGATCACCAGCACCTGCAAAGCTAATCATGACAGAATACCTTACTTATTTTATGAAGAGTTATTGGGTTGGAAGAGCAGCATAAAATTTTTTAAATTTTATAAATTGATTGATTTTTTTAAAATAATCTTGACTTAATTTTGTAAACTTAAAAAAAGCAAACCCTAAGGCCCAGAGAGGTATATTTATTTGCCAGTGCTAATAAGGCTAGAGAATGATAAAGCAAAGACCATAACAGATTTTTTTTTAATCAAGGCTCTTTCCACCACCCAAAGACATGTAACCTGCTACAGACAAACTTCAGCAAGGGCTTTGCCTTTCTCTTTCATAATACACTGTGAGGAAGATTAGAAAATGTGATCCAGAAGTCTGTACATTCAAGTGAGATTGTGCTATGTTGAAAGAGAGTACCCAAAGAGTTCTGATTAATGCATCCATACCATCTTAAAGGAGATCTCTAGGAGTATACTATAAGGATATTCTCTAGGTCTTATCCTAGCCAACATTTTTATTAATTACTGTGTCAAGAACATAGAGATCATGCTGTGATAGTCATTGGCACTGTTCATTAACTACCTCTAAGCACCTGATAGAATTGCAATTTCTGACCTCCGTGCGGTTGATGAGGTCATGAAACTAATTCCAGCTAATGAGAAAAAGTAATGAGTACTACTTCCAGGCTGGGACATCTAATTTCTGATGTGAACTCTTCAGTCTTTTTCCTTCGCCACGTTGACCGGCAGCATTTGAGGTGGAGGTTTCTCTCAGTCTCGCTCCTGGAGTGAGGAGACATGGAGCAGAGTCTCAGCCAATTCATCATGGACTATAACATAAGCAAAAAATAAGATTTTGGATTTTATTGGTTACTGGGGATGTAGGACTTGTTTATCCTTCAATATAACTGAGCATATTCTGATTGACTCTCATATTAGCAAAATCTATTAATATAAAACAAATCTGAGAGAGATAGCCAGTATAACAATTGGCTAATTCAGTGTGGAAAAGCATTGCAGTAGGTTGGGATTAAGGGCTAAATGTATCTAACAAGATAGATTTTAAGAGTACTAATGTAATTTCCTGCGCTTAAGTTTTAGAAATCAATAGAGCTTCATAAAAGGAAAGGTTTGTAACCTATAAGCTCATTAGGAACCAATATTATACTTGGCTGCCAAAAAAGCCAAACTCATTGGTTGTTTCTATTTATAAAAAATATAGTGTCTAGAGATCAAGGAAATTAATAGTCCTATATGCCATAGAGAACACATCAAAAGCACCAGGCTTCCATGGATAAAAAGTGTAGCCAATGGAGAATGACTAAGATGCTGAAGGGACTTGAAACTATGCCAGATAAGGAGTTGTTAAAGGATCTGAGATGTGTAACCAGAGGAGTCTTAGGAGACACATGATCTCTTTCTTTGAAAATCTGGAGAGCTGTATGGAGTGAGAAAGTTGTATTCTGTTTTGTATCAAGGCCGGTAACAGGGAATAACAGGGGAAAGCTGTAAGAAAGAAGAAGCAGTCCCAGGGATGTCTCCTCTGACCTTCACAGAAAAGTCTGTCAGAAACTCCCTTAGACCCATAGATAAGCTTGACCTTTGTTGAGACAGTGATCACACTGAATTTGTCTATATAAAGATGTCTGAAAATTGTGAGATTCTTCAGGGAAAAGAGAGTACATTAGTTATCTATATTCCAATGTTCAGGACGCATTCCATATTTATAGGATGGAATTTAATCAGAAGGAATGTTCTAACAAGCAGAATCCCACAGCAGGGAACACATATGCCCGCTTTTGGGGAAATTCATCCAGTAACGTAAGGGCTAGAAGAGAAGACCCTTTAATATTTGTTCCAACTCTGCTTCCACCCTTCTGCAATTCAATTAAGTCTTCCCTGGGATATGGCATAGATTCGTACTTAAAGCCCACCACCAACTCACTTGCTTATGGATAATCTGTGCTGCCTTCTTAAGAAAGAAAAAGAGAAGCCTGGTGTTCAAAATGGTAGACCATATTGGATGTTTAGTTTCTTTGACTATATTCCAACATCTAAATTTCATTAGATGAATTTGTAAGTAAATTAGTGCTATCCTTCCTCTCAGACACACATTTGACTTTCAAAGAAGCTTGTGTGTGTGTGTGTGTGTGTGTGTGTGTGTGTGTGTGTGTTTAACTTAAATATAAGATTTTGTAGAATTATGCAGCATGTCTGGTATAGAGACCAATATGAAATCTAAATGAAAAAATAAAAGTGCATTCACTTAGTCAAGAAACAGGTATTAAGTATCTACTGGGTACCTCACACTGTACCAGGTTCTGATCATATAAAGATTAGATAGGTCAAGCCCCACTTAAAAGGAACATACAGTGTAGGAGGTATATAGGCAATGATAATACAATATATGAGAAAATGTGCACAAAACTCTGTATGAGGTTGATTGTAGTGCATTTGATTGCAATAAAAAATAAGAGAAAAAGCATAAATATCCAGCAATTGTGGACTGTTTTAATACTACATACATTCAAAAGAATACTACATTTTTTATAATTGACTTCTTTGGTAAATAGGTATAAAGTAAAAAGAAGGATTTTTTTAAGTTAATAGACTTTATTTCTTAGAACAAACAAGTTCACAGCAAAATCAAAAAGAAAGTAGAGTTCCTATATACGCCCTCCCTCTACACATGCATGGCCTCTCCCACTATCAACATTCCGAGCCAGAGTGTTACATTTGTTACAATAGATGAACCAACACTGACATGCTACTATCACCCAAAGTCCATAGTTTACAGTAGGATTCACACTTAGTGTTGTACATTCTGTGGGTTTTGACAAATGAATAATGACATGTATCCATCATTATAGTTTCATACAGAATAGTTTCTCTGCCTTAAAAATCCTCTGTGCTGTGCTTAGTAATCCCTCCCTTCCCCCAACTCCTGGCAACCACTGATTTTTTTTTTATTGTCTCCATAGTTTTGACTTTCCCAGAATGTCATATAGTTGGAATATATGTAACCTTTTTCAGATTGGCTTCTTTCACTTTGTAATATGCATCTAAGATCTATGTCTTTTCATGGCTTGATAGGTCATTTTTTTTCTTCACTGAAAATATGCCATTGTTTGGATGTATCACAGTGTATTTATCCATTCACCTACTGAAGGACATCTCGGTTGCTTCCATGTTTTGGCAATTATGAATAAAGCTGCTATAAACATCTATGTGCAGCAATTTTTGTATAGACGTGAGTTTTCAACTCATTTGGAAGTACCAAGGAGTATGATTTCTGGGTTGTATGGTAGAACTATGTTTAGTTTTGTTAGAAACTGGCAAACTATCTTCCAAAGTAACTATACCATTTTTCATTTCCACCACCAATGAATAAGAAGAAGTCGCATTGCTCCACACCCTTGCTAGCATTTGTGGTGTCAGTGTTTTGGATTTTAGCCTTTCTAAAAGGTGTGTAATAGTATCTCATTGTTGTTTTAATTTGCAATTCCCCTATCATATGATGTTGAACATCTTTTAATACTCTTATTTGCCATCTGTATATTTTTTTTGGTCAGGTGTCTGTCTATTCAGATATCCTGCCGATTTTTTAATTAGGTTGTTTGTTTCCTTATTGTTGAGTGTTAAAAAGTTGGTTGTATATTTTGGATACAAGTTCATTATCAGATATGTGTTTTGCAAGTATTTTCCCCAGTATATGGCTTATATTTCATTATGCTAAAGTCATTTGCAAAGCAGAAATTTTTTAATTTTAATAAAGTCCAACTTGTCGATTTTTTCTTTAATGATTGTGCTTTGGTGTTCTATCTTAAACCTCATTATCAAACCCAAGGCCACCTAGATTTTCTCCTTTGCTACCTTTTAGGAGTTCTATAGTTTCATTGTTTTAGGTCTATCATCCATTATGAGTAAATTTCTTTAAAGTTGTATGGGCTGTGTCTAGACTCATTGTTTTCCTGTTTGTTTTTTCTTTTTATGAGGATAGGCATGACTTCCAAGTTCTTTTACATGTCAGAACTGAAGCCAGAAGTCATATTTTTTAAGGAATAAATGCTTCAAAGTCATACAAAAAATCTGATCTAAAAGAATAATGACAGGAAAATGTTTCATATAATGTCAAATTTTAAAAAAGCAATATTACAAAAGAGTATGTCCAGAAAGAGATGAATTTTGTTTTTTTAAAAAAAACTCTATTTATAGACATATATGAGAAAAAATTGGTTATAGACATATGTGAGAAAAAATTGGTTATCTCAGAGTTGTACGTTAAGTGTTTTTGCGTGTGATTTTTTTGCATTTTTTTCAAATATGTTACAGTGAATATCTATGAATTTTATAATTGGAGTAGAGCAATGAATGCTGTTTTGGGAAAGTAAAAGGTAATTTTCAAAGGTGGAAAGTGTCAAATACTGCAATAAAAGATGTGCCAGATGATCTGGCGTCACAACAAGGAGCATCTGCTCTGTGCCGAGGGATGAGTGGTCTCAGGACCACTCTAGTTCAGCCCCAAGATACATCCATCTCATATGCTGCCTCAGATAATGGCACCAAGTACAGAGGACACAGCCTCTTTGAACTTCATCTCAGTGGTTTGGAAAGCACACTAACATCCCAGTTTCCCTTGGGAACGGAGCATGCATAAGGGTACATAAACCAGGCATCTTTTTTCAGTTAAAAGCCTGAAGGTAGGGCTTCCCTGGTGGCGCAGTGGTTGCGCGTCCGCCTGCCGATGCAGGGGAACCGGGTTCGCGCCCCGGTCCGGGAAGATCCCACGTGCCGCGGAGCGGCTGGGCCCGTGAGCCATGGCCG
>NC_041229.1:45803010-45807138 GCF_002837175.3 Physeter macrocephalus
GCGTACCACAAAAAAAAAAAAAAAAAAAAAAAAAAGCCTGAAGGTAAAATACTGCCTACTGCCTGGGTCACTACCTGTTGCATAGAGTAGTCATTTCTTTTATTTTTCCTTATATTGCCTCTTTTATTATGTGAGGGCTGTCTCTTCATTTTATTTCCAAACTCATATTTGGTGTGCAGCCACTTACTGTAATGGGACTTCCTAAGTCATCTGTAATGGGCCACAGGATTAAAACAAATAGCAGGAACAAAGGAGGCAACAGTATGCAGACCAATGCAGAGCTGGCCCATCTCAAAAGATGTTGTGGGTAAAAGAAAATGTTCAATTCACAGTGGAATAGAGTAGCAACAGACTCCTAGAATCAAAAAAATATGCTTGGATCAGCCAAATTTTAGCACCTCAAATTGAACCAGCTGGAACTCTATTTCAAATTCAAGATTTGCCTTTTAATGGGAAATCTGCAGAGAGAGAGAGAGAGAGAGAGAGAAATATCGAGGAAATAGTTCTATTTTAGAATCATGATTTTAGATTGTAGTGAAGTGACACATAGTAGAAAATAACTCAGGCATGACAGAATAAAATCACTTTAATAAAAAGTCCACTGGGTTTCTGGTTTTAAATGATGGATTGAAGCCATATGTTGATCATTGTTCTCTCCCTCTGTACCCTTCTAAAATGATATTATGGGAATTGAAAAAGTATAAACTACAAGGGCAATGAATGGGAGAGAGACATGTGTCAACAAATTTTTGGAAAATGGAAATTGGAAGAAGGCGTTAGTGGACCTGAGAAAGCTGAATGCCAGGTACTGTAGGAAAGGATGTCGGTAAGACATGGCCCATTCATGCAGGACAGCTCCAAAGAGTCTGGGTGCATGGAGGTGCCAACTCCCACCATAGAGGAGTGTAAAGCAAGGGGGATAGGGAAAGTCTCCTTAACCAGCAGAATCCCAGGTCCCCACCCTCATTTTTTGAAGCCAGAAAACTCTCTCTCCCACTCAGGCAGGAAACTGGAGGATTATTATGTGAGAAACTGACATGAAGCAATTCCTAATTTGGGGTTAGCAGGCATAGCAGAAGAGGGCTATACTGAAAACAAGGGAATGAAGTGGGAGTCTACATGTTGAAATATGGGATTTCCCATTCTGCTAGTACAACCTGACTCCTGGAGTGATGTTAGCCATGTGTGTTCTTCCCACGCAAGAGACTAGTTTCCCAGAAAAATCAAATGCCTCACTGGAAAGGTCTATAGACCTATAGGTGTTTGGGAATCTCCCAACAGAAAGACCTGGTCCCCACCAAATCAGCCCACAGTGAAATTGATACACCAGCTGTCAAACCCCTCGAGAGATAGTTAGGATTTCAGATCACCTGTTACAGTGTCACTTTTAACTGTGAATGAACTAAGGGTCCCAGGTATTTGTGTAAAGTCTTTGATATGAAAGACAGAAACCACAATAAACATTTTTAAAGTAACTCAACTCAGTGGAAACAGAGAAAAATACAGGGAAGAAATTTAGAAAACGACAATTGATATCTTTAGAGAGCCAGGAAAGGAAGAATAGGATGCCATTTTGTAAAATGGTGTTTGTAACAGAAACTTTATAGAAAATGAACCTTGTAAATTAAAAGCATAATAGGAGAAATACAAATCCAATAGAATGATTGAAAGAGAAAATAGAGGATAGCTCTGGGAAAGTAGACCAAGTGGTGGATTATATGGAAAAAAGTATTAAAATAAAATAAAATGGAGACCAGGTTTGATGATCCTCTGATCAGACAAACCCACTTAAGCCACATAAGCAAACATAATCTAGTTTATTTCATTTATGTAAGTGAAACTTATTTCTTGTAAATACTTCTAATAATCATAATCAAAACTTATCCTCCTAAAATGATGTAAGATAATCATTTTTTACCAACCCCCTCTGTCCCCACTGTAATAACCAATCAACATAAGGTCAAACAGCATCCTCATTCTGGCTTTAGAAGCCATCCTATAATGTTATGCCACTGAGCTTCATACCAGTTCCATGTTTGAAGTCTCCTAGTTCACACTTTGTTTCTCAATCAACAAAATTTTCACATCAAGTGAAGCTTTCTAAATTTTCTTTTGGCAAAAGGTAAGGCAATTAGAGGATCAGTGTAGGAGGTCCAACATGTAGTATTTCATAATCAGGAAAGAAGAAAGGGATAGAAGGAGGTTATATAAGAAACAATACTGGGAATTTTTCCAAAACAGAAGGATCTGAGTTTCTGAATTGAGTGTTCCCACTCACTGCTTGGAAAAGTGGATAGAAAAAGGCATATATTGTTGTCAAATTTCAGAACTTGGGAGACAAAGACCCTAAGACCTACAGAGAAAAAAAAAACAGAAGTGATGTTCTAAAG
The DNA here is from genome assembly GCF_002837175.3 of Physeter macrocephalus. Classification (NCBI taxonomy): domain Eukaryota; kingdom Metazoa; phylum Chordata; class Mammalia; order Artiodactyla; family Physeteridae; genus Physeter; species Physeter macrocephalus. The sequence continues at coordinate 45,805,401 of NC_041229.1, forward strand.
ACTAGGAATTAGTATTTTATTATTTACAGCAACACTGCGAGGCAAAAATCAATGGAGCAAAGCCTTCCCAATTCTGAGGTTTCTAACCCAGTGTCATAACCAGACATACTCTCATTAAAGTGTGAGTATGGAAAAAAGATGCATTTTCCTACATACAACTTATCAAAAAAAAAAAACTTTCCTTAATCTCTTTTCTGGGAACTACTAGTTGATGGTCTCCATCAAAGTGAGGAAATAAATCAAAAACTTAAAAAAAAAAAAAAGAAAGAAAACGATCCAGGACATAGGATCCACATAATTTATAAATTAGCAAACAGAAGCTCTGAAATGTTAAACTTGCCCAGATTCAAGAGAAGATCAAAACCAAATCTTAAAAATTTAAAAAGCTCCCTCCACATTTCTTCCCCGCCCCATCACATTTTCAAAGGATCTTTTTGTTTAAAGGAAAATAAATGTGTTCTTTTCCTTGTTTAGATAGAGGAGAAAAATATTGGGGGTGGAAATAAATCTCATGTAAGGAATATATTCATCCATGAGCTAGTCAGTGATGAATTTGTGGGTACCAGGGAATCACTCCAGTCTGGCCATGGGAAGAAAAATGTTTGCACTTGGCAGGAAAAAAAGGATGATGATGACAGATAAAGGCCCAAGAGCCTACAGAAGATTTTGTCATTGCCTTCTGTGACACAATATCTGCAAAGATTAATGGAACCTTTTTGCACAGTGATACTTAATCTCTGAGTCTGAGGAGTTAAATTTAAACATTCAAACTGCGGACAAAATTTCTCATCAAAAATGAGATCTCAAATCCAACAGCACATTAAAAGGATCATACACCATGATCAAGTGGAGTTTATTCCAGGAATGCAAGGATTCTTCAATATACGCAAATCAATCAACGTGATACACCATATCAACAAACTGAAGGAGAAAAAACATATGATCATCTCAATAGATGCAGAGAAAGCTTTTGACAAAATTCAACACCCATTTATGATAAAAACCCTGCAGAAAGTAGGCATAGAGGGAACTTTCCTCAACATAATAAAGGCCATATATGACAAACCCACAGCCAGCATTGTTCCCAATGGTGAAAAACTGAAACCAATTCCACTAAGATCAGGAACAAGACAAGGTTGCCCACTCTCACCACTCTTATTCAACATAGTTTTGGAAGTTCTAGCCACAGCAATCAGAGAAGAAAAAGAAATAAAAGGAATCCAAATAGGAAAAGAAGAAGTAAAGCTGTCACTGTTTGCAGATGACAAGATACTATACATAGAGAATCCTAAGGAGGCTACCAGAAAACTACTAGAGCTAATCAATGAATTTGGTAAAGTAGCAGGATACAAAATTAATGCACAGAAATCTCTGGCATTCTTATACACTAATGATGAAAAATCTGAGAGTGAAATTAAGAAAACACTCCCATTTACCACGGCAACAAAAAGAATAAAATATCTAGGAATAAACCTACCTAAGGAGACAAAAAACTTGTATGCAGAAAACTATAAGACACTGATGAAAGAAATTAAAGATGATACAAATAGGTGGAGAAATATACCATGTTCTTGGATTGGAAGAATCAACATTGTGAAAATGACTCTACTACCCAAAGCAATCTACAGATTCAATGCAATCCCTATCAAACTACCACTAGCATTTTTTACAGAACTAGAAAAAAAAATTTCACAATTTGTATGGAAACACAAAAGACCCCAAATAGCAAAAGCAATCT
>NC_041229.1:45807492-45807733 GCF_002837175.3 Physeter macrocephalus
AAAAAACAACCCAATCCAAAAATGGGAGAAGACCTAAACAGACATTTTTCCAAAGAAGATATACAGATTGCCAACAAACATATGAAAGAATGCTCAACATCGTTAATCATTAGAGAAATGCAAATCAAAACTACAATGAGATAGCATCTCACACCAGCCAGAATGGCCATCATCAAAAAATCTAGAAACAATAAATGCTGGAGAGGGTGTGGGGAAAAGGGAACCCTCTTGCACTGCTGGT
>NC_041229.1:45807951-45842636 GCF_002837175.3 Physeter macrocephalus
TGGATAAAGAAGATGTGGCACATACATACAATGGAATATTACTCAGCCATAAAAAGAAACGAAATTGAGTTATTTGTAGTGAGGTGGATGGACCTGGAGTCTGTGATACAGAGTGAAGTAAGTCAGAAGGAGAAAAACAAATACCGTATGCTAACACGTATATATGGAATCTAAGAAAAAAAAATGTCATGAAGAGACTAGGGGTAGTACTGGAATAAAACACAGACCTACTAGATCATGGACTTGAGGATATGGGGAGGGGGAAGGGTAAGCTGTGATGAAGTGAGAGAGTGGCATGGACATATATACACTACCAAACCTAGGGTGGACAGCTAGTGGGAAGCAGCCGCATGGCACAGGGACATCAGCTAGGTGGTTTGTGACCACCTAGAGGGGTGGGATAGGGAGGGTGGGAGGGAGGGAGACACAAGAGGGAAGAGATATGGGAACAGATGTATATGTATAACTGATTCACTTTGTTGTAAAGCAGAAACTAACACACCACTGTAAAGCAATTATACTCCAATAAAGATGTTAAAATAAAAATTAAAAAATGAGATCTCAGGTCACAGATCCTGGTTCACAGAGAATGTGCCGATGGGAGAAATTTGGACAGCACAACAAGGTATTTGGACAACTACACCTCAACTTGCCCAACCACTGATTCTGGAAGGGCTTTCTCTCAGGAAGATGGGCCAGTTTAACGCCCTGTGCAATATTCTCACCCTGGAAGATGATGGAACCATGGACTGAATGGCTCCAATCTGGGGTTTTGAGTTAGGTGGGAACAATGTTTTCTTCTGCTGGGAAAGGAATGCTTTCAGGTATCATCACAACTTTGCTCATTTTCATACAAAAGAAATGTAACACTGCTTGGAAACTGTGAGTCTATCAGAAAGTATGGGAGACTCAAAACTCCCATCAAGTTAGCAACAAAGAGCCTTTAAGCATTGCAAGCTGACATTAGAGATGCTGTGCACCCTCTACCTTCACAGTAGAAGTTCACCAAGACTTGCAGGCTGGTCCCTGAGACCTTCCTCAGCTCTTCCCTCCTCCTCACTCAGCATCAATCAAACAGTATATTGCATCAGTATATTGGTTCCCTTCTCTTCATTCTCAAGGCTATAGCCCAGGTTTTTACTTCAGGCTTTTTTGGTGGCGGGAGGGTTACCAACCTCCTGAATAGTTTTCCTCCTTTTAGGTTTTTCTCTTTCTGTTTCTCCTCCCTCTTACCTGAGTCATCCTTCTTTTTGTTTGTCTGTTCGTTGTTTGTTTTAGGGGTTTTTTTCCTAATTTTTTTTTACTGAAGTATAGTTGCTGTACTGAGTCATCCTTCTAAAGCAGGTACGACCAAGTTGCTTCTCTGCCTCAAATCCATCAAAAGCCTGGAGCCTGAAGCTGAATCTGGCCTTCATACCCCAACACTGAATTAAATCTCAGACACAGAGTTTTGGGTGATGTAGAAAAGAATAGCTGTATAATGCTTTGCCAGGCAAAGGGGGCCACAGTGGGGTAATGCCCTCAAAAATATATGTCCTGACCTGGAGGGCGTAGTAAGGAGTTTTATAGAAATGGTTCAAAGAAGGCATGATCAGCTCATGGACATTCTTCTGGTTGCTTGGTGGTGAGGTAAGTGGGCGTCAGCATCATCAACCTTCTGGTTCCAAGCGGTCTGGGGTCTATGTGCCTGTGGGCAGCATACAGTTAACTTATCCCACCTGGTGGGGTTTAAGTATCCTCAAAACAGCTCAAAGATATTATGTGTGTTTCCCTTGACGGGGAGCCAGGACCCTGCCCCAAGGCTGCACTATTGTTTCTTGACTGCTCCTTGCTTGCCTCACATCCCCTCCCTTCCCTGATTGGCAACTGGTTGAACCTTCCCGTTGGAACTCAGGGAAGGTCATGGAGGCTGAATGAAGACTATTTCCTGTAATCAAGAGATGAGGGCCACAGAAAGGCTTTTGTACCCAGGAGCCCCACAGGATCCAGCTAGGTTTCAAGCCCTCTGTTACGAAGAGAGAGAGAGAGAGAATCCCAAATTGCTTACCTACCTTTCACATCCTTCATAATCTGAGCCCAGCCTGCCTGTGTAAACTTCCCCTCCCCTTGCCCTCCTGCACCCTCTCCTCCAAACACGCCCAGGGCCCCCCAGGCCCTGTTGTCCATTCACCATCCCTCCTGTCCACATCGCCCTTGTCCATACCCCAGATCTTTATTCCTGATGCTCTTTTTGCCAGCTCTGCCTTTTCAGTCTCTCCACTCCAGCTCCACCTATCAAAGCCCTCTTCATTTTGATGCTGAAATCTCAGCCTCTGTCTGCTGGTGCTGAATCGAATCTCAGAGACAGAGTTTTGGGTGAAGAAGAAAAGAATAGCTTTATTGCTTTGCCAGGCAAACAGGGGCACAGTGGGCTCCTGCCCCAAAATGTTATGTGTCCCAACCCAGGGGAGTCTGGTGAGGAGTGTTATGGCAACGGTTCAGGTTGGGGTTGCTGATAAGATTAGGGTGTGTGTAGGGCCTGCCTTCCTTTAATCTCGTCTCAGATAATCTTCTTGATGAGCTTCTCTCTGGTGGAAAGAGGTGAGAAGGACCTTCCTGACAGAACAAAACATAAAGACCCAGACTATGAGAGAGGATGGTGCATGATGGAACCTGCAACTACCGTAGAAGCTCTTTTACAGACTTTTGTTTAACCAAATAGTTGGTTTAGCTGGTGCTCTCCATTTCCTGTAAAATATAATGACTGATGCCCATAGCATCCAGAAGCCCACAGCTAGTAGGCTGCTTTCAGTATATCTGCTCATTCTTCATCCTTCAGTTGAGTTGTGTTATACCAAGAATCAGTTTGTCCATACCTACATCTCCTCATCCCGGTTGTATTTATTATTGTAATTAAATCACTTCATTAAATCCTGTTTAAAATTATGAACTTCCAGTATGAAAAGGAAGAGAGTTGTTGTTTCTATGGAAACCAAGTTAAAGACTTCGGGAAAACTTGAAAAAGGTGTGGGAGAGACAGCTGTAAAAGATGCAGCAAGAAATCATAAAAATCCAGAAGGAGGATAAGCTTTGATTGATTTTCAAGTGTCTTAGGATCTTACTCTACTTTAAAGGAATCAGTTCGGGAAATTGTAGACAATGCTGTATAGCTGTGGCTTCTGCAAGAAAGATAACATGTAACTTCAGTCTTGTAGGGCAGAGTTTGTCATCCCCACTTTGCAGGTGAGGAAACTGAAGCTCAGACTAGATGATTTTGACAGATCTTTCCAGCTGTAATTGTTCTCTGTAAATGAGCAGTGTGTTCAAGGTGCATTGCTCATCCTTAAAGAACTTTCAAAACTGTCAGCCTATTACAACGCTAGGCACAAAATGTGATTAATAAATAATCATTATTATTATAAAAATTGCTAACATTTCTTGAGCGCTTGTTAGGTGCTGAAGTGAGTGCTAAAATCTGCATTACTCTACTGAATCTCACAATAATCCTTTGAGGAATATGTTATAACCCCCAATTTATAGATCAGAAAGCTGAGGCTTAGAGAGGTTAATAACCCAAGTGGATCTGTGTCTAAACCCAGGCTTCCCAGCCTCAGGTATTACTGCTCCTTCCCTGACTCCTCCCAATGTCTGCCTGAGGATGCCTCTCTTAAGTTTTGTGGTGATCATTCTCTGTTCTTTGTTTCTTGCGTCTCCAAAACTCACTCCATTTTGGAGTGTCCTGGTGGGTTATAATTAGGCCCTGCAGCTTGCCAACTGGGCCAAAAGTGACTTTCATCCTCCCCCCCTGACCTCCAGCTTCAAGGGCTTCACCGTCTGCCACACTGCCAGGGAGCCTGAGATCACTCTTGCTTGAGGGCGTGAGCCTACAGGAGCCTGCTACAAAGAAACCCTGCTCAGAGAAGATTCAGGCCACATCATTGGTCTCAACAACCCCCGGCCCCTTGGCATCCACCTGCCAGCCTCTGGGAGCTTCATTTACCTCAAAGAAGGCAATGCAACATGATCTTCAAGACTCCAGCTCACCAAGTGAGGGCAAACCATCCAGTCTTGAGGGTGTGGAGAGCCCAGTATCCATCCAGGCTGAGAGTCACATCAAAAAACTCCTGGCAGAGATGCTTCATCAGCCAGGATGATCATGCCAGGGAGACGCAGAGCAGCAAAAACATGACCTCCATTCTGTTCTCCCCGGGACCCAAACCTGTTACCGGGATGACAGAGTTTAAGACCGGGGTGGGAACCATGAAATAAAGTCAGAGGCTATGAGATATGGGAGGGAACTTGATCATTATCAAGTCCAAGCCCATTGTCTGCAGATGGGCTAGCTCTCACTTCCTGTTACCTGTTGGACCCATATCCAATGTTTAGATCTCAGATTAGATGTTGTCAGCTTCCTTCAAGAAGCCTTCCCTGAGTCTGCACATTAGCATAGGCTCTCCTGATTTGCATACTCCTAGTTCCTCCACTCTCCCTAACACTGTTTTATCTTTTTGTCTACATGCTGACCTCTCCTTAGACTTGAAATTAGCCCTGCTCACGAGCTGTAGCCTAGCATCTAGGACAGTGCCAATAGATACTTGTCAAATAATCAGGAAGCAACCTGCTCAGTTCGCCCAGGGGACCTGGGACTTGGAACTTGGTCGGTGAAGTTGAGTCACAGCTTCCATCTTCCATCCAACCTCAGGGCTCCTGACTCTTCTCCCAGCACAGCCAAAGTCCTTTCAGGACCCTCTGTCTTCCCAGAGACCCAAGGTATCCTACGCTGGCAGGCCTTTCCTGGGGTGACAGTCACTTCCCCAGGTCCCTCTCCCTACCCACGTCCTCCCAGAATACCCTCAGTCCATATCTCACATCATCATGCAGAGTAGTCCAAAAGAGGAATCCTCAGAGGGTTCAAATAACTGATGACAACAAGAATGCTGCCCTCCAGGAGTGTTTCCAATGGAAACAGAAAAGTTGTGGAAATATATGATGCTTTCATCAATCTCTATGCTCCGTTCTCCAGTCTACTGTCTTTCATGACCTTGACAGTTTGAAAGTTATTTTGCAGAATGTCCTTCAGTTCAGGTTTGCCTCTTGTTTCCTCATGATTGTGTTTAGAACGTACCTTTATTGTCAGAAATACCACAGAAGTGATGTTTCTCTTCTCAGCGGATCATTGCAAGAGACATGCAATGTTGGCAATTATGTAACTTTTTGTACTTATCATGGTGGACATGTTTTCACCAGGGTAGGATGATAGGTGTCACCCTGTGGGGCAGCTCCAGCACAGCGTGGTGACTGCTCAGAGCAGATCAATGGAAAGGACTGTGGGCTTTGTCGGTACTGGGTGGGGAAAGGGGTCATGATGGCCAATACTGTCTGGTTTGAGTGCAGATCACTAGAAAGATGTACCAGCATCATGAATGCACTTGCCCTGCTTGAGTTCAGTTGGTCTCTTTTTATTATTTTTTTTATTTTATATGGGAGTACAGTTGATAATAATTTTGTCTTACTTTCAGGTATACAGCAAAGTGATTCAGTTATACATATACATGTATCTATTCTTTTTCAAATTCTTTTCCCATTTAGGTTATTACAGAATATTGAGCAGAGTTCCCTGTGCTATACAGTAGGTCTTTGTTGGTTATCTATTATAAATATAGCAGTGTGTACATGTCAATACCAAACTCCCAATCTATCGCTCCGCCCTACCATTCCTCCTGGTAACCATAAGTTCTTTCTCTAAGTCTGTGAGTCTGTTTCTGTTTTGTAAATAAGTTCATTGTATAATATTTTTTTAATATTTATTTATTTATTTATTTATTTATCTTTGGCTGCATAGGGTCTTCGTTGCTGCACGCAGGCTTTCTCTAGTTGTGGTGAGTGGGGGCTACTCTTCGTGGCAGTGAGAGGGCTTTTCATTGCAGTGACTTCTCTTGTTGCAGAGCACGGGCTCTAGGCACGCAGACTTCAGTAGTTGTGGCACGCAGGCTCAGTAGCTGTGGCACACAGGCTTAGTTGCTCCGCAACGTGGGGTCTTCCCAGACCAGGGCTCAAACCCGTGTCCCCTGCATTGGCAGGCGGATTCTTAACCACTGCGCCACCAGGGAAGCCCCTATCATTTTTTTTTTTAGATTCTGCATATAAGCCATATCATATGATATTTGTCTTATTCTGACTTACTTCATTTAATATGATAATCTCCAGGTCCACCCATGTTGCTGCAAATGGCATTGTCATTCTTTTTAAAACCGAGGAGTAGGCAGGTCGGGAATCTGTATCTACTCTTCACACACTTTACCTGAGGAAGCAAAAGGCAGAGACCCATACTGGGTTGACTGTAGGTGAGTAGAAAGCAGTGACAGATTTATGCACTTAACAAAGAGGGTACCCTTGTGTGGGGGAATGTTTTTGAACTTCACATTCACCAAAGCCTTTTTTCAAGGGGTGAATTTCATCAGCAAGGATAAATAACCTTCCATATCGCTGCTTTGAAAAGGCTTTTAAGGAAATGTATGATTTCAATTAAAATGAGAAAATTTGGGTGAGTTGCTAAGAAACAAGACCCTATCTGTGGCCATAGGAGATTGTGCCAATAACTTCTGGTTATAGATGGGTTTCCTTGGATACAATTCCTGGAAATTCTTAAGTATTAACACGGAGCAAAAATAAAGTCATCATAATAGACGAAGATGAGGGCAGTAAAAAAGAACTGCTAATTGAGCAAATTGGCCAACTATAAAGGTAATATGTGCCTGTAAAAATGATATGCAAATACAATAACCTCAATATGTTCTCTGTTCTGTTTTATTCTGCTTTTTTTTCCTTATATAAAAGTAATACACATTCATGGAAAAATAATTCTAACGATAAGGAAGAGAATGATGTGAAAAGTAGAGCTGTCCTTTTCCCCCCTCTACCCTGGGGCTTTTTCCCCTTTTGCCCTGGGGCTCTTCCTCAGAATTAGCCACTAACTTCTAGGTGTCCTTTGAGATATTTTCTATGTAGGCACCAGCATGGATATCTATGTCTTTATTTCAAACAAATGAAAATTGTATATCTCATTCACAGACTTGTGATTTTTTTTTCTCTCATAAGATGTCTCAGAGATCTTTTCATGTCAGGACACAGAGATCTGCTTCCATCTCCTTGACACCTGTGCTCCAGTCTGGACAACACTGAAAGAAAATGTAATTAACCCATTCTTTAATATTGACTTACAGTGTTTTATTGTTTGGCTATCGCAAACAATGTTGCAATAAACATATTTGCAGACTAGGAACATTTAGCTTTAGGGTAAATTCCTAAAAATAAAATAGTTAAGTCAAATTTCATATGCATATTTTTAATACTATTGCCAAAATTACCCTCCAAATATATTACACTAATTTATTCTCCCACCAACAGCACAAAAGGATTCTTGTTTCTGGCCCCACTCCTGTCCCTAAGCAGCACTGGGTATTATGGAACCTAAAGGTCAATGTCAATCCAATAGGATAAAATGATATCTCACTTTTTATATTTGACATTTCCTTTATTTTGAATGATATTATACAACTTTTCAAATGTTTATTGTCCATTGACATTTCCCTGCATATAGATTGTCTGTTTGTGGCCTTTTCCTCACTTTTCTATTTAATTATCTTTTTCTTATTGATACCTAAGACCCTTTGCTTACTGAGAAAATTAGCCCTTTATGCTTCCAAATACTTATTTGCCTTCTTTTCTTTGAACAAAAATATCAATTCTTCCAGCCTCAGGGAGTTGTTCTAAGCCTCGGTTAAGATGATATATATGAAAGTGTTTTCAATGATGCAAGGTCTTAACTAACGTATATTGGTTTTCTTGATTTTGTTCGTATTATCAAAGCAGGAGAGTCGAATAGAAAAGGCACACACTCTGAAGAATCCAGCTCAAACCCTAGCTTTGCTGAGGTAGACTGAGTGATCAATGGCCCTAATAGCCTTATGACCTTCAGTCCCCTCCCATTCTGACTCTGGCCTTGGCAGTGTGACTTGCTCTGTCAATGCAGCAGTAGCAAATGAAGCAAAGACTTGAAAAAGTGTCCCCACATTTTCTGCTTCCTCTGTGGCTTCTCTGCTATTGCTGTGAGATCATGCTCAGTTTACTCTAAGAAGAAAGACATGTGGAATAGAGCTGAGTTATTCTCACCCAAGTCTTCAGACGTGTGATAGAGCCCAGCCAAGATCAGCAAAGTCATTCAGCTACCCATAAACTCATGAGCAGTAGTAAGCCACTGATGGGGGGGTGGGGAATTTTGTTATGCAGCAATAGCTAACTTATATACTATCTGTGTAATTAAACTTTGAATCTCAGTCTTCAAATTTATAAATTGGGGATCCTTATCAACTTCATAGGGATATTGTGGGAAATAAAATCTCATTTATCCTAATAATAATGACAGCCCAGTTCTTACTAGTGGGGAAGAAACTCAACCACAGGTAGTGTTTGGGAAAGAGCTGCAAGGGCCTTTCAGCAGTTGTTTGTGCAGCCCTATGTTATAAAGCAATTGTTACTTATATGTTTATCTTTAAGATCTGCTAAAATTTCCATGTCTACCAAAGTTGCTTAAAAATACATCCTTAAGCAGGTGGCTTAACCTGTCCGGGTTTCCCACAGTCTCCTCCAGCTCCCCACAGCTTTCCTACCTGGCACACTCTCTCAGCTCTTGGCCATATTATGGGTTTGAAAAGGTTTGTCTTTATCTCTTTGTTCAGAGACCTGAGTTCTCCCTGCTCCCCCAACCCACCTTCTCCTTTTATCCCTCAAAATTATATCAGAGTAATAATTCTAAAATGCAGGCTTACTTTTGCAATTGATCACTTAGCCCTCAGAGGCTTGCCCTAGCCTTAAGGAAGACATCCACTCTGCAGTGCGAGGAATCCAAGTCCCGCTTATCCTGTCTGGCCTCTTTCCTCACCACCTGTGCCAGCTTGCATGTTGTCACACAGCTCCCAAGACATGCCTCTCTGGACTTCAGACACACTGTTTCCTGTACTCTGCATTACCCCATCAATCACCAACTCCCCCCCTTGGGTGCTTATCAATTTCAACCTCTTGAAGCTTTCCCTGACCCAGAATTTCTGAAGCTCAACACTGTTGACACTTAGGGCCAGATAAATCTTAGCTATGGGGTACTTTTCTGCATTTTAGGATGTTTAGGAGCATCCTTCTCTGGCGCCCATCCACTAAATTCCAGCATCACTCCCTCCCAACTTCTGACAACAAAAATGTCTCCAGACATTACCAAATATCTCTTGGGGACAAAATCGCCCCTAGATTTAAACCAGTCCTCTAACCCCACTCTTACCCCCACCCCCCAAAGAAGATTTAATGCTCTCAGCCTTCCTGGACCTAATTCTACTCAAGCAATTATGACACTATGTGGTAAATGTTTGTTACCAGTCTGTCTTTCCCATTAAACTGTGGAATACCTGAGAACAAAAACTGCACCTTTGATCCCTTTATCCTAAGTCTTTGATCAGTTTCTGGAACAGGGAAAGTGCTCAGTGAACATCTGTTAAAGATATAAGATAGAGGGCTTCCTTGGTAGCGCAGCGGTTAAGAATCTGCCTGCCAATGCAGGGGACAGGGGTTTGAGCCCTGGTCCGGGAAGGTCCCACATGCCATGGAGCAACTAAGCCTGTGCACCACAAATACTGAGCCTGTGCTCTAGAGCCCACAAGCCACGACTACTGAGCCGGTGTGCCACATCTATTGAGTGGGCGTGCCTAGAGCCCATGCTCCGCAACAAGAGAAGCCACCACAATGAGGAGCCCGCACACCACAACGAAGAGTAGCCCCTGCTCACTGCAACTAGAGAAAGCCCATGCGCAGCAATGAAGACCCAACACAGCCAAAAGTAAAAATAAATAAAATAAATAAATTTATTTTTAAAAAAGATATAAGATAGAATAGCAATGTAGAAATGAAGAATTGAGTTTCCCAAACCTGGTTGCACATTACAGTCACCTGAGGATATTTTAAAAATACAAATTCCTAGATATAAGCCCAGACTCCTGAATCAGTATCTCAGGGAATAAAAACCCAGGAATATTTACTGTTTAAACTCTAGGGTGATTCTAATGCAGGTGGTCTACAGGAAGAGATGATCTAGAAGACAAATGGCAGCGACCCAAACTTTAATATCTCTCCAGACCACCTGACAATGCTCACCTCCATCACTGAAAAAAGGTAGAGTATTCCTCAGTAGAAATCCTTCTGCCTGAAATGGTAAGTGGTTGTTTTATGAGTAAAGAAGTTGTCAAAGAACAGAGTTGGAGGTATAATGCTCCCTGATTTCAAACTATACTACAAACCTACAGTCATCAAAACAGTATGGTACTGGAACAAAAACAGACACAAAGATCAATGGAAAAGAGTAGAGAGCCCAGAAACGAACCCACACTTATATGGGCAATTAATCTACAACAAAGGAGGCAAGATTATACAATGGAGAAAAGAGAGCCTCTTCAATAATTGGTGTTGGGAAAACTGGACAGCTACATGCAAAAAAATCAAACTGGACTAGTCTCTCACACCATGCACAAAAATAAATTCAAAATTAATTAAAGACTTAAACATAAGACCTGAAACCATAAAACTTCTAGAAGAAAACATAGGCAGTATGCTCTTTGACAATGGCCTTAGTAATATTTTGGGGGGGATATATCTCCTCAGGCAAGGGAAGCAAAAGCAAAAATAAACAAATGAGACTACATCAAACTAAAAAACTTTTGCACAGTGAAGGAATCAAAAAAACTAAAAAGCTTTTGCACAGTGAAGGAATCAAAAAAACCAAAAAACTACCTACTGAATGGGAGAAGATATTTGCAAATAATATCACGTGATAAGGGGTTAATGCGCAAAATATACAAAGAGCTCATACAACTCAACATCAAAAAAACAACCTGATTTTTAAAATGGGCAGAAGATCTGAATAGACATTTCTCCAAGGATGACATAGAGATGGCCAACAGGTACAGGAGAAGATGCTCAAAATCATTTATCGTCAAGGAAATGCAAATGAAAACCACAATAAGATATCCACCTCACACCTGTCAGAAAGGCTATTATCAAAAAGACAACAGGGGCTTCCCTGGTGGCGCAGTGGTTGCGCGTCCGCCTGCCGATGCCGGGGAACCGGGTTCGCGCCCCGGCCTGGGAGGATCCCACATGGCGCGGAGCGGCTGGGCCCGTGAGCCATGGCCGCTGAGCCTGCGTGTCCAGAGCCTGTGCTCTGCAACGGGAGAGGCCACAACAGAGGGAGGCCCGCATACCACAAAAAAAAAAAGACAACAAATAACAAGTGTTGGCAAGAATGTGGAGAAAAGGGAACTTTTGTGCACTGTTGGTAGGAATGTAAATTGGTCCAGCCACTATGGAAAACAGTATGGAGATTCCTCGAAAAATTAAAAATAGAACTACCATACAAGCCTGCAATTACACTCCTGGGTATTTATCCAAAGTAAACAAAACACCAATTAGAAAGGATTTATTCACCCTATGTTCACTGCAGCATTCTTTACAATAGCCAAGATGTGGAAGCAACCTAAGTGTCCATCAATAGATGAATAAATAAAGAAGACATGAGCTATATATATGGAATATTACTCAGCCATAAAAAAAGAATGAAATCTTGCCGTTTTTGACAACAAGATGGACTTAGAGGGTATTGTGCTAAGTGACATAAGTCAGACAGAGAAAGAAAAATACTGTACGAATTCACTTATATGTGGAATCTAAAAAAAAAAACAAACGTAACAAAACAGAAACAGAATTATAGATACAGAGGACAAACAGCTGGTTGCCAGAGGAGAGAGAGGTGTGGGGGGAGGAAAGAAATAGGTGAGATTAAGAGGTACAAACTTCCAGGTGCAAAATAAATGAATCATGGGTATGAAATATACAGTGTGGGGAATATAGTCAATAACTATGTAATATCTTTGCATGGTGACATATTGTTCCTAGACTTACCATGGTGGTGATCATTTTGAAATGTATGAAAATATCTAATCACTATGTTGTGTAACAGGAACTACCATAGTGTTGTCGTAAGTCAATCATACTTCAAAAACAAACAAACAAACTCACAGAAAAAGAGATCAGATTTGTGGTTCCCAGAGGTGGGGGTGGGGAGAGGGGGAGTTGGATGAAGGTGGTCAAAATGTACAAACTTCCAGTTATAAGATAAATAAGTACTAGGGAAGTAATGTACAACATGATAAAGATAATAACTGCTGTATGTTATACATGAAAAATGTTAGGAAAGTAAATCCTAAGAGATCTCATCACAAGAAAAAGAATTTTTTAAATTTCTTTAATTTACATCTATATGAGATGAGGGATGTTCACTAAACTTGTGGTAATCATTTCATGATGTATATAAGTGAAATCATAATGTTGTACACCTTAAACTTATACAGCGCTGGATGTCAAATATATCTCGATAAAACTGGAAGAAAAAAATTTTTTTTGTTGTTTCCAAGAAGCTTCCAGAAAAGGCTTGGAAGGCCTCTACATGTAGTCAGGGGGATCCTTCAGCCAGAATGGCATGTAGAATTTATAAGAATATTCCCTTCTGAAGCAGAACATTTAGTCAGCCTTGGTTTCCTATTCCCACGGCTCACCTGTGGCCAGTGGAGCCCTGCCCCTCAAACTCCATGGACCACAGGTGGCTCCTTCTCAGTAGCCTTTCCTTCCAGCAGAACTCAGAAGAATTTTATGGTGGAGGAGAGAGCATCAGCTCCCTCCTGAAGAAGTAGATGAGGGCTGGGGGCTAAAATGGTGCCATTTGTTTAGAAAGGTATGCACCGTACAAAGCAATGCTTAAAATACTTTTAAGACTAATAGAGTTGTGGCTGATGAAAAATCTCTTTGTAAGAGGGTGACGGAGGTCAGGCCTGAAAGAATGACTGATGGCCAGAAATTCATCAGGAGGCAGGGCATGCGGGGGTGGAACTAGGTTAGGAAGTTGACAGGCTTGAAGAGAACATCGTCATTCACTCTGCCCTGACAGGCCATGAGCAAATGTTAACGGAGTGGGGCGTTGTCAGCAACCTGAGCAGGCATGAGGTCCTCCCTCTCTGCCACTGTGGGAACCAGCCATCTCTGGCACCTTTAATGGTGTTGTTACATTCTGAAAGCTAAGGCTCCGTCAGAACGCTTTTTAGTCCGGGATGTCTGTATTAGTTTGCTGGGGCTGCCGTTACACAGTACCACAGACTGGATGTTTTCAACAACAGAAATGCATTGTCTCACAGTTCTGGAGTCTGGAAGTCTGAGATCAAGGTGTCCGCAGGGTTTGTTCCTTCTGATGGCTGTTTTCTTCTTGGTTGTAGATGGGCCACCTTCTCCCTACCGCTCTTTACATGATTTTTCTCTGTATGGGTCTGTCTCCAAATTTCTCCTTTTTTATAAGTGAGGCATCCTAATGACCTTATTTTAATTTGATTACCTCTGAAAAGACCCTATATCAAAATAAAGTCACACTGTGAGGCACTGGGAATTAGAATTGCAACATAAGAATTTCAGGAATGGGGACGTATAGTCAACCCATAGCAATTATGTCTCCCTCTATCGACTTATCCTCACTTCTTACCTCCTGAGTGTTCCTGATTGCCCTTCTCTTTTTCTCCCCTCCAGACCCCTCAACTCTATCTGTGTGGTGCCTTGAGGAAGCTGGGGAATCTGCCTTATTTCACCAGCATAACTTATTGTGGTAAATTAGGAAGATCATGTGCTCTTGGAGAACACAGACCTGGGTTTAAATCTTGGTTCTAAGCTGTAAGAACTGTATGCCTAGGACAAGTTACTTAACCTCTCTGAACCCGTTTCCTCATTTTTGGTAAAGAGGTACCTGGTGAGCCACATCTTTAAACCATTGCCAGTTATTTCTGCATCTGGAAGTGAAAACCAGGAGTCACTATGGAGCACATTTTGTTCTTGAGGAAACAATCATTAAAACGGCCTTCTTCGGTTTGCAAATGAAAAGTAGTTAACATCTACTTCCCTGGGAAGAGTGTATGGGACCTTTTGTGGCCAAAATCAGGTCCTTCACCTTACCTCAGGGTGTGGTCTCTGAGAAAAAGTGAGCATATTTTCATAGCTCCAGGAAGGATCCTTGGCATAAAAGACTAGCAACTCCATCCCTCCTTTTCAAGTATAAAGCAGGACTTCTCAAACTACCAGCAGTAAACGACTTTTTAGTTTCCAATCCATCACAGGTGCATGGTTTTGCAAAACACAATCAAAATGTATTGTTAAAACATTAAATAAAAAAGGGCTTCCCTGGTGGCGCACTGGTTGAGAGTCCGCCTGCCAATGCAGGTGGGGAGAGGGGGAGTTGGATGAAGGTGGTCAAAATGTACAAACTTCCAGTTATAAGATAAATAAGTACTAGGGAAGTAATGTACAACATGATAAAGATAATAACTGCTGTATGTTATACATGAAAAATGTTAGGAAAGTAAATCCTAAGAGATCTCATCACAAGAAAAAAAATTTTTTAAATTTCTTTAATTTACATCTATATGAGATGAGGGATGTTCACTAAACTTGTGGTAATCATTTCATGATGTATATAAGTGAAATCATAATGTTGTACACCTTAAACTTATACAGCGCTGGATGTCAAATATATCTCGATAAAACTGGAAGAAAAAAATTTTTTTTGTTGTTTCCAAGAAGCTTCCAGAAAAGGCTTGGAAGGCCTCTACATGTAGTCAGGGGGATCCTTCAGCCAGAATGGCATGTAGAATTTATAAGAATATTCCCTTCTGAAGCAGAACATTTAGTCAGCCTTGGTTTCCTATTCCCACGGCTCACCTGTGGCCAGTGGAGCCCTGCCCCTCAAACTCCATGGACCACAGGTGGCTCCTTCTCAGTAGCCTTTCCTTCCAGCAGAACTCAGAAGAATTTTATGGTGGAGGAGAGAGCATCAGCTCCCTCCTGAAGAAGTAGATGAGGGCTGGGGGCTAAAATGGTGCCATTTGTTTAGAAAGGTATGCACCGTACAAAGCAATGCTTAAAATACTTTTAAGACTAATAGAGTTGTGGCTGATGAAAAATCTCTTTGTAAGAGGGTGACGGAGGTCAGGCCTGAAAGAATGACTGATGGCCAGAAATTCATCAGGAGGCAGGGCATGCGGGGGTGGAACTAGGTTAGGAAGTTGACAGGCTTGAAGAGAACATCGTCATTCACTCTGCCCTGACAGGCCATGAGCAAATGTTAACGGAGTGGGGCGTTGTCAGCAACCTGAGCAGGCATGAGGTCCTCCCTCTCTGCCACTGTGGGAACCAGCCATCTCTGGCACCTTTAATGGTGTTGTTACATTCTGAAAGCTAAGGCTCCGTCAGAACGCTTTTTAGTCCGGGATGTCTGTATTAGTTTGCTGGGGCTGCCGTTACACAGTACCACAGACTGGATGTTTTCAACAACAGAAATGCATTGTCTCACAGTTCTGGAGTCTGGAAGTCTGAGATCAAGGTGTCCGCAGGGTTTGTTCCTTCTGATGGCTGTTTTCTTCTTGGTTGTAGATGGGCCACCTTCTCCCTACCGCTCTTTACATGATTTTTCTCTGTATGGGTCTGTCTCCAAATTTCTCCTTTTTTATAAGTGAGGCATCCTAATGACCTTATTTTAATTTGATTACCTCTGAAAAGACCCTATATCAAAATAAAGTCACACTGTGAGGCACTGGGAATTAGAATTGCAACATAAGAATTTCAGGAATGGGGACGTATAGTCAACCCATAGCAATTATGTCTCCCTCTATCGACTTATCCTCACTTCTTACCTCCTGAGTGTTCCTGATTGCCCTTCTCTTTTTCTCCCCTCCAGACCCCTCAACTCTATCTGTGTGGTGCCTTGAGGAAGCTGGGGAATCTGCCTTATTTCACCAGCATAACTTATTGTGGTAAATTAGGAAGATCATGTGCTCTTGGAGAACACAGACCTGGGTTTAAATCTTGGTTCTAAGCTGTAAGAACTGTATGCCTAGGACAAGTTACTTAACCTCTCTGAACCCGTTTCCTCATTTTTGGTAAAGAGGTACCTGGTGAGCCACATCTTTAAACCATTGCCAGTTATTTCTGCATCTGGAAGTGAAAACCAGGAGTCACTATGGAGCACATTTTGTTCTTGAGGAAACAATCATTAAAACGGCCTTCTTCGGTTTGCAAATGAAAAGTAGTTAACATCTACTTCCCTGGGAAGAGTGTATGGGACCTTTTGTGGCCAAAATCAGGTCCTTCACCTTACCTCAGGGTGTGGTCTCTGAGAAAAAGTGAGCATATTTTCATAGCTCCAGGAAGGATCCTTGGCATAAAAGACTAGCAACTCCATCCCTCCTTTTCAAGTATAAAGCAGGACTTCTCAAACTACCAGCAGTAAACGACTTTTTAGTTTCCAATCCATCACAGGTGCATGGTTTTGCAAAACACAATCAAAATGTATTGTTAAAACATTAAATAAAAAAGGGCTTCCCTGGTGGCGCACTGGTTGAGAGTCCGCCTGCCGATGCAGGGGATGCGGGTTCGTGCCCCGGCCTGGGAGGGTCCCGCATGCCGCGGAGCAGCTGGGCCTGTGAGCCATGGCCGCTGAGCCTACGTGTCCGGAGCCTGTGCCCCACAAAGGGAGAGGCCACAACAGTGAGAGGCCCGCGTACCGCAAAAAAAAATTAAAAAAAAAAAAAAGTACCCCAGAGTGAATGACTTAATGAACAGAATATTTATTTTCTCACAATTCTGCAGGCTAGAAGTCAGAGACATTAAATAAAAAAGACAAAATGCAAGCCACTATTTTTTAGTATTAGATTCGACAGACATAAAACTAACCCTGTAAAGTTGCTATACAATGTTTCTAGATGCTTACTGTCAATTTCTAAATGTATGTTTTTCAGCCAGTAACAAAAAGTCATTGACAGGTCCCTAGCAAAAGACCATACTTTGACTAACACCAGTGTAGGGTATAAAAGGAGAGTCTTCAGCCTCCATTATGGACAACCCAAGGCAACCATCCATGGGGGGCGGGGGGTGATTAGGGTTATAATGTTAAGAATGTAATACATAGCTTCAGACATTCAAAATAAGTTTTCTCATCCAGAGCAAGAAAATAGACTTGGAAGTCCAAGTTCATCAAGCGAAGAATAGAGTAGCTTAAAATGGTCTCTTTCCACCTTTAAAATATCAAGATACAAGCATGGAATATGAGATCAGTTTTGCTTTATGCCCAGAGTGAGGAGAAGGTAGTCCACCTCTCAGGTAGGTATGGACATTATTATTAATATTTAAAATCGGAGTAATAACTCATTAAAAAGTGAGTAACACCTTTCATATGTTTAATGATTAACAACTCATAAAGGGATTTCACATCTGATGCACATTTATGTCTCACTTTCCCTAAAGTCGTATTTTTATTCTTATTTTACAGATAAGGAAACTGAGGCAAGAACAGAATCATCTTTCCCAGACATGGAGGGAAGGTGAGGTATATTCCAAAGAGTCACAATGGGAGGACTCTTGTCCAGATTACACCTGGGGATAGCGTAAAGGAGTAAATGGTGTAAGGGAGACCTCCCATCTTAGTCAGAAGTCATTGTTGGTCATCACCACCTTCACCATCATCATTAATAATCATTGGCCCTATTATGTACCAGACAGATGGGACAGCAGGAAATAATGCAAGGTTCCTGCCCTCAAGAACCTTACAACCTGCACGTGGTTTTAGGCAAGTAGCTGAGCCTCTTTTCTTGACTACAAATTGGGGTAATAAAATTGTCTACCTCTGAGTATTTCTGCAGATTTAATGTTAAAATGCACATTAAGTATTTAGCACAGTGCAAGGCACACAGTAAATGTCCCTTAACTATTTGCACTTAGTCTTATATGAATTAGCCAAATATACATCTGTTTGCTGATTAGAATGACTAACAAGTCATTGTCTATACACATCTTCATGTCTTTGAAATGCTTATATTTTCATGTATATTAGAAAACATCACTGAATAAAGTAAGAATTCTATCTACTGCAAGAAAGAATAACCAGACATCGACCCAAAAGGAGGACTCTAGAGAAACAGCAAGAACATATCCCTGGAGCATCTTAATAGTATGTGTTTCCACCACCCACTTTCAGCAAGTTTAGCGCAAGCTCTGTTTTTCCACTCTGTGTTTGCAGTGACAAGTTTTGCTGGAAGCAAGAGATAGCTGCTCCCTACTTGTTCCCACCGTGGATCCTGGGACAGGCTGTGGGGGAGGAATTGCTAGGGAATGATGAGAGAATTTGTGTTTCAGGGAGAAGCCAATGCAAATGCCAAGCAGACACACACCTCCGCTGAGATGGAAATACGCATGTGCAGCAGAAAAGCAGAAATTGTGGGAAGCAGAAGTCAGAGGAGCCACAGGGACTTCCCAGCAGCCTGGACACCATGCCAGGCAGCCAGGAGGCCACTGAAGACAGCACTGCTGGGACAGCTCCACTGGCAGCAGAGCAGAACAGGCTCTCCTGGCCAGAGCCCTTGGTCAGGAGTCCCTGTGTGAATTTTCTCCCATCCCCTAGCCCAGGCTCCTCTCACATTACACATGGTCCCCTTCCTTCCATTGTAGCAATCTTCACAGCCAGGGGCATGACAACTTCCTGTAAGTGGCTAAGCCCCTCAGGTGATTCTAATACTTTCCAGGCTTCCCACCGCTGCCCTTACAAAGAATCATTTGCGACATCTCCTTGGTATGAACTGTCAAATTGTCCTTCACGGTGGGGGCAGGGACGGACAGACAATGGATCTTGGCCCTGAGCAGTCAGGGGGAAGGATGCAGGTGCTGGTTGTGTACAGAGGAGAAGAGTCTTCTCCAGTGGGCTTGATCCCATCCCTACTTCCATTCTTAAGGCAGAGAAAGTGTGACTTCCCTTGGACACATCCTCAAGTATCCCCCCTTGTTGTTTTGTTCTCCAAGGTTGCCTTGGTTTCATGGTAACATTATCCCACCTATTGAAGTCTGTTTGTCCTGTCATCAGGAGATGAAGAATTATGGAGAGGAAAGACTTCTTTCTGAGCATCAGAAAACCTGGATTCAAGGTCTGGCTCTGGGGCTAATTTGCTGTGTGTCTTTCAGCTGGTCCTATTCACTCTCTGGGCTCAAGGAGGGTTGAATGGTCATCTAGTCTGGCCCTGCCACAGAATTAGACTTGGGGTGCGTGTGTGTGTGTGTGTGTGTGTGTGTGTGTGTGTGTGTGTGTTATTGTAGTAAGAACATTTAACAAATGTTTAAGTGTACAATACTCTAGGCACAATATTTGTGGTTTTGACAGCCCATCCATTCCACCTTAGAGACCAGTGGTCCTGTCAGAGCTGGGGCTAACACACATGCTGCTGCAGGTGCCCACTGGTGCCCGGCTGGAGTCCTCACAGAATCCCAACCCTCCTGGAAACAGGTCAGTGATGAGCTGGATGGGGAGCCTGAATCTGGGTGGTCCTTCTTGCACCACTAGGTGTCACTGTCCTACCTTAAACACCCCTCCTTAAAGTTTCAGCCTGATTTATTGGAAACTCTCCCACAGTTTTTTGGTTCTTGGCATTTGGATCCAGTTTGCATCTATCTTTCTGGACACTTCCCCCCATAGACTCAACACAACTATTTACAGGTGTCTGCACACCTTACCTCCCTGCCTGCCAGGTTTCTGGACTTGACCAGTGACATGGAATATGAGGGGCACATCTGCCCAAGCCCCTTTATTCATTCAATCACGAATTTAATGAGCACATGCTATGTGCCAGGTCCTGTGCTGGGAGCTGAAGACTCAGAGAACAAAGGCACCTCCTCCTCCAGAGCTCACAGTAGACATGGCAGTGTTACTGTAACCTGATGCCCTCAGGCCTGCCTTGCTTAGGTCTGGAAGCTTCATAAGGTTTGTCACAGCGTTTAGGCTGACACTTGAAATCGGCACAGGTCTCGTGCAAACCGTTGGGATAGACCATGCCAGGCTGATGGAATGGCATTGGCAAATAGGCCAGTTCCATTAAGCTTCAAGAAAGCTTTTCCTATACGGACTAAACCATATTGAAATCAAGTTGGACGCAATTACCTTGCATGGGAGAAAGACCAGGCTCCTGCCCCATTCTTCGTTTACATACGATCACAACAGTCTGAATTACCCTTGAGAGCAGGGATGTGGCTTTTCGTTTTTCTGACCACAGTGGAGGTGAACAGTAAATCTTAATGGATGAATGAATGAACGATTCACTTTACCAGCTAAGTTAAGCTACTACAAAGGCCGTTAGATTTTGAAGAGTTCTTTTTCCTGCATTAGCTCATCCTCTTTCTCTGGGTGAGTGATTCTGCAGGCTGATCAGACTCAGACAATTGGCTGTACTTTTTTACATCAAGAGTCTCTCTACTCCTTCAGGAGCATTCCCTGGGGCAGGTGGCATAAGGAACTAATAATACGATGAAAACTTGGAAGCATGTGTGCTCACCCAAGTTGGGTCAAAAAGCAGAGAGTGCCGTGTATCTGTTAATCCCATACGAACTAACACATACACACCACTATCTATAAAACAGACAAACAACAAGACCTACCATAGAGCACAGGGAACTATATTCAATATCTTGTAATAACCTATAATGGAAAAGAATCTGAAATCAGCTATAGTTAAATTTTTTCGAAAAAGAGAGTGAGGTCCTCTCTATGTTAATCTCACAATCTAGACCCCTTGGCCTTTAGCAAAAGAAGTGAAACAGCTCAACAACTCACCCTCTGTGGTGGTTTTTCACTCCCAGAACTCCCAAGTATTTGTTTCTGCCAAAACTCATTAGGAGCTTTGACACCTGGAAGAGTTCACACTAGATGGAAGGTGGTGAGTGGAATGAGCAAGATATGGAAGGAGAGGGCTTCCCTGGTGGCGCAGTGGTTGAGAGTCCGCCTGCCGATGCAGGGGACGCGGGTTCGTGCCCCGGTCCGGGAGGATCCCACATGCCGTGGAGCGGCTGGGCCCGTGGGCCATGGCCGCTGAGCCTGCGTGTCCGGAGCCTGTGCTCCGCAACTGGAGAGGCCACAACAGTGAGAGGCCCTCGTACCCCACCCCCCAAAAAAAAAGATATGGAAGGAGAAAGGGGCATAGGAATGATCCTGGCTCTGACCGGGCCACTGTGAAGGTAGGCGGGGCAGAGCATGGTTGAGGGTTTGGGAGGGAAGAGGGCCAAAGGAGGCAGAAATAAACTCTGAGTCTGTTTCTGCAAAAATCCTTCCACAGAGAGCCCTATTTCCACACTCCTTGGCCCAGTATTCATGGCCACCACGGCCTGACCCTGACCTCCATTTTCAAACTTTGCTCCTTTCCATTCCTCACCCACACAGCAGCAGAATGGGCCACCCACCCTCACCAGAAGGGCCCATTGGTAGCCAGCTGTCCCTCAAGCTCAGCTCCTGGGGTCTCCCCATAGATACACTTCGTCCCACATCTAGCCCTCTGGATAGACCATGCTGTCTCTTACCATATTATTTTCCCTCTTTGGCAAGTTTTTGGTTAACCTATTTAACCTTCAACGTCACTCCTCTTTGAAAGTCTTCCCTGATCACCCCCTGGTTGAACTTTAGGACCCTCGTCTTGCACACCTTGTACCTGCTGTTATCATAGCTCTTTTTACCCTGCTAAGAAATTATTAGTTTGTGTGTCTCTGAACTCTTGAGCATCTTAATGACAGGTGTCATGTCTCTCATTGCTACAGCACCAGCTCCAGCATAAAGCTTAACACATAACAGGTATTTAATTAACATTTAACCATAAAGTACTCAAAGGCAGAGAAGAGATGCTATTTACCCTTGTGTCTCTAATCTCTAGACCATTGCTTGGCATGGAGAAAGACTCCAACACGTGTTTGTTGAACTAATGCACCTGCAAGCTGGGAGGGTTGGACATCCACCTTAAAAGAATTATGGTTGGGTGACCAACTCATCCCAAGGCAAATACTGATAAAGTCCCAAATCCCAGGAAATTCTTCAGTCCTGGGCAGAGACCAAGACAGCTGGTTACCCTACACTATAGCTACAACCCACTGCCAGGATGGACCAGTAGCAGCTCGGTACATAAATTCATGATATTTAATCATTCATTTATTTGTCCAATCAACAAATATTTCCTGTATATATACACAAATAACTAGATACTGAAAAAGTAGTAATTTACAAACATGTGGATACACGTTCTTGCTTTGCTCAGTTCATTACTTGGAGAGGCAAAGCTAACAAAAACCAGAGTCTGTGCTTCAATTGGTCAGCCTTAGCTGAATGAATAAAACTATCCCTCTAACTTGGCAGAAGATGATAAAGGATTTCATTGAAAGGACCAATCATGGTTTGTGTTGGAGGCCAGGGACCTGGTCCTAGTCCAAACAGTGGTGCCCTGGGCAGTTGGTTTATCTATAAAAGAGGGACTAATAATGGTACTGGTGCCTTTCTGTAGAGTTTTTGTGGACAGCAAAAGAAACCAAGGCTTTGCAAGTTGAAAAGTAAGCAGCAAATATTAGCATCGTCAGCTTCACCAGCCTGTCCGTTAATCATAAAGTTGGTAACTTTATTACAAACTCCTGACAGTGGGTAAGTTCTGCTGCCAGTTCGATTACAGGAAGTCAACGTTTTCCAAAATCCTACCTCCCAAATATTTGTGGGGAATTCCAAGAAATGATACTCTTATCTCAGAACCAATGAGTTTGGTCACTCCATGCAGCAGCCAGCACTGCCCCAGGTCCTAAAAGTTCCACAGAGGATCTGTGCCAGCTCTGAATCTGTGTCCCAAATGCCACTGCTGATATGGGACAAGCCACTGCCCCTTGAAGCCAGGAGGAAATAGCTCTTTTTGTGTTTTGTGCAGATGGCAGAGAGGGTTCCCACAGCAAGAATGCTGGAGCCCAGAACGTTATAATCACTAGGGACCCAATGCTTGCCTTTAGGGATTTATACAAGTCAACAGAGTGGATGGAATAAGTGCTGACATTAGCTACCTCCATGCATTCTTCTTTCTGGCATTTCTCGGGATCTGTTCACTACATCATTTCTTCTCTTAGGGTAGTTGTTCTCAAATGGGGGCAATTTTACATCCCCTCCCCAGGGTACAGGCCATGCCTAGAGATATTTTTGGTTCTCAAACTAGGAATGAGGGCTGCTAATGGAATTAAGTGGGTAGAGGCAAGGGATGCTGCAAAGCATCCTATGATGCATAGAAAAAGCCCTCCACATCAAAGAATTATCCACCCAAAATGTCAATAGTACTGATTTGAGAAACTCTGTCTTTGGGTGATTTTTTTCTCAGAAATCCTGTTAGTCTCCCTTCTGACTTGGCCTCCGTGGAATCTATTGTTTCTCAGGCATGTTTCTTTATGTCTAAACTCTAAGGTGGGTAGGACTTAAATCTTAGTCCGGGTCCCTGGTACTCCTGTAAATTATTAGTGAAACATAGTTGTGTACCTAGGCTTTCGCAGAACTATTCAACTCGCGGCATATAAGCTCTAACCCCTGCCCACTTATGTTATTATATTGAAAGTAAGTTGCAGATCCTTCCATTCAATAAATATTTGATGAGCACCTACTATGTACTAGGCATGGTATCAGACACTAGATATGCAACAATTAATCAATCAGACATTGCCCCTGCCTTCATGGAGAATACGGTATGGCTGAATTACAAATTTTAACACATGCCACAAGGAAAAGCGGAGGGTACTATAAGGGCATGGGATGGGAAGGACAGCTTTTAGGTCGGCAAGGGGGAGAACATCTCCCTAAAGAAGTAATGTTTGGATCGAGGCCTGGGAGAGGCAAAGAAGTGAGTCCAGTGAAGGGGTCGGCGGGGGACAATAAGCACAGAGGGCTCTTGAGTGGGGAAGAGACTGAGCCATCAAGGAAGCAGAGCAAAGAAATGTGGCTGAGTGTGCTGTGATCTAATCTGTAGTTTTTCAAGGCTCCTCCAGCTGCCACGTGGGTCACCAGTGGAAGTGAGAGACCCACGGGAAGGCAAATGCCGTGGTCTGGGAGGTGGATGGGGGTGACCTGGGCCACAGGATGACAGTGAGGACAGAGCCAGAGGTCTGAGGCAGTGGCTGGGCACATGGGAGACCAACTATCACTGCGTGAACAGCTTCAGAGAGTGGCAGCTCATCGGAAATCAGCCCTCCCCTGTCCTGCTCCGCATTTCTACGGGGAAGGAGCCACACACATCAGGGGCTGGTATCTTTTCCTACATTGCACTTGGCTTTTTTGCTGTTTCTTCAATTGGTTGAAATAGTGAGTGGTTTTTATTTATTTATTTGTGGCCGTGGGGATGGAGGGAGGGTGATAATAAATGGCTTGTCATAAAACCCAATTTCCTATGCTTTCAAGAGCCATTCATCATCCTCTTGGCTTGAGGCCATTTCTTTCTGGAGTCAGGCTGACCAAGAGCAGCCCATAGCCAGGGGCTTGGGATCTTCTCCCTGGAAAACCTTACTGTTGGCCTGGGTAAGGCTTCCTGAGAGTTAGACTTCCTTAACCTCAAGTCAAACCCCAACGTGACAGCTAGTTGGGCAACAGACAAGATCACTCCTTCCAGGGAGATCCTGGCAGGCAGGCCCACTCTGAGAGGGTAGCCGGCACCAAAGTGCCCAAACTCAGCTCCTCTGGCTTCGTTGCCATGGGCGGTGACCGTCATCTCTGCAGAGGACTCTGTCCAACGTGTCAGGACCACTGCCGTCCAGACCGGAAGGAGTCAGCGGGCCTGGGCCTTGATTTGGGGGACTGGAGAGATTGTGCCTACAGCAGGGATGACCTGCTTGGAAATAGCTGAGCCCCTAGGGCAGAGTGCAGAGGACACCAGCAACACAGCTGTGTTCAGGTAAGTGCCAGGATCCCCCTACAGGGGAAGTCCAGGTGGGAGGTTTTAGTGAGCACCAACCGGTAGTAAGGCCTGAAAGATGATAAAAACCATAGTTCCTGCCCTCAGGGAGCTGGCACTTGGTTCAGGAAGCACACAAATAGGTTAATATTACTAACAGGATAAGTCTTATGATGGAAGTGAACACACAGCATTATGGGGGTGGGAGGAGAGAAAGGAAGAAGCTCCTAACTCTGCCAGGGGAATCAAGGGAGACTTTCAGGGGGAGGTGATAATTCTCTGGTGGTTCCAGACAGCCCACTGGAACCACCAGGGTTTAATTAACTGAGCCTAGAAAAACAAACAGAAACACCACCACACATTTTTAAGGGTATACCTGGTCCCTACAAAGAACAACCAAGTGAAATTAATTTCCCTCATGGATTTTTTTTTTCCCCTATAAAATTACTCTGAAGGGTGAGTTTTCAAATAGAAAAATTCTCCTTTAAAAGTAGATTGCTTTGCACTTGGCATTTAAATCCAAGCGCCAGAAGTATCTATGCTGTACAGGAAACCCATCGTCCTTCAGGTGCACTTGAGAAGATTTCTGGGAACAGGAGCTTTGTTGGGGGAGATAACAGATAAAATGTGGGGTGAGCCGCACGTGCCCAGCCCTGGTCTCCTACCGGGGATACACTTCCAGGATGAATGAATAGGGGTGGGGGTGGGTGATGGGGAGGCACTAGTAACCTCCATCTGATGCCTATGGCCCAGGCTGCAGAAACAGGATAAACTTCCGAAGCCCTGATCAAAGACTCCTTGTTAGAAAGAAGAAAATTCTGGGATTATTTTTTCTAAAAGCTAACTTTCAAGGAAAATTTGTATCACACTTCATCCTGTTTGTCCTGGAGAGAAACCATGATGCAAGTTGACAGTGACGAATAAGAATTAATACTCCACTTCCATCCTCTTCCCTCCTCCCAGTTTTTAGAAAGGGAACCAGTAAGTCAATGTATAGGTCTTCACTGGGCACTCACTGTGTGAGGCCCTGAAACTCCACAAGGCCAGGGGGTGTGAGGGGCAAGTGGTGGCAGGAGTTGGGGAAGAGGAGGGAAACATATTAATTTATAAGAACATAACATTTTGCCATTTCCAAAGCCTCTTCACTTATGTCACCTGATGTAAATCTCTCCAATAACTCGCTGAGGTTGTAGGATCAAAGCAGATCACCAATTTACTAAAGAACTGAGGGGAGATTCAAATAAATTCATGTTTGAGCTATGAAATCCACAGAAATTGTTGTGACATTGAAATGCTATTGTAATAAAAAAGAAAATTCAGATAACAAACAAATGTAGTTAATCTTGAAAAAGAAGAGATAAATTCCAAATAGAAGCAATAAATAGGTTCTTGCATTATTTGATAATCCAGTTAATGAAGAGGAGGGAATCATATAAATGCATTGAAACATTTTTGCTGGTTGACACATTGACAAGGACAAACTGATTTAAGAATACTCTCATTTCACAGAGTTTAATATAAGTACTATACAAGAACACTTAAATACAACTTATATACACATATCTTTTTAAACCTGATAGAAGTTCTCCCAAATTGACAACTCTAAAAATTTATACAATATAGGTGGAACTAAAGAAACCTCTTAGTACTCTTAGCAATGAAATAAAAATTTTGATCAGCATGCAAAAGGGAAGAATACAGTATCTTTCTATTCTCTCTATAGACAAAGATATTAGAAAATCATTGTTCTGTAGGAAGGCAATCAGACAGTAATTAGCCAAAAAGTTAAGCAAAAAGAGTATTATTGAAGTATGCCATGTAGTTAAATAATAATAAATATTAGTTTTCTAAATTATATAATGTTTATGGTATTTTTTACTTTTTTAAAAATAAATTTATTTATTTTAATTAATTTATTTTTGGCTGCATTGGGTCTTCGTTGCTGAGCATAGGCTTTAGAACTGGGCTACGCTTCACTGTGGTGCACGGGCTTCTCACTGTGGTGGCTTCTCTTGTTGCGGACCACGGGCTCTAGGCACACGGGCTTCAGTAGTTTTGGCATGCGGGCTCAGTAGTTGTGGCTTGCAAGCTCTAGAGAGCAGGCTCAGTAGTTGTGGTGCATGAGCTTAGCTGCTCTGCAGAAGCCCTTTACTTTTTATGGTTTATGGTGATTTCTTTCCTCATAGTAAATATAAGTTTTATAACTAATTTTGTATTCACAATTTTGTGTTCTTTTTCTTAAACATGGTCCCCAAACTGTATAAGTTTTAGCCTCCACAAAACCTGGGCCTTCCCCTGATTTATGCCCATTTTGCAGGTGAGAAAACAAACTCAGGCAAAGTCTTATCCTTACCCAGGGTCACGCTGTTAGAAAGTGACAGAGCCAGACATAAAGCCAGCTCTTTTCCTTCACGATGTTGTCTCTGCCCTCAAAGAGCCTGAATGCATTATATAAATCCCCACACATTTCCTTTGCAGAGGCAGAAAGAAAGTAAGGTAGAACATTTAAGAAACCCAGACGACTCGCTCAAGTTTCTAAAGAGAGGTTCCGTATGGCCTATAGTGCACATCCCATCTCCCTGCAGGACCTGTGTCTGGACAGAAGAATTCAATTTACAGTCAGCACGAGCATCACTATTCTAGGCTCAAAGCAACCCCAGAATCAAGTACGCCCATGGGAAGCAAAGACAGGTCACATCAAATGCATTCAGGGACTTCAGACTAACTAATTCTTCCTGAGCCCCTACTGTTTGCCAGGCACTCACACCTGCATTTGTCTTTATCTACATGAACAATTTTTTTAAGGATGAGAGAATAGAAGCTCAGAGTAACATGCCCAATATCACAGATCTAGTAAAAACCAGACACAAGCTGCAAAGCCAGATCTGCCCCAAAGCCCATCTCCAGTTCTCCAGGAAGCTGTGGAATTCAGAAAAATAATCACCTACTTATGCCTGAAGGCAAAACCAGAGAATCATTAGTGAAAAGCAGAGAGATGGGTAAGTAGTAAACGTCCTTCCCATTCTCTCTGGTTCACATTTAAAGTCTGGGGCAAACCTGACAGCATCCATGGCATTCAAAGGGTTCCAGGAGCCAAACAGAACCTTGAGAGGTCTTAACCAGGAACCGTCCCATACCCAGAACCCAGTAGGATAATCTGAGTTGTAGCTAAGGGTAAGACAAGCATCAGTATTTGAAAGGGAGTACTAAGGATTAAATCCACATACAGAGCAAGAGAGCTTGCGCTACGATGAGAAATAGGTTGGAAAGAAATATCAAAAGTTTCAGAAATCAGACTGTGAAACAGTCACAGCCAATAGATTTTTGTTGATTTTTTTTTGTAATCAACATATTAAATATCATGCTTCCGTAAATAATGGGAAGGAAAAAAATGCTTTGCTTCACAGTAAATATTGGCTATCCATCGTCCTCAGGCTGATCATGTGGGGCATCAGTGAGAGTGTTATACATGGGCTTTAGCTGAGTAGGATCCAGTAAACATACACACAGGGAGGGTCACCTCCAGACAAGGTCATGGAATCCCTTATCTCCAGAGAATGCCAAGGCAAGAATCATGGAATTTTATGCTCATTTCATAATAAAAATTGACTGAAAGTTCATGGTTGTTTTTATTTTGTTTTGTCTAGTTCTTAGCCATGTTTCTATGGTCTTGTGAATAATGAAAATCCCACTGGACATGCTGGTCATAACAACCATGGCCTGGATTGAACCTAACGCAAGAGTTAGAGGTGGTAGGGAGACAACTGACTGTGACTTCCAAGTGCTTTCATTGACATGTGGCCCCTGGAATTCAGACAAGCAGGCCTACAGGGAGGCTTTGTTCTGTAGGGGAACTGGAGAGAGGCCTGGAGCCTTTCCAAGCCTGGAGGAACTTAGCTGGATCCAGAGGAGCATGAAAGGCCCAGCCCCAAGGCAGCCTGGAGACCTTGGAAGCCAAGATCAGGAAAGGAATGGCTTGTCCCCCTGATAGAGATAAGTAAGGCCTGGGGGGCTGTTTGATTTACATGGTGTTTTCCAACCTTTACGCACAAATTCAGAGTGAACTCTGCTTCTCACCATCAGCAGCCTTGTTGGGCAAAAGACCTGATCGTTGGCCTGATAGCCCCAAACCCTCCTGGAGGAAGGAAAAAAATACCAGGTATCCTGGAGGTATCTGAGGTTGAAAAGAAAGAGCACTGCCTATAGAATCCAAACTCCTGGCTACGTACAATAACACGATAATTTAACCCACTGCACACTCAAATCTTATGCCTTTGCCTTTTGCATATTCCTCGCCTTACCTCAAGAAAACAATACAAATTTTTGGTACCTTTTTTTTCCAATTCATGATAAGTATTACTGATAGAATTACCACAAAACACATCAATGAAACTGACAACCCTGAAAACTCTACAGGCTACAATTTGTTATAGGCAAAAACTAACTGAAGAATCATGTATTATTGGACATGCTGTAAAACGCAAAAACAAAAAAAAATGAACTGAGGGGAAAAACAATCCGTTTTGAAGAAATAATCAACAACAACAAAAAATAAAACTGTCCTAAAGTAAAACTGCACTCAGTAAAACTAGCAAAAGAATCAAATCTTCTTGCTAATTTCACATCTAAAAAATTTTATCCGGGAAAATTGAATTTAATAACTATAAGGACCAAAGAGGGAAAAAAGTGGAAGCAACAATAACGAATAAATTTTTT
This sequence comes from Physeter macrocephalus, assembly GCF_002837175.3. Taxonomy (NCBI): domain Eukaryota; kingdom Metazoa; phylum Chordata; class Mammalia; order Artiodactyla; family Physeteridae; genus Physeter; species Physeter macrocephalus. The sequence continues at coordinate 45,837,531 of NC_041229.1, forward strand.
CAAGAGCAAAACAAATGACAATAACAAAAACTAATGGCTACTTCAAAGTTTATTATAAAATATACACAGGAAGAATTAATCCAGATCAACATTAGTAAAATAAAAGTAAAACTGGAACTGGTTCAACAGCAGTGTATAAAAAATTAATCAAGGAAATAAATTGGAATATTGCAGAGCCCTCCAAAAGAAAAATGTTTTTTCAATAGACATTCACCATGAAGGCATAATCCTGATTTAGATATATATATATATTTTAATGTGGAGTTAAATATGCTCAAGGTCAAAAGAGCCAGATCATAGCCCCATGGAGTCCATGTAAGAGTCAATACAGCAGAAACAAAATGTCCCATACTCTACTCCTAGGATTGAATCTTGGCTCTGAAACACAGGGCTTTGATTCTGGTAAGCCACGTGACTTTGGGAAAGTTACTAAATGTCTCTAAGCCCCAATTTCCTCATCTGTAAAGTGGACATGTTAATTCTATAAGACTGTTCTTCCTAGTGTTACTACTGGATATCCAAGCAAAACCATGAGAAACCTTGCACACATCTTTCTTCTGAGAACCTCCTTACCCCTAGGTTTTCATGCTTTGTGTCATATAACCTCAGGCTCTAAGCATGACCTCCTGAACTTAAGAATGAGTACCTGACCCAAAGATAACTATGCGTAGATTGGCCAGCAGCCTGGTTCAAAAGCATTGCTCAACAAAAATAATTTATACTCAGCAGTTACTGGCTAATCCAATCCATTAAGTCCACTCTTGGAGAATTTTCACATCAGATGTGCAAAAAAAGTGAGCAGAGAGTAGGACTGGCAGAAGCAGAGAGAGGCAAAGAGAAGACAAAAGGCAGAAGCCATGTGGTAGCATGACTCATGAATAAGTAAAAGCCCTGAGTAAGCTAAAAACTCTGTGAGTTCATTACTGTAGGAATTATTATAGGTACAAGGTTTTCATTGTATAAGTCTTTTTAAGTGTAGGGTCAGTTTGAAAGTTTTCATATAAAATTTTTTAATCATTTAAACTCCCATTAACCAGCAAACAATATAACCATATTTCTTATATCTTGAAAAAATCCAATCAGTGTAGAATTATTGTCAAGTTAAGTGAAGCAGCCCATGTAGAACAGAGAGTCCAATGGCTGAGGAGGAAAAAAAAAACGGGGTCTCCAGAAATAGTGGTTAAAATCTTGTTATGTTTCAGGATTTTAGCCCACTTCAAATTCTTTAACTTCAGCCCTGTACAATTCAGAGAAATCCTGGGTCAACTCTATGTAAATGATATAGACAAAATGGAATTCCTGTACTTCTAGGAAACATTCAAAAAGAGAACCTTCTCAAGTACTGCATCTTTGGCTTCTTGCCTGGTGTCAGCCCAAGAAGACTTCTTTTTTTTTTTAACTTTTATTTATTTATTTATTTATTTTGGCTGCACCGGGTCTTAGTTGTGGCACGAGGGATCTTCGTTGCAGCATGCAGACTCTTAGTTGCGGCATACGTGTGGGATCTAGTTCCCCGACCAGAGATCGAACCAGGCCCCCTGCATTGGGAGCGCAGTGTCTTACCCACTGGACCACCAGGGAAATCCCTCAGGGAGGCTCTTTAAGGCCAACCCACCTGATGCATACTCTATCCCCAGACTCAGCCCTGAATAATTCCATGAGTAGCTCTTGACATCACTAACTTTATTGCTCCTTTTCCTACACAGTGCACATCTGCTCATTGCCTCTTTCAGTTTGACACAATCAGCTACTCTTTCCACCTTGACCTTGCCTCCTCTCAAGGCCAAGTTCATTTCTCTACCTAGGTTGAGCTCCTCAAGACAGCCCTTCCAATACCTAAGGCATAGGTAGCCCTGCCACCGGTTTCATCATGTCATCCAACAACAAAGCTCATATACTTTCAAAATGCCTTCTTCCTGTCTGTCTTTTACCCCTGGCCATCTACTATCCAGTCTAGCTAGTATCAGGACTTTCAAGTCATCCCTCTGGTGTCTCACCCTCTTTCAGCTGACAGTTTGCTTCCATTTTGCAATATATTTGCCTAGACTTTACAAAAATCAATGAGTTCAGGATAACAAGTACAATAGCCTCAGGTGGCCTCCCAAAGATTGATACCATGTTTTTGTTGACCTAGTTATTGCATTTCACTGTTACCAGAAATCAACTGATTAGGCAATTTTGAAAGTATTTTGCATCTATTTATTTCATTTTCACTAAGTAGAATGACCCTGTGTCAAATAAATAAATAAACTAAACAAATAAAACTCAATTGTTTATTTCCAAAAGTAGGCCTAATGCCTGGCAATCTTAATACTTACATAATTTCCAAGAATGCTGGATCCACGTTCTCTTTGAAGTCAATAATGCAAGCCTCTAATTTTCCACCACTACCATTCCAATTGGGCCAAAAGATTTAGAATAATTTAGCATCCAAACAGGATATATATTCAGCATGGAAAGAACAAAGAGATTATCATTGTCTTTGATTAAATCACATCTTCTAGTCCTCAGTTCAGTTTCATCACCAGTAAGAAAAGCATTTTTTTTAACTTTTATCTATCCTCTAAAAGTCTGAGAGTCCTTTGGGTTAGGGATTGTATTTCATTTTTCTCTGCATCCCCAATGCAAAACACAGTTCTGTCAAATAAAAACATTAGATTAATCTTGAATGAATGAATATCCATGATCTATGAAATTGTGACTTCCACGGAAATATCCAAAACCCCTGACATCATTAACAGTTCTGTAGGGCAGTAACAGCCAACCATTTATGATGAAAAAGAGCCCCAGGCACATTAAAAGCCTGTCCCAAGTTATGATATTCAGTTCTAGGCCAGGATCCCAGAGGGACAAAATGGAAAGTATGTCAGACTATGCTTTAATTCAATGCAGCACTTGAATCTGTGCTCTCTTGGGCAAACCACTGGACATGAAGAAACTACAAATCTGAAGATCAGAGAGACCTGAATGTGAATTGGATTCCATCAGTCCCTTTAAAAGGTTTTGGTTTTAAGAAACGGAACTTCCCTGAGCAACGTTAAGCAAAAGATGAGTTTTTTGGATGAAGAGAAATATCAACATGAATTCACAGGCAGGAAGTGCTGACAGGTTCCACGAAGACTTGGTACCAGGAACTGAACCCACACCCTCCAAACCAGGCCACAGACCCACCCATCATTGAGACCCCTCTCTTTGGGGCCATCCCCTCTTTCCTCTGCACATCTCTCTACAGAGCAATTTTCCTTTTCCACTCATAAACAGGCTAAACATGGCTGCCCAGATTCTGTTTTCTTCTGAGTGCCCATCACGGCACACTTCTTCTCTGAGTGAGGATAAAGGAAGATGGGGTACCTTTTTTTTTTGAATCAACATACAGTTTATTATTTTTTTATGGTAACAGATTTTTTTTCAAATTGAGCTTTTAAAAAGTACATTTAACTACAAAAGCAAGATTAAATAGGTTCTAATAAAATATATTTGCCCTGAAATGGTTAAGAATATACAATGTTGATGCCCACATCAACAGTACATTATACATTACACGCATTACTTAAAGGTCATTTTCTTTTCAGTAATAATGTCGATAAAAGCACAATATTTATTGCTTATATCAAGTGCAGGTTAAAATCCAGATAGCCTCCAACAACAAATCCTTATGATAAAGGACTTCTCAGTCTGGTCAGGTGAAATATTACACGTAACATGTATGAATACAGCTGAAAATGTACCAGTTCTTAAGAAGTTTTCAAGTCTTGATTTTAGGGAGTGGGTACAGTGTGAACAGCGCCCTGGGGTGCTGGGGGGACTGGACACCCCACTTCTCTGTTGTTGTCTAGTCAACCGCACCTTCTGGGGTCTGAGGAATTTGCTAACAGATGAAAACCTCCGTGATTCACACAACAGTGTCAGCTACCAGTGCCGAAACTTGCAGGGCAAAATTAATTATTTATAGGGCGCTTTGCTGAGAAAACAGTGTCCAGCCAACAAAAGCACCCACCAAAATGATTGACACAAACCCCATCTTAGTGAGAATACGTTGCCAATAAAACCGCCTTTTCCTTTTTTCATTCGGTCTCGTTCGGCCTCTGCTTCATCTGCTTCACCTTCTGAGCTGTGCCCTTTCCTGTCTCCCAGAAGGCACTTGCGCAGAGCACTCTGCTGTTTTCCTCCAGAGTATCTTGCATTTTAGAGGACAGTCCTGTATATCTATCACCTGTCAGTTTTACTTCTTCTAGGCCTATCCTGTTGCCATTGTATTTTTCACTCATTATTTTGGATGGTGACTGATCAAAAACAGGACATAACGTCTTTGTTAGAAAGTTCTTTCCACCATTTCTGTACACTTGAATCTCCCTTTAGAAACTTTGCTCCTTCCATTATAGTCATGTATGAAAATCTGAGTTGATCTGGTGTCTGAATCAGCCCTATTCAGCATTTTCTCATACTCAGTAACAGTTGTTTAATATTAATATTGTCTCATGTTTCCATCAGAACAAGACAAGTGTCCACCAGAGAAAAGGTGCCTGACCGCCCAATGCTGGCACTACAGCGGATCACCGCAGGCCCGTGTTCAGGATTCAAGGAGCCAGATTCTCGCACTTTAAATAACAAATTGAGAAATGAAGCTGGTGATTCAGGGACACTGAAATCTGGCCAGGTAGTATAATGAAAGTGAGATACTGTTCTGTAATTTATTATTTTTTTTAATTTATTTTTTTATACAGCAGGTTCTTATTAGTCATCAATTTTACACATCTCAGTGTATACATGTCAATCCAATCGCCCAATTCATTACACTACCACCCCCACCCCCCGCCGCTTCACCCCTTGGTGTCCATACGTTTGTTCTCTACATCTATGTCTCAATTTCTGACCTGCAAACCAGTTCATCTGTACCATTTTTCTAGTTTCCACATATATGCAGTAATATATGATATTTGTTTTCCTCTTTCTGACTTACTTCACTCTGTATGACAGTCTCTAGATCCATCCACGTCTCAACAAATGACCCAATTTCATTCCTTTTTATGGCTGAGTAATATTCCATTGTATATATGTACCACATCTTCTTTATCCATTCATCTGTCGATGGGCATTTAGGTTGCT
>NC_041229.1:45842800-45844610 GCF_002837175.3 Physeter macrocephalus
TGAACATTGGGGTGCATGTGTCTTTTTGAATTATGGTTTTCTCTGGGTATATGCCCAGTAGTGGGATTGCTGGATCATATGGTAATTCTATTTTTAGTTTTTTAAGGAACCTCCATACTGTTCTCCATAGTGGCTATAGCAATTTACATTCCCACCAACAGTGCAAGAGAGTTCCCTTTTCTCCACACCCTCTCCAGTATTTGTGGTTTGTAGATTTTCTGGTGATGCCCATTCTAACTGGGGTAAGGTGATACCTCATTGTAGTTTTGATTTGCATTTCTCTAATAATTAGTGATGTTCAGCAGCTTTTCATGTGCTTCTTGGCCATCTGTATGTCTTCTTTGGAGAAATATCTATTCAGGTCTTCTGCCCATTTTTGTATTGGGTTGTTTGTTTTTTTAATATTGAGCTGCATGAGCTGTTTATATATTTTGGACATTAATCCTTTGTCCGTTGATTTGTTTGCAAATGTTTTCTCCCATTCTGAGGGTTGTCTTATCGTCTTGTTTATGGTTTCCTTTGCTGTGCAAAAGCTTTTAAGTTTCATTAGGTCCCATTTGTTTCTTTTTGTTTTTATTTCCATTACTCTAGGAGGTAGATCAGAAAAAGATCTTGCTGTGATTTACGTCAGAGTGTTCTTCCTAAGTTTTCCTCTAAGAGTTTTATAGTGTCCAGTCTTACATTTAGGTCTCTAATCCATTTTGAGTTTATTTTTGTGTATGGTGTAAGGGAGTGTTCTAATTTCATTCTTTTACATGTAGCTGTCCAGTTTTCCCAGCACCACTTACTGAAGAGACTGTCTTTTCTCCATTGTATATCCTTGCCTCCTTTGTCATAGATTAGTTGACCATAGATGCATGGGTTTATCTCTGGGCTTTCTATCTTGTTCCATTGATCTATGTTTCTGTTTTTGTGCCAGTACCATATTGTCCTGATTACTGCAGCTTTGTAGTATACTCTGAAGTCATGGAATCTGATTCCTCCAGCTTCGTTTTTTTCCCTCAAGACTGCTTTTGCTATTCAGGGTCTTTTGTGTCTCCATACAAATTTTAAGATTTTTTTGCTCTAGTTCCATAAAAAATGCCATTGGTAATTTGATAGGGATTGCATTGAATCTGTAGATTGCATTGGGTAGTATAGTCATTTTCACAATATTGATTCTTTTAATCCAAGAACATGGTATATCTCTCCATTTGTTGGCATCATCTTTACTTTCTTTCATCAGCATCTTATAGTTTTCTGCATAAAGGTCTTTTGTCTCCCTAGGTAGGCTTATTCCTAGGTATTTTATTCTTTTTGTTGCAATGGTAAATGGGAGTGTTTCCTTAATTTCTCTTCAAATTTTTCATCATTAGTGTATAGGAACGCAAGAGATTTCTGTGCATTAATTTTGTATCCTGCAACTTTACCAAATTCATTGATTAGCTCTAGTAGTTTTCTGGTGGCATCTTTAGGATTCTCTACGTATAGTATCATGTCAGCTGCAAACAGTGACAGTTTTACTTCTTCTTTTCCAATTTGTATTCCTTTTATTTCTTTTTCTTCTCTGATTGCCGTGGCTAGGACTTCCAAAACTATGTTGAATAATAGTGGCGAGAGGGGACATCCGTGTCTTGCTCCTGATCTCAGATGAAATGCTTTCAGTTTTAAACCATTCTTAATGATGTTTGCTGTGGGTTGTTGTATATGGCCTTTATTATGTTGATGTAGGTTCCCTCTATGCCCACTTTCTGGAGAGTTTTTATCATAAATCAGTGTTGAATTTTGTCAAAAGCTTTTTCTGCATCTATTGAGATGATCATATGGTTTT
>NC_041229.1:45845359-45846874 GCF_002837175.3 Physeter macrocephalus
TGTTTTCATTGTCATTTGTCTCTAGGTATTTTTTGATTTCCTCTTTGATTTCTTCAGTGATCTCTTGGTTATTTAGTAACGTATATTTTAGACTCCATGTGTTTTTGTTTTTCACATTTTTTCCCCTGTAATTCAATTCTAATCTCATAGCATTGTGGTCAGAAAAGATGCTTGATATGATTTCAATTTTCTTAAATTTACTGAGGCTTGATTTGTGACCCAAGATGTGATCTATCCTGGAGAATGTTCCATGCGCACTTGAGAACCAAGTGTAATCTGCTGTTTTGGGATGGAATGTCCTATAAATATCAATTAATTCTTTCTGGTCTATTGTGTTATTTAAAGCTTCTGTTTCCTTATTTATTTTCATTTTGGATGATCTTTCCATTGGTGTAAGTGAGGTGTTAAAGCCCCCCACTATTATTATGTTATTGTCTATTTCGTGTTTTATAGCTGTTAGCATTTGCCTTATGTATTGAGGTGCACCTATGTTGGTACATATATGTTTATAATTGTTATGTCTTCTTCTTGGATTGATCCCTTGATCATTATAGTAGTGTCCTTCCTTGTCTCTTGTAACATTCTTTATTTTAAAGTCTATTTTATCTGATATGAGTATTGCTACTCCTGCTTTCTTTTGATTTCCATTTGCATGGAATATCTTTTTCCATCCCCTCACTTTCAGTCTGTATGTGTCCCTAGGTCTGAAGTGGGTCTCTTGTAGACAGCATATAGATGGGTCTTGTTTTTGTATCCATTCAGCCAGTCTGTGTCTTTTGGTGGGAGCATTTAATCCATTTACATTTAAGGTAATTATCGATATGTATGGTCCTATTACCATTTACTGAATTGTTTCAGGTTGTTCTTGTAGGTCTTTTCCTCCTCTTGTGTTTCTTGCCTAGAGAAGTTCCTTTAGCATTTGTTGTAAAGCTGGTTTGGTGGTGCTGAACTCTCTCAGCTTTTGCTTGTCTGTAAAGGTTTTAATTTCTCCATCAAATCTGAATGAGATCCTTGCTGGGTAGAGTAATCTTGGTTGTAGGGTTTTTTTCCTTCATCACTTTAAATATGTCCTGCCACTCCCTTCTGGCTTGGAGAGTTTCTGCTGAAAGATCAGATGTTAACCTTATGGGGATTCCTTTGTGTGTTATTTGTTGTTTTTCCCTTGCTGCTTTTAATATGTTTTCTTTGTATTTAATTTTTGACAGTTTGATTATTATGTGTCTTGGCGTGTTTATCCTTGGGTTTATCCTGTATGGGACTCTCTGTGCTTCCTGGACTTGATTGACTATTTCCTTTCCTATATTAGGGAAGTTTTCAACTATAATCTCTTCAAATATTTTCTCAGTCCCTTTCTTTTTCTCTTCTTCTTCTGGGACCCCTATAATTCGAATGTTGGTGCATTTAATGTTGTCCCAGAGGTCTCTGAGACTGTCCTCAGTTCTTTTCATTCTTTTTTCTTTATTCTGCTCTGCAGTAGTTATTTCCACTATTGTATCTTCCAGGTCACTTATCCGT